>NC_053394.1:274297354-274651354 GCF_905171765.1 Bufo bufo | reverse complement strand
GTCACTCAGGCTCCCCCTGCTACCTCTTCTGCTGCTGCCGCCTCGGCCTCTTCTGCTACTGCCGCCTCGGCCTCTTCCTCCGCCTCTGGAGGAACGTTGGCACCTGCCACCCAGCAAACATGGGATGTACCACCAACACCACCACCTGCGTCACCAAGCATCTGAACCATGTCACACGGCAGCGTTCATCTCTCCATCTCACAAACATTTGAGAGAAAGCGTAAATTCCCACCTAGCCACCTCGATCCCTGGCCCTGAATGCCAGCATTTCTAAACTACTGGCCTATGAAATGCTGTCATTTAGGCTGGTGGACACAGACAGCTTCAAACAGCTCATGTCGCTTGCTGTCCCACAGTATGTTGTTCCCAGCCGGCACTACTTCTCCAAGAGAGCCGTGCCTTCCCTGCACAACCAAGTATCCGATAAAATCAAGTGTGCACTGCGCAACGCCATCTGTGGCAAGGTCCACCTAACCACAGATACATGGACCAGTAAGCACGGCCAGGGACGCTATATCTCCCTAACTGCACACTGGGTAAAAGTAGTGGCGGCTGGGCCCCAGGCGGAGAGCTGTTTGGCGCACGTCCTTCCGCCGCCAAGGATCGCAGGGCAACATTCTTTGCCTCCTGTGTCCTCCTCCTCCTACTCAGCTTCCTCCTCCTCTTCTTCCACCTGCTCATCCAGTCAGCCACACACCTTCACCACCAACTTCAGCACAGCCCGGGGTAAACGTCAGCAGGCCATTCTGAAACTCATATGTATGGGGGACAGGCCCCACACCGCACAGGAGTTGTGGTGGGGTATAGAACAACAGACCGACGAGTGGTTGCTCCCGTTGAGCCTCAAGCCCGGCCTGGTGGTGTGCGATAATGGGCAGCTCTGGGACTAGCCGGTTTGACGCACATCCCTTGCCTGGCGCATGTGCTGAATTTGGTGGTGCAGAAGTTCATTCGCAACTACCCCGACATGTCAGAGCTGCTGCATAAAGTGCGGGCCGTCTGTTCGCGCTTCCGGCTTTCACATCCTACCGCTGCTCGCCTGTCTGCGCTACAGCGTAACTTCGGCCTTCCCGCTCACCGCCTCATATGCGACGTGCCCACCAGGTGGAACTCCACCTTGCACATGCTGGACAGACTGTGCGAGCAGCAGCAGGCCATAGTGGAGTTTCAGCTGCAGCACGCACGGGTCAGTCGCACTGCGGAACAGCACCACTTCACCACCAATGACTGGGCCTCCATGCGAGACCTGTGTGCCCTGTTGCGCTGTTTCGAGTACTCCACCAACATGGCCAGTGGCGATGACGCCGTTATCAGCGTTACAATACCACTTCTATGTCTCCTTGAGAAAACACTTAGGGCGATGATGGAAGAGGAGGTGGCCGAGGAAGAGGGGTCATTTTTAGCACTTTCAGGCCAGTCTCTTCGAAGTGACTCAGAGGGAGGTTTTTTGCAACAGCAGAGGCCAGGTACAAATGTGGCCAGACAGGGCCTACTACTGGAGGACGAGGATGAGCAGGAGGTGGAGGAGGATGAGGATGAAGCATGTTCACAGCGGGGTGGCACCCAACGCAGCTCGGGCCCATCACTGGTGCGTGGCTGGGGGGAAACGCAGGACGATGACGATACGCCTCCCACAGAGGACAGCGTGTCCTTACCTCTGGGCAGCCTGGCACACATGAGCGACTACATGCTGCAGTGCCTGCGCAACGACAGCAGAGTTGCCCACATTTTAACGTGTGCGGACTACTGGGTTGCCACCCTGCTGGATCCACGGTACAAGGACAATGTGCCCACCTTACTGGAGTGTGATAGGAAGATGCGCGAGTACAAGCGCACGTTGGTAGACGCGCTACTGAGAGCATTCCCAAATGTCACAGGGGAACAAGTGGAAGCCCAAGGCGAAGGCAGAGGAGGAGCAAGAGGTCGCCAACGCAGCTGTGTCACGGCCAGCTCCTCTGAGGGCAGGGGTAGCATGGCAGAGATGTGGAAAAGTTTTGTCACCACGCCACAGCTAACTGCACCACCACCTGATACGGAACGTGTTAGCAGGAGGCAACATTTCACTAACATGGTGGAACAGTACCTGTGCACACCCCTCCACGTACTGACTGATGGTTCGGCCCCATTCAACTTCTGGTTCTCCAAATTGTCCACGTGGCCAGAGCTAGCCTTTTATGCCTTGGAGGTGCTGGCCTGCCCGACGGCCAGCATTTTGTCTGAACGTGTATTCAGCACGGCAGGGGGCGTCATTACAGACAAACGCAGCCGCCTGTCTACAGCCAATGTGGACAAGCTGACGTTCATAAAAATGAACCAAGCATGGATCCCACAGGACCTGTCCATCCCTTGTGCAGATTAGACATTAACTACCTCCCCTTAACCATATATTATTGTACTCCAGGGCACTTCCTCATTCAATCCTATTTTTATTTTCATTTTACCATTATATTGCGGGGCAACCCAATGTTGAATGAACCTCTCCTCTGTCTGGGTGCCGGGGCCTAAAAATATCTGACAGTGGCCTGTTCCAGTGGTGGGTGACATGAAGCCTGATTCTCTGCTATGACATGAAGACTAATTCTCTGCTGAGTCGCTGACATGAAGCCTGAATCTCTGTTATGGGACCTCTCACCTCTGTCTGGGTGCCGGGGCCTAAATATATGACAATGGACTGTTCCAATGTTGGGTGACGTGAAGCATGATTCTCTGCTATGACATGAAGACTGATTCTCTGCTGACACGAAGCCAGATTCTATGTTATGGGACCTCTCTCCTCTGTCTGGGTGCCGGGGCCTAAAAATATCTGACAGTGGCCTGTTCCAGTGGTGGGTGACATGAAGCCTGATTCTCTGCTATGACATGAAGACTGATTCTCTGCTATGACATGAAGACAGATTCTATGTTATGGGACCTCTCTCCTCTGTCTGGGTGCCGGGGCCTAAATTATATGACAATGGACTGTTCCAATGTTGGGTGACGTGAAGCATGATTCTCTGCTATGACATGAAGACTGATTCTCCGCTGACATGAAGCCTGAATCTCTGTTATGGGACCTCTCTCCTCTGCCTGGGTGCCGGGGCCTAAATATCTGACAATGGACTGTTCCAGTTTTGGGTGACGTGAAGCCTGATTCTCTGCTATGACATGAAGCCTGATTCTCTGCTATGACATGAAGACTGATTCTCTGCTGACATGAAGCCAGATTCTATGTTATGGGACCTCTCTCCTCTGCCTGGGTGCCGGGGCCTAAATATCTGACAATGGACTGTTCCAGTTTTGGGTGACGTGAAGCCTGATTCTCTGCTATGACATGAAGAGTAGACTGATTCTCTGCTGACATGAAGCCTGATTCTCTGCTATGGGACCTCTCTCCAATTGATATTGGTTAATTTTAATTTATTTTATTTTTATTTTAATTCATTTCCCTATCCACATTTGTTTGCAGGGGATTTAACTACATTTTGCTGCCTTTTGCAGCCCTCTAGCCCTTTCCTGGGCTGTTTTACAGCCTTTTTAGTGCCGAAAAGTTTGGGTCCCCATTGACTTCAATGGGGTTCGGGTTCAGGACGAAGTTCGGGTCGGGTTCGGATCCCGAACCCGAACATTTCCGGGAAGTTCGGCCGAACTTCTCGAACCCGAACATCCAGGTGTTCGCTCAACTCTACCCATGAGCCTTTAGTTACACCACAATTGCACCATTTTGTGTCAATGCAAAGGGATCCGTCCCCATTTACTTACATTGTAAGTCAGGACGGATCCGTTTGGCTCCGCAAGGCCATGCGGACACAAAAACGCTGCTTGCAGCATTTTGGGGTCCGCCTCCAAAACGGAATGGGGGGCTGTACGGAGCCGAACGAATGCATTCTGAATGGATCCGCATCCATTCAGAATGCATTGGGGTTAAACTGATGCATTTGGGGCTGCTTGTGAGAGCCTTGAAACGGATCTCACAAGCGGATCCCCAAACCCAAGTGTGAACGTAGCCTAAACATCATTAAGTCCCATGTACATAAACATCATTCCCCCCCACCATCCACTTTCAACATACAGTCCCATGTAAATAACATCTCCCTCCCCCAGCCACCTCAAGCACACAGTTCCATGTCAATAACATCCCTCCCTTCAGCCCTAACATACATCCTAGTTAAATAACTACAACTCCCAGCATTGCTCTGCCTCTCCCTTCACTTACCTCTCCAGTCCTCATGTACAGACATCAGCATTAGGTTCCATCTCCTCTTCACTCCGGTCCAATCCTGCACTGGTCACATGATGGTGACATCATCCAGGTCATCCTATCACAGCCTGTTTTGCTGATCACATGACCTGTGATGTCACCACAGGTCCTTCACCTCTTCCCAGTCAGATTCAATTGTATTGCCGTTCTGTGTATGGCAATACAGTTGTATCTAGCAGGCAGGCAGGACATTCGGGGCCTGGGACAAAACATCAGGGGCCCAGGCCCCAAATGTTTTAACCTAGCGACGCAGTCACTAGTGAATGGGAGTCGGGAAACTGAGCTCCCTTGGGCCCCCAGGAGCAACTGGGCCCGGGGCAGCTGCCCCTTTTGCCCTGCAGCAAAGACGGCCCTGGGCAGGCCTGAGGCAAAAGTTGTGTTGGACTGCATGTCATATATCAGGCCTGCAAGTTTTATGGTTCCTGACAAGATGGAGGAGGCCATTAAGCACCTGATTCAGAGTAATTTACAGCAGCAACAGGCTTTGCAGGCTCAGAGGGAAAGTAATGAGCTACAGCAAAAAAGACATGAGAAGGCTATGTGTGCACATCAGCAGACAAACAATTTCCTAATGCAGCAGCTGGTAGCCATGCAAGAGTCGGTGCGAACATCTCTGCAAGGAGTTTCAGCCGCGACAACCCCGACTGTGTCTACCGCCAGGGACAAAGTCCGATCCGCCCTGAGGAAAATGGGTCCGGAACATGATATAGAGGCATTCCTAACGGTGTTCGAAAGAACCGCGGAGCAAGAGAGGCTGCCATTGGAGCAGTGGGCTGAGGTGGTGGCGCCTTTTCTGGTGGGGGACGCACAAAAGGCCTATTTTGACCTCAGCCGCGATGAGGCCAAGGACTATGAGAGGCTAAAAGGTGAGGTGTTGGCCAGGTTGGGGGTAAACACCTATGTGCGAGCGCACAGGGTGTATCAGTGGGTGTTTGCCGAGTCCCGACCTGCCCGGTCACAAGCCTATGACTTACTTCACCTAGTAAAAAAATGGCTTCAGCCTGAAATGTTGAGATGGTTGAAAGGGTCGTGGTCGACAGGTTCGTGAGTACCCTCCCGAGAGCCATACAGCGCTGGGTGGGACAAGGCGATGCTGGCGACCTGGAACAACTGGTTAGCCTGGTGGAGAGGTACATGGCCACTCAGAATTTGGTGCGAGACTCAGCGGTACTACCGAAGTCACGTCAGCCCCCGTTGCCGACCCGGGATCCTGAAAAAAGGATCCCACCTCATAAGGGGGGGGGGGGAGTGGATCTCCAGTCCGTGGGAGGAATACCCTGGGGAGGAGGGAGGCTGCGGGGATCAGATGTTGGCATTGTCAGGACTGGGGACATGTGGCAACCAACTGCCCTAGGGCATCCGAACCCATGGACTGCGGGTTCGCTCACCGGACATCTTTTTATGCCCAACCGGTGTATATAGCTGCCCCCCTGCTGGCTGCGGACACCCCTCGGGTGTGTGATGTCGTTGTTAATGGACACTCCGTGCAGGCCCTGCTGGACTCTGGGAGCCTGGTAACTCTGGTCCATGAGTCGCTGGTAACGGAAAAACTCCCAGAAAGGCAAACCCTTACCATTGTCTGTATACATGGGGATCGCCGGGAGTATCCCACCACTAAGGTTACCCTGGCGGTGTGTGGGAAGGAGGTACCACATGTCGTAGGAGTGGGGAGACTGCTCCCTTATGCCGCAATATTGGGGAGGGACTTTCCCCTGTTCTGGACTTTGTGGAGGAATGGGTTGCCTATCTGTGGGGAAGAAAAATGTCCGGGTCCCGAGCCCGAGGACCCCGAGGCAGGGGCCCCAGCCGTAGGGGAGGTGGAGTGTAACCCCGACCGGTTTCCCCTAGAAGTATTGACGGGTGAGACAGTAAAAAGTTCGTCCATCCTGGATCTGGAGGTACCCCGAGAAACCTTTGGAACCGCACAGCTCCAGGATTCGACGTTATTGCGGGCTAGAGAAGGTGTGTTGGTGATCAATGGCGTTGCCCAGCGTCCTGGGGCGCAGATACCGTATTTCCTCACCTGGCCTATAACCAGGACCTGTTATACAGGGTAGACAAGGTGAGGCAGGAGGTGGTGGAACAACTCTTGGTGCCCCAGCCTTACCGGCAAATGGTCTTGGATTTAGCGCATGCGCATGTGTTAGGAGGGCATCTGGGGGTTAAGAAAACGCTGGAGCGAATTCTACAACGGTTCTATTGGCCTGGGATATATGAGAAAGTCCGGAGGTTCTGTCAGTCCTGTCCAGTGTGTCAGGTGACTAGCCCCCAACCTCAGTATCGAAGTCCACTGGTACCTATGCCCATTATAGAGGTGCCCTTCAAAAGGATCGCCATGGATCTGGTAGGCCCCATTATTAAATGAGCCCGAAGTCACCAACATATCCTGGTAGTGTTAGACTATGCCACGCGGTATCCAGAGGCGGTCCCATTGCGCCATACGTCGGCCAAGGTAATAGCTAAAGAGCTCATGAGTATGTTCGCCCGGGTGGGGATACCAAAGGAGATTCTGACGGACCAGGGGACACCCTTTATGTCCAAAATAACAAAGGAATTGTGTAAGCTATTAAAGGGAACCTGTCATGTGGATATTTGATTATAATCTAACTAATTATATACAATCATTAACTACTAAAAAGTGCCTTAGATGTATTCACTTATTGGTGTGACAGATGGTTACCTCATAATATACACACAAAGATGCTGCATGCTAATGAGCTGATTTGAGTCCAGCGTGATGTCAGTGAGTCCAGCGTTTTTTAAATTCAGAGCTATAGCCACTCCCCTGCCCACCTGCTGCTGATTCATATCGAAAATAACTGTCAATCAGCAGCAGGTAGGCGGGAAGAGTCAGGAGCTCATGAATATTCAGGACTCATCATTATGAGCTGGAGCTTTTCAATACAAGATGTTGGCAGATTGACTGGGTCAATTAAAGAAAGTGACCTAGCATTTTGCTAAGAGAATCAGTCACTTATGTATGTTGCCCTTAGTTAGGACACCATAAAACTGGGGACAGGTTCCCTTTAAATATTAAACACCTGCACATGTCCGTCTACCATCCCCAAACCGATGGGTTAGTAGAACAGTTTAATAAGACCCTGAATTCCATGCTAAAAAGAGTCGTGGCTAAGGACGGGAGAGATTGGGACTTACTGTTGCCCTATGTTTTGTTTGCGGTACGGGAAGTGCCCCAGGCGTCCACGGGGTTCTCGCCCTTCGAGTTGTTATATGGCCGACATCCCCGTGGGCTACTGGATATCGCTAAAGAGGCATGGGAGCAACAGCCTACGCCTCATAAAAGTGTGATAGAGCACATAGGAAAAATGCAGGACCGAATAGGGGTCATGTTGCTGATCATCCGTGAGCACATGGAAGCGGCACAACTGGCCCAGAGTCGGGTATATAACCGATCCGCCCGGGTAAGGACATTTCACGAAGTTAAGGAGAAAGTGGGCCCAGTTGATTACAGGATATACCAGCCAGGACGGCGGAAGCCCGAACAGGTAATATCATGTGAATCTACTAAAACCTTGGAGAGACAGAGGGAATTTGTTTGGAGACAGCCTGCCCTCTGTCTGGACAGCAGAGAGTGAGCCGGGGTCACCAGAGGTTCCGGAAAACGCAGCTGGGGTGACGATAGGGGACGGAAATAGGGACGTCGGAATAGGGACGTATTCTCTGACCTTCCTGGACGTACCACCTTGATCGAGCATGACATTGTCATCGAGCCCCGGGTGAAAGTCCGTCTAAGACCATACAGAGTACCGGAGGCTCGGCGACAGGCCATTTCGCAGGAGGTAAGATCGATGCTACGTCTAGGGGTCATAGAAGAGTCAAAGAGCGAGTGGGCTAGCCGATTGTCCTTATTCCCAAACCGGATGGTTCATTATGGTTCTGTAATGATTTTAGGAAATTAAATGATGTATCAAAATTTTACTCCTATCCCATGCCTCGGGTGGAAGAATTGATAGAGCGGCTGGGAAAAGCCAGGTATTTTTCGATCCTAGATCTCACGAAAGGCTACTGGCAGGTACCTCTGACGGAGGCGGCAAAGGAGAAGACGGCCTTTGTCACCCTGGAGGGGCTTTTTCAGTATATGGTGTTGGCTTTTGGGTTGCATGGCGCTCCGGTTACGTTCCAGCGTCTGATGGATGTCGTCCTCAAGCCCCATCACCAGTATACCTCCGTGTATCTGGATGATATAGTCGTGTTCAGCCCGGATTGGGAGGGTCATTTGTCAAAACTTCAGGCAGTGATAGATTCTCTCAGGAAGGCGGGGTTGACCGCCAAACCAAAAAAATGCTCGGTGGGACTAGAGGTAGCTCGCTATTTGTGGTATGTGATTGGACGAGGAGTCATTAGGCCCCAAATGAATAAAGTCGAAGCAATCCGGAATTGGCCCAGGCCTCGTACGTCCAAGCAAATACGGTCATTTTTGGGCCTGATTGGGTAGTACATGAGGTTCATTCCCCATTTTGCCACCTTGGCAGCCCCGTTAACCAGACTCTTGAAGGGTAGAAAGTCGGTGATGGTTCACTGGGGGGAGGAGGAGGCGTTCTTCCGTTTGAAGTCAGCCCTATGTGAGTCCCTGGTTCTGGTGACGCCCGACTTCAAGCGAGAGTTTGTAGTTCACACAGATGCCTCGGGAGTAGGACTAGGGGCTGTGCTATCCCAGGAGCTCAACGTGGAAGAGCACCCCGTGGTTTTTCTAAGCCGCAAGCTTACCCCAGCAGAAACCCGGTATAGCATCGTGGAGAGAGAGAGTGCCTCGCCATCAAGTGGGCACTCGAGTCTCTCAGATATTACCTTTTAGAGAGAAGGTTCCGTCTGGTGACCGACCACTCCCCTCTCCAATGGATGAGTTGGGCTAAGGAGGGGAGCGCTCTGGTTACCAGGTGGTTCTTGTCCCTCCAGAACTTTAAGTTCACTGTTGAGCACAGGGCCGGCCGCTTACACGGGAACGCAGATGCCCTGTCCTGGGTACACTGCTGTGCATGTGTTCACCACCTCAGGCTTGAACAGTATGTTCAAGCCCTCAGGGGTGAACAACGGAGGGGGATATGTAGCAGAGTCCCCAGGATAATAATGGACGGACGATACGTGCCACCAGAGGTCCTGGCCTCGGTGGAGTAAGAACCGGATCATTGCGGTTACAGCGGCGAATGCTGCTGGAGCAGCGTGTCCGGGCCGGTTCTTACTGGGAACAGGTAAAGAGCAGGGTGGGTGCCTGTTCTCCACGGCCAGCCCAGGTTTTTGGTGGAGCTGGTCCTTTGAAGAACCAGCCTGCTAAAGAGTAGGGTGGGGTGTGTCTTGCTGTGCTGGATATTTTCACAGACAGAGTCAGTGCTGGTGAAGGAGAGTCTGGGCGCAGCACACATTGAAGGATAGCCCTGGGACCTGTGGTGCTACTAGCCGAAGGGGCTCTGGCCTGAGGGAGACAAAGGCAGGTAGCCTAGAAGCCTGCAGGACCGGTGTGCTCTGTCCAGAAACAAGGTGACTCCAACCTGCTGTTTATTTTCTATGGAAGGACTTTTGTTCTATGCACTATGTGGATATGCACCTGTGTGGTCTGCAAATTGCCTGTTATGCCTTTGGTGTGAATAAAGTCACTGTGTATCACAAAGACTGTCTGTGATTGCCTCAATACTGCCGCCGCTACCGTAGCCTACCACGAGCACATCCCCACAATATAATATATTGATATATATATATATATATATATATATATATATATATATATATATATATATATACACACTTACCTAAAGAATTATTAGGAACACCATACTAATACGGTGTTGGACCCCCTTTTGCCTTCAGAACTGCCTTAATTCTACGTGGCATTGATTCAACAAGGTGCTGATAGCATTCTTTAGAAATGTTGGCCCATATTGATAGGATAGCATCTTGCAGTTGATGGAGATTTGAGGGATGCACATCCAGGGCACGAAGCTCCCGTTCCACCACATCGCAAAGATGCTCTATTGAGTTGAAATCTGGTGACTGTGGGGGCCATTTTAGTACTGTGAACTCATTGTCATGTTCAAGAAACCAATTTGAAATGATTCGAGCTTTGTGACATGGTGCATTATCCTGCTGGAAGTAGCCATCAGAGGATGGATACATGGTGCTCATGAAGGGATGGACATGGTCAGAAACAATGCTCAGGTAGCCCGTGGCATTTAAACGATGCCCAATTGGCACTAAGGGGCCTAAAGTGTGCCCAGAAAACATCACCCACACCATTACACCACCACCACCAGCCTGCACAGTGGTAACAAGGCATGATGGATACATGTTCTCATTCTGTTTACGCCAAATTCGGACTCTACCATTTGAATGTCTCAACAGAAATCGAGACTCATCAGACCAGGCAACATTTTTCCAGTCTTCAACAGTCCAATTTTGGTGAGCTCGTGCAAATTGTAGCCTCTTTTTCCTATTTGTAGTGTAGATGAGTGGTACCCGGTGGGATCTTCTGCTGTTGTAGCCCATCCGCCTCAAGGTTGTGCGTGTTGTGGCTTCACAAATGCTTTGCTGCATACCTCGGTTGTAACGAGTGGTTATTTCAGTCAACGTTGCTCTTCTATCAGCTTGAATCAGTCGGCCCATTCTCCTCTGACCTCTAGCATCCACAAGGCATTTTTGCCCACAGGACTGCCGCATACTGGATGTTTTTCCCTTTTCACACCATTCTTTGTAAACCCTAGAAATGGTTGTGCGTGAAAATCCCAGTAACTGAGCAGATTGTGAAATACTCAGACCGGCCCGTCTGGCACCAACAACCATGCCACGCTCAAAATTGCTTAAATCACCTTTCTTTCCCATTCAGTTTGGAGTTCAGGAGATTGTCTGGACCAGGACCACACCCCTAAATGCATTGAAGCAACTGTCATGTGATTGGTTGACTAGATAATTGCATTAATGAGAAATAGAACAGGTGTTCCTAATAATTCTTTAGGTGAGTGTGTGTATGTATATATATATATATATATATATATAACTGAGATAAAACTGCATGCCAGATTTTGCAGCAATCAATGTTTCTATCTGGGTGAGTTTATTTATTATGTGAATATATTACGTTTTTAGAACTGTGAACTAGAGAGAGGAAGCAAGATGGCCACTTCTCCCTAGCACTGGAGAAAGGAATACTAGCTGATTTCAAGTCCAAACCTAAAATTTGACTATACAAGACACATATGGGGTAATTTATCAAACTGGTGTAAAGTAGAATTGGCTTAGTTGCCCATAGCAACCAATCAGATTCCACCTTTGATTCTTGACAGCTCTTTTGGAAAATGAAAGGTGGAGTCTGATTGGTTGCTATGGGCAACTAAGCCAGTTCTAATTTACACCAGTTTGATAATTGACCCCAATAGTCAACATACTTGGTACCCTCTGATTCCTCTTATGTTGGCTGCCACTGTCTCAGACTTCACCATGCAGAATGCTATAGGAAGGTCTAAGACCTGCCCTCCTTCATTGCCATCGGATGCACCAATGTTGATGGACTAGTGCCAATAATGTGGTCATTGTGTACATAGCTTTTATGTGGGGGGAAAAGTGGGGTTGTCTATGACTTTTTTACAGAGCACTGCATGCGGAAGCCTGAGACGATGACTGCCATCTCAAAAGAAATTTGACAGCGGAACAAGAACTGAAGGCACCAGGTATGCTGACAATACAGGTGTCATGTATAGTCAACATTTAGGTTTGCATTGAGGATTGCTTTAAGACTTTCTTGGTGGTTAAAACAGCTGTATATTTTTCCCTGCGTTTTATTTTTTATTTTTTTGTTATTGTAACATTTCACACCGTTTTTTTTAAACTCCTATAAAGATTCCTAAGGGAAAATGCCAACAAACCTGGCACACCTAGAGAATGCTGGTTGCAGAAACACAAACACAATTGCGTAAACTGGTGTAAAGTAGAACTGGCTTAGTTGCCAATAGCAACCAATCAGATTCCACCTTTCATGAAAGGTGGAATCTGATTGGTTGCTATGGGAAACTAAGCCAGTTCTACTTTAGACTAGTTTGATAAATTACCCCAATGTCTGCATTACATTAAAGTGGCACTGTACTTTAGGATATGCCATACCGACATATCAAAAGTTTATATTGGTGGGGGTCCACACTCTGTGTTCCCCACGTTCTCTAGAACAAGTAACAAGAGTCCAATATAGCCTGCTGTCTCTCCACACTGCAGAAGACGGAAGTGGGACAGGTGCAATAGAAAGTTTATGGGCCAAAACTGCTTCCGTCTCCTCCAGCGAGGAAAGCACTGCTGTCTTCTCGTTCTAGTGATAGGCAGGGGTCTCAGCGTTTAGATCCCTACCGATTATTTGATACGTCACTATGGCATATCAAGTGTTCCCAAAGTACAGTACCTGCTGTCTAAACAGCAATCTGCTGCCCAGAAACAGTGATTCTGTATGGGGACGAGCGATGGCAAGAGCGATCCCTCGTCCTCATACTGTGGAGGTGATCACATGTAAATGCACCGGTTTCCTTCACTGAATGAGCAGCCGACTGTCGGAAAGCAACGCTTCCTTCCCAACAAGCAGCTGTACATTAGAGCGTCTAAACCCACCTTTAGATTGTAGTATAATACAAGTATGACAAAGTTGTTGTAATCAGCTAATTACTGACTACACAGATGTCTGCCAAGGGTCCCCCGAGCTTGTTTATGGAAGATATTTGAGCCACATCTAGATTCCTTAAAGAGGACCTTTCATCTGTTTAGCCCTAGTCTAATTAGGGTCTTACCTTATAGGGCGGCCCCGCTGATGTCTTTTTTTCAAAGACCCCGCTGTTGTCCCCGTTGATTTTGGCGCCTTATATTCTAATTAGCTGACTTAGTTATACTAGGCGGAGACTGGAGCGGTTCTCTTCTACCTGGCTGTGAGCGCATCCAATCAGAGCGCACCGCTCATAGCCAGGGAGGAGCTCAATGAAAAGAAGAAAAAAAAGTGCGATGACATCAGTGGGGGCCGCCCTATAAGGTAGGACCCTAATTAGACTAGGGTTAAAGAGATGAAAGGTCCTCTTTAAGTCCCCATTACACTGCTAGATAGAGCAGACAATTGTCTGGAAGGAAGGGCTCTTTCCCAGAAAGCGCCTGCTCGTCAGTGAAGGAAAAATCTTCATTTACATGCAGCGATCTCCTCCAAAAGTATTGTTTGTCAGCACTGATTTAGGTGACCACACAAATAATCATATTACCTGATGAATGAGTGTTTCATCCAGAGATCTTCCCATTCATTGCTCTACTAGATTTATATCAAGCTGACAGCTCAAGGGGAGTGTCTTTCCTGCTGCAGCTAAGGTGGTATATCTTTTCTGCTACAGGAAGCGGTTGAAGGATGAAACTAAGCACGTGTGGCCTTCTCAGTGAGCAGGACAAAAAAAATAAGAAAAGAAAAACAGCAGGTGGCGCCATACAGATACATTCTATTGCAAAACTCCATGGCTATACAACATTTTTAATTACATGCAATTACAAAAGTATTCAGATCCGCTATGGTTTGAATATTTTTTGTGGGACAACCCCTGTAATCATAAATTATCAGGGGCTAATGTTATAGAAAGTGAGTAATAAGACAAATTTGTGTGCATGGTAATTACTATGGTACCCCCATAGTAATAAAGTATCACCATACTGTTTACAAGGCCATAAATGTCACACCATGACCACATATTACTACAACTGATTAATGCCACCATACTGTTACTGAATTAAAACAGCTATACAAAGACCAATATTCCCCCGTACAGTGACCATATAGTGGTAGATGCCAGTTGTACACATGCACTCTGCAGACCCTAAACGTGATTAAAGTACATAACTGCAGTGACTTACATGTGGTGCCCTTTCTGAAGTCGCTACCTTCTCCTTTTTTCTCTATTCAGCCAAGAACGTCCTGAAGGCTTCTTCCAGTTATGGCTTGTCTGTTCAGAATTTAACAGATTTTGGCTCATTGCTTTTCCAGTACTTTCCCTACCTTTTCTCCAACTCTACACAACTTCCCATCAATAATGCCCCTGACTGTAATAGTGCCCCAACTGGTGTCTCAAAAAGTACCCCCCTTTTGTGTCCCACACAGCACTAGTACTCCCTAAATAGTAATAGTGCTACCTGTACAGAAATGCCTCTTTGTGCCCCAAAAAGACAGTAATTGTGCCCCCACATGACAGTAATGTCCTTTATTGTGCCCCATACAGCAGCAATGTCCCTTTTGTGCCTCCATAGTGCAGTAATACCATCCTTTGTGCTCCCATACAGTAGGAGTCATCACTTCTCCCCATTTCGACAACGAGCATCCATATCCACTTCTTGCTGCCCACTATTAGCCACCCAGTACTGGAGGTGCAATGCAGTGACATCATTGTGCCGTCTGGACACCGGCGTCATCTGTGGTCTCCTGACCTCTAGTAGACGACAGGCCTAAAGCAGCCTTTGGCTTACCAGAGTAAGTGGCAGGGCAGAGAGCAAATAGCTCTTCCATAATTTTCAGCTGGATTCATGTGCTCGGTATGAAGATATAGTTATCAGTGGCACTGGTCACCAGTGAGGCCTTTCCCCTCCAGGCCTGGTCACACCCCTTGTGACCACGAATGTTACACCACCATTCCCTAATAGAATTTTCCACTTTGGGCAAGTGACCTCTAGGGGAGAACATATTGATTTATTGAGGGACCATACGTCAGCGTTCTGCATCCTTACGTAAAAGCACTTAAAATACTTCTATATAATCTGTCTTCTTTAATAAAAAGTCTGAGGCACACCCCACACTCAAATCCTCAACGAGAAGAGATAGCCCCAGGCTGGCATTTTGAAGTGTAACTGCTCTCCAGTCATTGTTTTCCACTCCAGGCAAGCTGCTGCCTCAACAATCCTGGGCATGAAATACAATTATCTTTCAAACTTGCTTAATAAAAGGTGGTAAATCACTTATGAACAGTTAAAATGAGCTTCTTCCCAAGAAAAGTATTTTAATTTCTTTAGCTTGCTGTAAACATTTGGGCAGTGAGGTCATATCACCTCGAAGCTGGCGTACAGGCACAAATCATTTTGTACAAAATGTATTTGCCAAGAATCTCACATTTATAATGCAGCATTAGCACTAAGACATTCTCTATAGTGAGTATGGCACGATTGTATTTATTTAATTTTGTTTGCAGAGTGCTGTTGCATTGGGTTTGTTTTTGCTTATGTGCTTTCAGCCATGGCGACGTGCATCTGGGTATTGGGATGTGCTGACTGACCCCCATTTTTTTCTGCATTGGAGGTGTGGCTGACTCCATTGGTCGTGCACTCCTAACGAACCTGTCTGTCCCATAGGCTGATTTTAATTAGTATAAGGGCTTGTTCACACGAACGTATGGGTTCCGTTGCCGTATTTCAGACCAGATATGCGGATCCGCAATAAACTGAAACCGTTCCGTGTGCATTCCGCATCACGGATGTGGACCCATTTACTTGAATGGGTCCGCAAATCCAGAGATGCGGAACGGAAGCACTACGGAGTGCTTCTGTGGGGTTCCGTTCCGCACAAAGATAGAACATGTCCTATCTTTTTGCGGAACGGAGGGATGCGGAGCCATTCAAGTTGAATGGGTCTGGATCCGTCCCGGAGGCCTCACGAACGCTCTCCGTGCATTGTGAACCGCAAATTGCGGCCCCAATGCACGGAACGGAACCCATACATTCATGTGAACAAGCCCTAAACCTGTAGCCTGCTCTCCCTGCATTTATTGGAGGCTATTTGGCACCAGGAGAGGTAAAATACATAGAGGGCTCGGCATGCATGTGGTGCCTGCATTCTCTGAATTTAATGGAGGCTATTGTGGCACCAAAAGAGGTATAATACAGTGTGGGCTCAGCATGCAGGCAGAACCTGCATTCCCTGAATTTAATCGAGGCCAGTACGGCACCAGTGGAGGTAGTATTTAGTGTAGGTTCCTGTCCTAAAGAGATCGCCTTGACGCTGGCAGACAGCCTAGGGACCTAGAATATATACTTTTCTTTACCACTGAGGAAGGAACATCCGTTCCAAAGCGCATCTGGTAGAACGGCTTGTCAAATATTACTGGAGTATATTCATATTTGGAGACATTTGATTTCACAATACCCAAGTCGGCTCTGGCGTCACTGCATTCTAAGAATGCATGCATGAAAAAACCTAAGCCGGCACACAGCAAAGCAGGTGGCCGACTGTGTGTGAAGGGAGCATCACAGCACGGCAGGACTCCTGAGTAACAATTTCCCCCAACACCACAAATCCAAGTATAAATACAAAGGTGTAAATCTATCAGGAATAGTACACTATTGAACGAGGTATCTGAAAAGCAGCTTGCGTTGGAGTTTGGCCCCGCTGCAAGGAATATCTATAGTACTACAAGTTCCAGCTCATGCGCAGGAGCGCTGGCACATTGACTATTACTCAGTGTCCATTTGAATATTGTTCGATGCCATTTTATTCTGAATAAGGCGCAACAAATTGCATTATGTGTACACCTATGCGAACAGCTATCAATGATAAATATAACAAAGCCATATTTTTTAACATATATGAACCTTTTACATGAGAGCTCTGCATTCTAGGCATTTAAAGGGACCGAATCTATTTTTTTTATATTATTTTTATTTTTCTGTGCTAATAACATTATTTGTATTAATGTATTACATGTGTATTTTATGGGTTTTGATTCAGTAAATTATAGAGCCATTTTTTCCATTTGAATGTTACAGTCGCTAATTGGTTATTAGTGGGCTGCACTCCAGTCTAGCACACGAGTGAGCATCCCTATAGTTTTAAGAATTTTAGCAAAACTTATATAACTTACATAACTTTGGCGTTTCCTCTGACAGCACAGAGGGACTTGAGAACGGCATGGAAACCACCAGTCTTAATAAATGTCCCCCAATGATTCAAGGGATTTTCCCATTTACAACACAGCCCCTATTCACAGGATAGAGAATAAGTATCTGATCGCAGGAGGGTCTGACCATTTCGATCCCAAGCAATCATGAAAACTGAGGTCCCATGGTGGTGCGCTGTAGTCCTACAGGTCTGAAGTCCAGGGGTGCACCTAGCCTTTCTGCTGCCTGAGGCAAAAACTGAAACGCCCCCCAGCAATGCCAATTTCTTAACTCAACCCCTTTGCCACAATGAAAGCGCTCATTGCCCATGGCCCTTCCGCTGCCCCCCCCCCCTCTCCCCCCTCTCCCCCCTCTCCCCCCTCTCTGAGGCCTCACCTGGCCTTACTGGTGGTGAACCCTGCTGAAGTCTTTGGGACTGCACATTACAAAATCAGTCCAGTTGGTCCCATAGAAGTGAGTGCACCGGTGGACACACATGCACACCACTGCTCTATAGTCTGTTTTTATGACCTGTTAATAGAGATAAAGCTGCCATACTTATGTGAATGTATCGGGCAAGGAATTTAGATTGATGATGATTTCTCTGTAGTAACATGCAGAATACATTGGCACAAATAAAGAGATCACATACTGTGAATACTGCTTTCATTCTGGAGAATGATGGAAGTGCAGTACACATGTTTTCGGGCTGTATTACTCTGTCTCTTTATAGAAGGATCCAGTGTCGTCACCTGATGCTGACTGCCATGTAATTACATTAATGCTGAAATAGGGCTCCAGAGCTCAGCAGCCCAATTAAACAAGACAGAGCGGTAGAGCGTGTCTGTGTGCACTGTTTTCTGTCCTGTCACTCATTACTGGGAGAAACACAAAGTGGATGAAAAGACCTTGGCAGAGTGCATGCAGGAGGCATTAACTGCAGACCCAGCTCTTTGTTCTCCCTGGCAAAACAGACTTGTTTACGGCTGGGGGAGTAAGAGTACTGGGCAATGTTGTTCACACCTAAACCATTTCATCAAAGCTGAGTGGTGTTGGTGGGATCCTAATAAGTGTCTTGTAATACAGTCTTTATTAAAATTAAAGGGGTTTTAAAAGGAGATTAAAAAAAAGTACAAGGATCAGAAAGGGTTAGCTATAATAAGAAAAGAAGCGTTACTCACCTCCACCAATCCTCCACCTCTGCTCTGATCCTTGCTAATCTGCACTTCCTGGTCCTGCCTTGACACCACTGGAAATGCAAGGAAAGGCCTGCTCAGCCAATCCCTGGCTTTGGCAGGTCACCAGTAAGGCCAGTGACTGGCTGAGCAGGCCTGTCCTGGCATTTGGGTGTGTTGAACTGGAACCATGAAGTTGAGACCAATAAGGACCCGAGCTGTGCTGAAACAGCAATGGTGGGGAGCTGTGGAAGTAATGCCTTCTTTTTTTTTTTTTAAATATCGCCATGGAAGACCTCTTTAGAAAGCATCTCTCAGCATAATTAACCCTATTATGCCAGGCACACTGCATGGTAGGGTTGATCATGCTGATTTGAACAATACCTAGTTTATGTCCATATGATGCACTGTCCCAGAGCAAAGGGCATTTGTATTATTATGCTAATACACTAGTTGGGGCATTTTATTAATATGCTAATTAGCTAGATCGGAGGGCCAACCAGAGCCCCTGCACCATCAGTTTGTGAACACCTCTACAGCCTTAGCCATCTCTCCCCCCCCCCCCCCCCCCCACCACCCCCCAGATATTGATCCCCTTCAATCCAGGCAAGCGCAGAATAAAATGCCAGTTGCTACTAGAGAAGACACAACGGCATTGAAAAGTAAAAAATCCAGTGTAGGAGGAATGATGAATTTATTGCATTGTGCACTCCATGCATGCCACTCCCCACATGACCCAGCAAAGTTATTATAATTTTTGACAGAAACTAGTGTAAATTATAGTGCATGGAGGGCCAGATGTTGCAAATTTATTAAGAGACCTGTGCCACTTAATAAATAAGGAGCATCTCCCTAAATCAATACTGGCATATGGAACATCAGTCCTGATGAAGTCTCCTCTATACATATATATAATATGATAACATTTATTTAAAAAAATTATGATAAAAATAATAAAAAGTGCCTTACAGGGCTTTACACGTGTCAATCATCTCATGGAAAAAATGAAAATCATCAACCCCTCCACCTCCCAAAAAAAACAAAATCACCGTAGTAAGGATCGTCAACACACCAGGCTCAAAACGTACAGATAAGAGTGCTATCTTTATTCTATCATCAAGCCATACAAGTATGTCTACATGATGGCAACAATTCAGCCAATAAATTGTCATTCTCAAGTCATCTTGAGAAAGGACATTTATTTATTAGAAACATTGCCAATCTTTCATCCTCCACTCTACTCGAATTGACTGCTTTGGGTGTTGTGGGGAGGTTTCTGAAAAGTCAAAAGCAAGTCCATAGGAGGTGGTTGAGAGCCTCACTGGATGTCCTAGTCTAGTACAACCAAATACAGTCCATGAAATACTGTAGATCCAAATGTGTATCACATAAAAGTATTAGAACTAAGGAAGAGGAATCACAAATAATGCAAATAAAAGTGGAGAAGCTACCAAGAGCACACATTTTAAGAGCTTGGTGCTTTCATTTTCTGAAGTTCCTGAAACACTGAAGAGCTGGAGTGTCATAGGTTACTATGAATATCTCCCCACATTTAGTGTGAAAGAACAGGGTTGTAGATTGCAATCCCACCAAAGTGATCTCCTTACAAGCTTTTGAAGGTAAAGGCTCAGGTATTTACTTTAGAGTATAAAAGACCACCAGTGAGCCTCACTCAATACGTACCCTCCTTAAAGTTTCTCTAATTCTACAAAACTGACTGACACATGCACACACATACAATTGCTATTCTACAAAAGCATGTACTGTTCTCTAGAGCTGCGTGTTTACACCAGGTGTCCCATGTTTCCTGCCCCCTGGGATCACCAATAGTGCAGGTGTGTAGATTCGAAACGCAAGGTTTTTAGATCATGAATGAGCCATTCAGAGTCTGTGATGTCTGTAAGGATTTTCTGGCTTGAGTCATCATGGACAAAACAGAATTATGGATGCATGCGTTACAGATTTGTAATATGGTACGAATAGAAATCTGTTGGCCATAATGTACCTCTGCGTGTCTCCTACTTCATATAGAAGGACACGGTTGTTATTGTTGTCTTTTAGAGGATGCATAGGGAATCTGAAAAATAAAAAAGGCATACGGTACTCCATGCCATGAGCCTGAGTGGAAAGCTAGTCTTAAAGAGAGACTCTGGTTCTAATGGACCTGCCCTCTACATGTATTAGATGGTCCGTTATTCACCTATGTTTATTAAGGTTCTCGAAGAATGTTCATCACATGGTCAACAAGATCCTTCATATACAGATGTCCAAAGCCCGAGTTGTGATTCTGTTACATCTTCATGAGGACATATAAAAAAAACCTGCCTCATCACCTTCCCTGCCCCATTGTGTTCATACAGTTGAGGATAGCGGAGCTCACTGCTTACTTATCTCCTGCTGGACTCAGTTTTTTTTTTTTTCAGGGGTCTCAAGAATACCAGGATCTCCTGAGTGAAAGCAACATCCTTGGTGAAACTCTTGCAGGGATTTGCTTTCTTACCCCCATTCCAATTCCCCTCCCCCTCTCATTTACTTAAGAAGGACCTGTCACCTGTCTTTTTTCCTAAATTACTATATTTCACATGAAATGCCAATTCTGGAGCATCTTTTCCTATAACTCCAGACTCACTAATGTGTTTGCACCTAAAAACTGTCTAAAAAGTGCTACAAATTGGAACAATTATGTCACAAATAGGGTTTCTACCCTTTTTCCTGACTTGCTCAACGCGGGAAAGGGAAGAGCACAAAAAAGGGGCGTGGCCTTGTGCCAAAATTGCACCACAATTCTGGCGTAAAATTCTGTTTCAAAGTGAGCCAACAGCTGGTGCAGAGTTAGACAAAAGTGTCTATCCCTGCACATATATTTATCTTTCTTTTTCTGTTCTTCTGACGGATCAGAACAAGAAAGAAAAGACCCTATCTGGGAATAGGTAAACAAATATGTAAATGTCAAATACTCGCCACCACCCTAGGCTGAATACCAAACTTGCCCCAGATATATGAAGATAAGGATGATGCCTAAAAATTTACTTTTATTGATGTATCGAAAAATCACTAAATGACAGAGTGCTGTGAGCCACTCCAACCTTAAAAATCGCTAGTCCCAGTGCATGTAAACGTTACGTCCTTCAGCATTGCACAGATAATATTTACATGCACTGGGGCTAGCGTTTTTTTTTTTGTGATTTTTAGTGATTTCTCAATACATTAATAAAAGTTAATTTTTAGGCATCATTCATCTTATCTTCATATATCTGGGGCAAGTTTGGTATTCAGCCTAGGGTGGCGATTGTTTGACATCTGATGGATAAGAAGAATGGAAAAATAACGGTAATGTGAACTCTCTCTCATATTCTGGGTTGATAAACATATAAATAATGGCAGGTCTGGTGGAAACAATTTCCAGTAGTCCAAAGAACCCAGATAGTTGCACAGACCACTAAAATATGACCATATTAATTGATATTTTAACTTGGTTTAGACAAAGTACAACATGTAATACCACTCGGATCTACTGGAAATAGGACAATAAGCACTGCAAGTTCAGCCAGCTGCCAGGTTGGGGGTCATGTAACAATGGACTTGCTACTACTTTACTTGTAAAAGTATTCACAAATTCCTTTTTTGACTGGCCGTGTGACAATAGTTAGTCACAGGGCTGGTTTTACACAATGGGGCAGATATATCAAAACTAGTGTAAAGTAGAACTGTCTTAGTTGCCAATAGCAACCAATCAGACTCCACCGCACTGTAATACAGTACCAGCAAAGTGAAAGATTATGGTTCAATATCTTTTTATTGAAATATAAAATACGTATTAGCATAAATCGAAAGAATGACTTCATTAGACAAATCACATGTACACCTTGTTTTTTTCTTAGGTGCGATTTGACATTGAATACTTTTGCTTTAGGCCTCTTGCGCACGACCGTGTGCTGGCCAGACCCGTGCTGTGGACTGCAAATTGCACCGAGCGTGGGGCAGCCGCATGCGGATCCATTCTCTTGAATGGGGTCCGCGATCCGTGCGTTCCGCAAAAAGATAGAACAAGTTCTATTTTTTTGCGGAACGGAAGCATGGAACGGAACCCCACGGCAGCACTGTGTTCCGTTCCGTATCTCCGGATTTGCGGACTCACTCAAGTGAATGCATCCGTGATGCGGAATGCACACGGCTGGTGCCCCGTGTATTGTGGACCCGCCGTATGCGGGCCGCAATACGGCCATGGCGGGGCAACGGCCATGTGCAAGAGGCCCTAATAAATACAAAAGTATTAAGGAAGTGATAACTTTAAAGGCTAACCAGAAAAAACAACATATTGTAAGCTTTCAGAGCACAAAGGCTCCTTCTTCAGACAGGATTACAAAAAAAATGCAATTGACCTGCCGTGTGGATTTTAAAATCCATAGCTTGTCAATTCTGCACCTTCAGACTTCAATGAGGTGGTTAACGTAAAATCTGCATGAAAATCAGCATAAAAAAATTGCATAAAAAGCACCAAAACTATAAATAGAAGGGATTTATGGGCGGTTTTGATGCAAACAAATCTGCACCGCGTGCAAGCACTCTAAGATGCACTTGAATGGGGGTGCTGACCAAGAGCGCCTGAGCTGGTTACCACGCTCAGAAGACCTTTATCACTTGCAAGATGAAAACTCTCCCCCACTCTGAAGGGAGATCACATAACTGCACACTCAGCAAGTTTCCAGAGGGCTGATAACAGCTTCGCTATGGGTACTTTTTTTTGTGTTTTGTGTTACCATACAGACCCCTGCTTTGGCAGCCTCCTACCAGCCCAAACCAGTTCCAATATATAAACAGGCCAGCCCTTCGTTCTGAGCTGAAGGAGCCAGGAGTTATTAAAAGTGGGGGAGGGGGGAGCATTTATCTGGCTGCACAAAGAGATCGTGTAAAAGCAGGAGGGGGCGCTGTGCATGTGTCGTACTGCTGTAGCTGGATGAAGTATTAGGGCTCATGCACACGACCGTATGTATTTTGCGGTCCGCCAAAAATACGGATTGCGTCCGTGTGCATTCCGTATTTTGTGGAACGGAACAGCTGCCCCCTAATTGAACAGTAGTATCCTTGTCCATTATGCAGACAATAATAGGGCAAGTTCTATCTGTTAGCAGAACGGATATACAGAAATGGAATGCACACGTAGTACCTTCCGTTTTTTTGGCCCACCCCATTAAAATTAATGGTTCGGAACGGACACGGAAAAAAAATATGTTTGTGTGCATGAGGCTTTATAAGCATCTGTTATGCTTAGTTATGCACAGTTTGCATCCGTTTTAGCCATTTCTTTCAGAAATCTGTTATTTTAGATGGAAAATAAATACTTTGTTTAGGAATTTTTGATCTAAACTAATAGATCTCAGACAGAAAAGGCTAAAACGGATGCAAAATGTGCATATGGGCTCATGCGCACAAACGTATTTTCTTTCCGTGTCCGTTCTGTTTTTTTGCGGACAGTATTCATAACCATTCATTTCAATGGGTCAGTTAAAAAAACTGAAGTTATTCCGTGTGCTTTCTGTTTCCGTATGTCCGTATTTCCGTTCCGCCAAAATATAGACCATGTCCAATTATTGTCCACATTACGGACAAGGATAGTACTGTTCTATTAGGGGGCAGCTGTTCCGTTCCACAAAATACGGAATGCACACGGACGTCATCCGTATTTTTTGCGGACTGCAAAATACATACAGCCGTGTGCATGAGCCCTAACTGAGCATAACAGATGCTTATAATACATGATCCTTTTTTTTGTTTTTTGTTGATGTTTTTGTTCCTCTGACACATCAGAAGAATGGAAAATGGTGATGTGAACAGGGCCTTAGGCCCCTTTCGCATTGGCGAGTATTCCGCGCGGGTGCAATGTGTGATGTGAACGCATTGTACCCGCACTGAATCCGGACCCATTCATTTCTATGGGGCTGTGCACATGAGCGGTGATTTTCACGCATCACTTGTGCGTTGCGTGAAAATCGCAGCATGCTCCTCTTTGTGCGTTTTCCACGCAACGCAGGCCCCATAGAAGTGAATGGGGCTGCGTGAAAATCGCAAGCATCCGCAAGCAAGTGCGGATGTGGGGCGATTTTCACGCACGGTTGCTAGGAGACAATCGGGATGGACATTATTATTTTCCCTTATAACATGGTTATAAGGGAATAAAATAGCATTCTTAATACAGAATGCATAGTACAATAGGGCTGGATGGGTTAAAAAAAAAAAGAAAAAAATTATTTAACTCACCTTAATCCACTTGTTCGCATAGCCGGCATCTCTTCTGTCTTCATCTTTGCTGTGCACAGGAAAAGGACCCGTGGTGACGTCACTACGCTCATCACATGGTCCGTCACATGATCCATCGCCATGGTAAAAGATCATGTGATGGACCATGTGATGAGAGCAGTGGCGTCATCAAATGTCCTATTCCTCAAAGAAGAAGACACAAGAGAAGCCGGGCTGCGCGAACAAGTGGATTAAGGTGAGTTAAATTATTTAATCCCCTCCAGACCTATTTTACTAAGCATTCTGTATTAAGAATGCTATTATTTCCCCTTATAACCATTTTATAAGGGAAAATAATACAATCTACACAGCATCTAACCCAAACCCGCACCTGCATCTTATCCGGGCCAAAAACATGACGCCCGTGTAAAAGAGGCCTTAGTCTTTTTACTGCTTATATTCTACAGACTGCAAAGAGACTTCTAAACTGTCTTCAATCCACCAGTATTGCAGGGAATTGTGATTGGCATGATTCTTGTAAGGCCTCATGCACACAGGAGTACTGTGTTTTGCGGACTGCAAATCGCGGATCTGCAAAACACGGATACTGGCTGTGTGTGTTCTGCATTTTGCAGAATGGAAGAGCTGGCCCTAAATAGACAGGTCCTATCCTTGTCCGTGACATGGACAAGAATAGTACATGTTCTATTTTTTTTTTATGCGGGCCACTGAACGGAGGTACGGACAGACTCCTTGTGCTGTCCGCATCTTTTGCTGTTCCGCATCCAGGCCGCAAAAAAGTGCGTCTCGGATGCGGACTCAAACAACCTTGGTGTGCATGAGGCCTAAGGTCTCATGCAAGCAACTGTGTGCCGACCGTGCCCATATTGCGGCCCACAAACAGCAGGTCCGCAATATATGGACACTGGCCGTGTGCGCACCATATCACGGATCCGGACCCATTCCGGAGGACAGCCCATCACTTAATAAAAGGTAAACAACTACTTGAATTCTTATGGTAGTTTCATGTGGAGTTTTTTGGAGGAGGCTTTGAGGCAGATTTTCCTGCATGTTTTTCAGCCAAAGCCAGAAGTAGATCCAGCAGGAAGGAGAAGTCCTTCTTTTACATTTCTGATTACTTTTGAATCCACTTCTGCAGGAAAATCTGTCTCAAAACCTCCTCCAAAAAAATCCATGTGAAACTACCCTCAGGGGAAAGACTGGAGCAGTTTTCAGTAGCATTGTGCAAACATGCATTTCTTTCAACAACTGAAACACAATTGAATGCATCTTTAGTAGTCAGGGCTTCAAAGAAGTAGGCCGTGACCAAGCTTGCATCTGCTGATACGACAACTCGTTTTTAAACCCTAATTACATTTATCGGTGCAGCTTGACAATGTGTATTGTGAAGGAAAGAATCTTCCTGTAGGTGGTGTGAGAGGAGATTTCAATGCAAACTGGATAGGGAACATTTCTAAAGAACATTTAGATTTTAGGGTTAAAATGATTTACCAATTCAATTTTAATGTACCTTTATAGAGGACGAGGCTATACTTTTCTGACATAGCGCATACAATTTCCTACTTTTCTTCGCCCAGTCATCTCATTAAATGGTGAGACTAGGGTTGCCTGCCGCCACCACAAGGGGGAGCTCCAGCCATACAGATATATTATGAAGTGAATACACACAGAATTAAGACATAAAACTGAAACATAATTAAAGGTAGACTTTCATTTGGGAATAGGGACTACAAATGAACACTTAAATGCCACTAATTATCATTCTCTGGTACAAGGCTGTATTCTAGTTGTCTGTATGCATCCCAGGGGCAGACTGGCCATAGACCTTACAGCAGGCATCCTCAAACTGCGGCCCTCCAGCTGTTGTAAAACTACAACTCCCACAATGTCCTGCTGTAGGCTGATACCTGTAGGCTGTTCGGGCATGCTGGGAGTTGTAGTTTTGCAACAGCTGGAGGGCCACAGTTTGAGGATGCCTGCCTTACAGGGAAATTTCCCGGTGGGATGATGCCCAGGGGGGCGGCCAAGTCCTCCTCAGGGCCGTGATTGCGATGCTTTTAGCATTAATTGATGCTAGGAGCATCTGGTACTTATACACCTGGCTGTTAGAAGAAAGTACCCTCCTGCATTCAACTGTATTGCTGTCCTCAGGATGACGATTGTGTTGAATACTGCAGTGGGGGTGGCAGTATTTTGTGCTGCACTGTATATTTGGTTCTGCTGGGTCAGTATTTTATGTGCACTACAGTATTGCTGGCCCAGTCTACTTATGTTGGCCTTGCCTAGTTACTTTCACACCTGCGTTCAGGTGTCCGCTCGTGAGCTCCGTTTGAAGGGGCTCACAAGCGGCCCTGAACGCAGCCGTCCGGCCCTAATGCATTCTCAGTGGAGGCGGATCCACTGAGAATGCATCCGTCTGCCAGCGTTCAGCCTCCGCTCCGCTCAGTGAGCGGACACCTGAACGCTGCTTGCAGCGTTCGGGTGTCCGCCTGGCCGTGCGGAGGCGAGCGGATCCGTCCAGACTTACAATGTAAGTCAATGGGGACGGATCCGTTTGAAGATGACACTATATGGCTCAATCTTCAAACGGATCCGCCCCCATTGACTTTCAATGTAAAGTCTGGACGGATCCGTTCAGGCTACTTTCACACTCAGAATTTTTTCTAAGTTATAATGCAGACGGATCCGTTCTGAACGGATGCAGACGGATCCCTTCTGAACGGATGCAAACGTCTGCATTATAGGAGCGGATCCGTCTGATGAAACATCAGACAGACCCGCTCCGAACGCTAGTGTGAAAGTAGCCTAATATTGGCTCTTGCCTAAACATAGGGCCACTTTAAACATATGCCAATTACCTGTCCCATCTCACATACAGGATTCATGTCAGGTTAATTTCCATATGTATCAAATCGTTCCCTTTAACAAAAAAAATATCCTGTACATAATTACAAATTAGAAAAAACATTTTCAGGAATGCAGTGTGAATGTGCTTATAGGGTAGTCCAGTCGGCTACTAGACTACTTTGATAAGTAAATTTCACCAAAGGAAAAGATCAATAACTTTATCTGTCAGATAGGCTTCTATGTGCTAAAATTCCCACTGATAGCAGCTCAGGTTGTAAAGATCAGAGGAGAGAAGAGGCCCTGGTGTGTCTGCCACTTGTACGTCACTATCCTTCCATACATAGCAGCTCAATGCGTCCTTCCTCAGTGGCCAGGTTGCTCTGACTGATCTCCTTATAACGATATATCCCTGATAACATTGCTTTGCTGCTTCCATATATCCAGTGTTCCACCTCAAGTCTCTTTATTAGGCCCCTTTCACACGAACGATACGGGTTCTGTCAGGATGCGTTCAGGGAAACTCGCACCATTTCGCAAGCAAGTTCAGTTACTTTTGTCTGCAATTGCGTTCATGGTTTGTTTTTTCTGTGAGGGTGCAATCAGTTTTGAGTCGTTTTTCACGCACGTGCAAACCATCAGTGAAAAACGCATTGCATCCAGACTGCATCTGGATTACATTCGGAGGCAATGTGTTTTTCACTGAAGCCCCATTCAATTCTATGGAGCCAGGGCTGCGTGAAAAACGCAGAATAAGGCTACATGCGCACGAACGTTGTTTGTTTCTGTGACGGTATCATCCGTGTCACCGTCTAGTATTCCCTTCTCCCCTTGCAATAGCACAGCCAAATAATCCACAGAGCAATTATTGCTGGTATTGCCGGTATCGCCAAATAAGTCTATACATGAGCCAAAGCTGAATGCTACAAATACTTTACTGGAAGGCAACCACATTCAAAAAATACAATTGCTTTTATCCCCTGCTCCCATGCAAGGGAGACACCCACAACAAACATACATTAACCCATAACACAAAGGTTAACCCACATAGACTCCTCCCCTCTGCCTGTGATATAATCATGGTACACCATGGTTAACATAATCAATCCAGGCAGGTGAATACACATTGTCCTCTGTCCTGGAGACAACCGAGTTGTAATTCAAAAACAGTTAACAGGGTAGCTCACCCACCAGGGACAGTACTGGTCTGTAGGTCCCAGGTTGTGGTGAAACAGTTCCGCATCCTCAGTCTCCCTGGTGCAGCTAGGCAAACCGCTGGGGCTACTTGGGGATCAGCGGCCAGCGGCGTTCTGAACTGATGCCAGCATTTCTGCTGGGGCGAGGGGTGTGCATGCCAGTCCTGTAACAAGGGGGTCGGTGGAGCAGAGGCTAGCGGTGCTCTGCCCGGATGCCAGCTCTTCTGCTGGGGTGAGGAGGGGGCAAGCCAGCCCTGTAATAAGGGGGTCGGTGGAGCAGAGGCTAGCGGCGCTCTGCCCTGATGCCAGCTCTTCTGCTGGGGTGAGGAGGGGGTAAGCCAGCCCTGTAACAAGGGGGTCAGTAGAGCAGAGGCTAGCGGTGCTCTGCCCGGATGCCAGCTCTTCTGCTGGGAAGGGATCAGTGGGTATCACAGGCTCATCCCCTGCCCCCAGAACTCGGTTGGAGGGATCAGTGGGTATCGCAGGCTCATCCCCTGCCTCCAGAACTCGGTTGGGAAGTAGCTGGGAAGGGGAGGGCTCGCTTACCTCCTCCTCCTGGTATCCCTGCGGAGATGGCTGGGGATCTGGACCGACTGTTCAGCATCCCTGTAGGACTGGCACAGAGCCCGCGGTCTCATCTGCGCCCGTGTAGAAGGGCTTGTGTTCCCCTTTTCCTGGTATCTCCGGCTGCTGTTGGAAGGTGAGGCCGGTTGCCTCTCCTCCCCAGGACTTTTCCTGGTATCTCCAGTTGCCGCTGGGGAGAGAGACCGGTTTTCTCCTCTCCCTGTGATATGCACTGCCGCTGGAGATCTGGGCAGGCGGCCCAGCATCCCTGTAGGGCTGGTAGAGAGACCTCGGTCCCATCTCCACCTGCCATCTGTGGGTCCTCCCAGGACAAGTCTATGAGGTTGCTCACCTCTGAGGTCGGGTGGGCAAAAGAGGGTATAAT
Source organism: Bufo bufo (assembly GCF_905171765.1). NCBI lineage: Eukaryota > Metazoa > Chordata > Amphibia > Anura > Bufonidae > Bufo > Bufo bufo. Next base: position 274,621,825 of record NC_053394.1, on the reverse strand, counting down.
TTCCAGGCAATCCTCTGGGCTGAGGGATGGTGGTTGAGCTAGGTTGAACAGTTGATGGTAGCTCTGCTCCAGCTCCCACTCCATGGTGACTAGATGAATCAGGTCTGGCCCAAGGTCCTCCGCTCGGGGAAGGTCCAGCTCGGTTTCCTTGATGTCGCGGATGTCCCAGAATCGACATTCTGTGGGGCATCCAAAGTCATCGCCCTCATCAAAGGCTTCCCACAGTAAGCCCGGACCATTATAATCCTCTCCCTCCGGCAGATAGTGGTTAGTCATCCATGGGTTGCGCTGGATGGCATACCACTTTAGTGCCCGGTACACATTGTCCAGCCACAACTCCCTCCAAATCAGGGTCCACAGTTCTGTCACCCACTCAGCCAAGGGTTGCTTTCCTAGGAAGGGTGACCGCAGGGCCACGAGTACCTGGAACCTCTGTTCCTCACCGGGAAGGCTCTCTCTCCGCTGCACCTCCTCTAAGGTGTCATACCACAGCCCCTTTCGAGTGGCATCTCTGTAGTCCAGTATGCCCTCCTCTGATACAGGCCCATCCTGTTGGGCCAAGTACTGCTGCAACCTCCAGCGAAACTCCTCTTCCATGTTGCTGTGGATAGGAACGCTGCCCGCTAGCTAGCTCTGTCCCTTGAGCTCCTTCAAATCCTCTGTGCAGGGAAAAAGAAGGGAAAATCCCGCTGCTTGCCACCAGTTGTGACGGTATCATCCGTGTCACCGTCTAGTATTCCCTTCTCCCCTTGCAATAGCACAGCCAAATAATCCACAGAGCAATAAATCGCTATTATCGCTAGTATCGCTGGTATCGCTGGTATTGCCAAATAAGTCTATACATGAGCCAAAGCTGAATGCTAGAAATACTTTACTGGAAGGCAACCACATTCAAAAAATACAATTGCTTTTATCCCCTGCTCCCATGCAAGCGAGACAACAACCATACATTAACCCATAACACAAAGGTTAGAACCAACATAGACTCCTCCCCTCTGCCTGTGATATAATCATGGTACACCATGGTTAACATAATCAACCCAGGCAGGAGAATACAAATTGTCCTCTGTCCTGGAGACAACCGAGTTGTAATTCAATTATCTCTCAGGACAGAGGGCAATCGCCAATACACACAGAGAGACAATGGAACAGACCACACTACTCAACGTATACAATGTCCCACCCTTTACAATACACATAGACTTGTAACACATCCCAAAATGGCACGAATTAGACCAGGAGTTCAAAAGTTAATAAACGTCTCTTTGGCCTGGCTGTACTCATGGCTTTTCTGTCCAAAACCGGTTCTACACAGTCTTTTGTCCTGGAGACAATTGAGAAGTGATCCACTTATGTCCCAAGGACAGGGGCAAGACTCCATTAGCCAGATGGTAGCAAAAGACAGCAAAATACATGAACTTATATAACTATGCAGCTATTGCACAAAACCGTTGCATACAACATGGGACCGTAATCACAGGGTAAGAGGCTGGCAAGTAGTCCTCTCCAAGCACCCGTGGCAACCTCAAAAGAGGGGAGTTTGTCACAGTTTCCGTGTCTGTTTCGTCTTTTTTTTGCGGATAGGATGCGGACCCATTCATTTCAATGGGTCCGTAAAAAATATCCGTTCCGTAGCCCCGCAAAAAATATAGAACATGTCCTATTCTTGTCCATTTTAAATAAACCAGTATCTGTAAAGAAAACAAATACATAATACCCTTTGAACTATACCACTTAGGCCTCCTGCACACGAACGTGTGCGCCCAGTGGCCGTGCTGCGGCCCGTAAAATGCAGGACGCAATGACGAACACTGTCCGTGGGGCATCCGTAGCGGATCGTGGACCCATTCACTTTAATGGGTCCGCGATCCGGCTGTTCCGCAAAAAGATAGGACATGTTCTATCTTTTTGCGGAACGGAAGTGAACGCATTGCACCCGCACTGAATGTGGACCCATTCATTTCTATGGGGCTGTGCACATGAGCTGTGATTTTCACGCATCACTTATGCGTTGCATGAAAATCACAGCATGCTCTATATTGAGCGTTTTCCACGCAACGCAGGCCCCATAGAAATGAATGGGGCTGCGTGAAAATCGCAAGCAAGTGCGAATGCAGTGCGATTTTCACGCACGGTTGCTAGGAGACAATCGGGATGGAGACCCGATCATTATTATTTCCCCTTATAACATGGTTATAAGGGAAAATAATAGCATTCTGAATACAGAATGCATAGTAAAATAGCGCTGGAGGGGTTAAAAAATAAAAATAAAAAATTTAACTCACCTTAATCCACTTGCTTGCGCAGCCCGGCATCTCTTCTGTCTTCATCTTAGCTGTGTGCAGGAAAAGGACCTGTGGTGACGTCACTCCGGTCATCACATGATCCATCACCATGGTAAAAGATCATGTGACGGACCATTTGATGACCGGAGTGACGTCACCACAGGTCCTTTTCCTGCAATCGGCAAAGAAGGAGACAGAAGAGATGCCGGGCTGCGCGAGCAAGTGGATTATGGCGAGTTAAATTATTATTATTATTTTTTTAACCCCTCCAGCGCTATTGTACTATGCATTCTGTATTCAGAATGCTATTATTTTCTCTTATAACCATGTTATAAGGGAAAATAATACAATCTACAGAACACCGATCCCAAGCCCGAACTTCTGTGAAGAAGCTCGGGTTTGGGTACCAAACATGCACGATTTTTCTCACGCGCGTGCAAAACGCATTACAATGTTGAGCATTCGCGCGGAAAAATCGTGCATGTTCCCGCAACACACCCACACCTTTTCCCGCAACGCTCGTGTGAACCCAGCCTTAAAGGGATTGTTTGGCCAGTAAAAAAAAAGGGTCATAATGGCTTAAAAAAATAAAAGTAGCAATACCCACCTCATCGATCCTGTTCTGCTGCTTTCTAGGTCCACCGCAGGCTTCTATACCCTGCTCTCTCTCAACACAAAAATGAGACTGTGACACGGTCATGCCATGGTTGCAACGTGGTCATGTGTCGTGCCTGTTTATGTCATTGATTGGCTGGCAGTGGTGATGCGCACGCAGCCATCATACTTCTGGTTGGGCACCTGACGGGGTGATTCACCCACAGGACCGCCTTTCTGGCTGCTGTCACAAGTGCAGGCAGCAGAATCGCCTAAGCGTTTTCAGCACCTGTGCAGAAGAGAAGGTACAAATCCACAACAATGGCCTTCGCATTCAGCAGGAGGAAAGTTTAAAAGGGTTCTACAGTTTGTTCTAACTGATGATCTATCCTCTGGATAGATCATCAGCATCTGACCGGCGGTGGTCCGACACCCGGGACCCCCGCCGATCAGCTGTTTGAGATCCAGCAGTGCCGCGGCCTTCTCACTGTTTGCCGCTGGCCGAGTGACATCACAACTAGTATCAACTGGCCTGGGCGGGGCTAAACTCTGTTCACTTGTCGGACCCCCGCCGGTCAGATGCTGATGATCTATCCAGAGGATAGATCATCAGTTTAAACAAACTGCAGAACCCCTTTAAGAATTATCTGAAATGTCAAAATTTCAGAACAAGCTCAACAAAACACAACACATATCTTCATTTTCACATTCTATTTTTTTGCAGACAGCAAAAGAAAAAAAAAACCTGACCAGGACTTCTATATAAAGCACATACATTTAAAATACAGAACCACAGCATACACTGGTCTACAGAGCTTCCTGAAATAGAAAACATCTGCACCATGTGAGTTCTATACTCAAATTGTGCTGACTCCAGCAAACCCGGCCGCCTCCAGCTGTGAGCGCGCCGCTTCTTCTTACTGTCAGCTGGTGCTCATCAAAACTTGTGTGTGAGTATGTGTAGTACGTGACGGGAGCGTTCAGCGCAGACTAAAATATACTCTGAATGTCTGCTGAATCACACATCCAGGAGAACACAAGAGCTAGGACTCCTGACAGTATACTGTTAACAACACTTTATTATTATTATTACTTTTTATCTTAAAGGGAGTCGGTCACCAACTTTTCACATTCTACACTGCTTATATTGCCTTCTTGGAAGAAAGGGATGCAAATGAGCTCGTAACCAGCTCTGCCTCTAAAGCCACCAGATGTAAGGCAGCTATCAATGTTCGACCCTTTAAGGGTCCATTCATACGCCCGTAGAATGGGTCCGGATACGTTCCACAACACATTCATTCTCTATGGGGCCGGAAGAGATGCGGACAGCACACAGTGTGCTGTCCGCATCCGCATTTCCGGAGCGTGGCTCCTGAAAAAAAAAAATGCGATTGCGGACAAGAATAGGCAGTTCTATGGGGGTGCCAGCCGGGTGCATTGCGGATCCGCAATACACTATCGACGTGTGAATGGACCCTAAATAGGCCTTGAGACATGACTTGGATGTTAAATAAGCCAGCATCTCATCTGCAGACAGTTGTGTCGGGGTGATTGCCCCTCATCAGTGCAGAGCAGAGAGTACTGGCCTAACTGGGTGAGAGGCCTAGGTCAGGATTTATCGTCGTGAGGAGACTTATAGGCCATAGATGCTTCTCTGCAGCCTAATCCCTCAGTGGTTATCGCAGTGCACATGCTGATGATTACAGACAAGGCTGGGGAAGGGCCTGATTACAGTCACCCCTGAGCATTTGCGAGCCCTCATTTGCATACCCTTTCGAAAATTGGACTAAAACAACAAAGGTACCATTATGAGCATGTGTGTGTGCAAGAAGGCAATATAAGCAGTGTAGAATGTGAAAAGTTGGTGACAGACTCCCTTTAAAGCGCCATTAATTCCAGGGGTCTGTATATATGTACATATTGTATCTCATCATATAAAGCAATAAAAGTACAATAAACAAAAGCATAATAAGCGCCAGTCTGGTTTATAAGAGGGTCCTGCCTGTGAACATTTGCAATGTACAATTATTAATACATTATTATTAAAGGGGTTGCCCTGTTTCATCATATTGATCTATTATCCTCAGTATAGGTCATCATTATCTAATCAGCGAGGGTCGGACTTGGGTGCCTAGGGCCCACCAGTAAAATTTGTTCTGGGGGCCCACTGTACAGTTACATGCAAATACTACCGGCTCTCACAGCTCAAGATGATTGATTATGGGGGTCCCTGCAGTGACTTGGTCCCTAGGAGAAGAGGATACTGGCTGATCTGCTTCTGTACCTAGAAATCTCAGTCACCCAATGCATATATATTAATAAACTGGGTAGTTTGTTTAATATTCTACCCAATTTTTATATCGACATAGGCTGGTTGAAATTTTGTATACTGCTTATCTCTATGTAGTGCAGTCAGTCTACTGTGCCTTATATGCCACTTGTGCAGGGGGTGAAGGAATGGGGGCCCACTTTTGTCAGGGGCCCACCAAGGGATTCACCTGTTTCCCTGTGAACCGGTCGGACTCCCACAACCCCCGCCAATTACGGTGTTTGTCCGAGTGCTGCATCTTCTTCAGTGTTTACCTGTACACCATCTACTTTGTATCAGCAGTGCAGGATAATTGCAGCTTCTCCCATTCAATTGAAAGGGACAAAAAGCTGATAAGCGGCGGTGCCGGGAGTTGGACCCCAGCAATTTGATATTGATGACGTACATTCTGAGGAAACCAAACAACCCTTTAATACACTCAAAGAAAATAACACATCCAGGTAAAAAGTCAATGTCATGGCAGGGCTTCCAACTGGCTTTTTTTTGGCAGGATGAGGCCTCCTGCACACGAACGTGCGCCCTGTGGCTATGCTGTGGCACGCAAATTGCGGGCCGCAATGCACGGACACCGACCATGGGGCAGCTGCAGCAGATCACGGACGCATTCACTTTAATGGGTCCGTGATCCGCCCGTTCCGCAAAAAGATAGGACATGCTTTGTAGGCCTAACTTAGCTGAATGTAATGATACCTTTCACATAGCGATTCGTTGCTTCATTCTGGATAAAATTGTCATGAAAATGAGCAATTAAGTGCACCAAGGACGGACCCAAAGCACTATGTGCACCCTTGTTCTTCCTACTTTCTCTGTTTAGCCCCTCCCTCTCCTTGATTGCCAGCGCCAGCCAAGATGACTATGCAAGAACCTGGCCTGTCCATCAAGAAGTAGAAGCAAAGGCTTGCAGAGGAAGCAAGAGGAGCATGCATGCACAGAGTGGCTTGGGTCCACCTTCAGTGCACATAAAGAGAACCTATCAGCATGATCAACTCTATGTAACCAGACATACTACCTGGTAGGGTTGATGCTGCTGATTAAATTGATACCTGTCTTGTGAAAATCAGTTGCAGCATTCCCAAGAAAAATAAAGACTTATTCTTTATGCAAATAAGAGCTTCAGTGCACCGAGAGTCATGACCAGCACTGGAAAGATTGTGCTGTGTAAACATGCTCTGCTGCCGGGACGAGTATGTATAGGGACGAGTGATGGCATTAGCGATCGCTCCTCCCTATACTGTGGAGGAGATTGCTGCATGTAAATGCAGTGGCCTCCTCCACTGACGCGCAAGCAATTGCCTGGAAGGAACGCTTCCTTCCCGACAATTCACTGCTGTATCTAGCAGTGTAAATGGAACTTAAAGGAGTTCTCCAGGAATTAAGAAAATAAAAATACCTAAATATTACTTTATTATAAATATATTCCCCAATACCTTTCATTAGCTATATTGGTTCGTTTTGTCTAGGGAGCAATCATCAGGAGAAATAAAATGGCCGCCGTCCTATTAGTAGACACAAAACCTGTCCTAATCACACAGCAGGGCAAGTTACTTCACAACACTGAGGTAAAGAGCTGCCTCATCCTCCTCTCTGCTCTGCTTGTCAGGGATTATGATCCCGAATACAGTTTAATATGATCTTCAGCTGATTCTCTGTAGTTTGATTGCTCCCTAGACACAACGAGCCATTATAACTAATGAAAGGTATTTGGGAATATATTTATAATAAAGTAATATTTAAGTATTTTCATTTTCTTAATTCCCGGAGAACCCCTTTAAGTAACTATTACTTAATTTTATGGTAAACTTTAAAAAAGTGACAAGTCTCTTTCTGCCTTAAAGGGAGTCTTTCACGCAGATTCACCCTATTAACCTAATAACAGTGTTATGTCCACGGCATCCCCCCTATTAAAACTGTGCTTACCGTTAGTTCCCTGCTAGCATCATTGTGCAGAAAAACACTTTTAATCCGTATGCAAATGAGGCTGTGAAGGTGCCCAGGGGCGGCGTTACAACGGCCGGTGCCCAGGCCCCTGGGTCATTTTCATACGAAGCCACTCCCCCTCCACCGCGTCTGCCCGCCCTTAGTCTCTGCTCTAACCTCCCTCCTCCCGTCCGTAATCCCGCGCATGCGCCGATGAACGCGATATCGGAGAGTGTGCATTGAATGAGCACAGCCGGGCCATCGCAGTTTACCGTGCGTTATCGCGTTCATCAGCGCATGCGCGGGATTACGGACGGGAGGAGGGAGGTTAGAGCAGAGACTAAGGGCGGGCAGAGGCGGCGGAGGGGGAGTGGCTTTGTATGAAAATGACCCAGGGGCCTGGGCACCGGCCGTTGTAACGCCGCCCCTGGGCACCTTCACAGCCTCATTTGCATAAGGATTAAAAGTGTTTTTCTGCACAACGATGCTAGCAGGGAACTATCGGTAAGCACAGTTTTAATAGGGGGGATGCCGTGGACATAGCACTGTCATTAGGTTAATAGTGTGAATCTGCGTGAAAGACTCCCTTTAAATATCCTATATCCAGAGAATACAAAACATAAATGCTTTGCCAGCAAAAGTTTTATTTTAGAACACAGTGTAAAAAAAAATCCTGTCCCTTCCCTTAAAACAAACACACAAGCCCTGGCCAGGGGATTAATCAGGATAGAGGTCTCCAGCCACATACCACAATTGAAAACAGCAAGGGGAACTTTGTGAAAGTTCAACCACCAAGAACCCAGGTCATGGCAGGAACTCAAACACAGCTGCCAGAGCGGTAGTCACAGCAGAGTCAGCCAGCGACTGACGGCTTATTTCACGTATTCATCATGACAGTCTGCAAGTAGAAGAAGAAAACGTGACAGCCATGGTTTCTCAATACGTAAGTAAATGATGACACATTAAGTATACGTGAGAGTTGCAGTGGAAACGCAGTGCTTGTGACCTCAGGAGCACAATGTAACTATTGGATTTTTATTTTAATGTTTTTATTGTTTTGACTAAAGAAGTTGCAATATACAAAGTAGTAGTACGGCATATGCATCAAAATGCATCTTGGGTAACATGAAGAAACCAACTGAAACAGTCCAAGTATTTTTGAACAGAGATAAAGTAAGAGTGATCATTAGTGTCTTTATGATTGCCTTATATTATTATTATTTATTATTATTATTATTATTAAAGCGCCATTCATTCCATAGCGCTGTACATATTAAAAAAAAGGGGCATACATACATAATATAGACAATTGCACTAATCATAAATAAGACGAGTTACAAACTGGTACAGAAGGAGAGAGGGCCCTGCCCGTGAGGGCTTATATGCAGGTTATTGACCACTTAGGCCCTATTTGCATCACATTTATCTTCGTTAAGTGTGTATGCCAAGAATCCACCTTATTTATGGACTGAAAATGGTTCCTAGCCTTCCATTGGTAGACTTAGGCTACATGCACACGACCGTATGTGTTTTGCGGTCCGCAAATTGCGGATCCGCAAAAAAAAACGGATGACATCCGTATGCCATTCATTTTTTTGGAGGATCCATTGTAACAATGCCTAAAACAGACAAGAATAGGACATGTTCTATTATTATTTTTTTTGCGGGGCTACGGAACGGACATACTGATGCAGACAGCACACAGTGTTCTGTCTGCATTTTTTGCGGACCCATTGAAATGAATGGGTCTGCATCCTATACGCAAAAAAAACCGGAACGGAAACGGAAACAAACAACTTTCGTGTGTATGTAGCCTTAGGCTAGCGGGCTATATGTCCCGGAGCGGCATTGATCGGGCGCACACAGCATCATAGATTACAATAGTGCTGTGGACGTCGGGCCGCCACCGGGGCTATTGTCCTGCACTCATAAAATCATATGAGTGCATAACAGGTCATTAGTATCTGATCTGTGGGGGTCCGACACCTTGATGTAATTTGGAGATTTTGGAAGGGAAGCCTCTTCACTTCATCATGACAATGAGGCCATCCTCTTCAGAGGGGTTGTCAGCCTTAAACCTGGAAGTGTTAGGTGGGAAAGTGACATCAGTTTAGCCAACCTGATCAACTTTGTTAATTCTAACGATAAATGGGGTGAGCGAGATTTCAGCCAGATCTCTATTTACATTGCCTGAAGAGGGTACATTTGTCCTGATGACATTGTTGACCTACTGTGAGGAAAGGGGTATTCCTGCCTCAGATATTGATGGCATATCACTAGGATATGCTATCAATGTCAGATAGGTGAAAGTTCCACCTCTGGGACCTGCTCCTATCTTCAGATCGGGCCTCCTGAAGTGCAGGAGAGCACTTTGCGCATGCACGGCCACCATCCATTCACTGCTTTGGGAGTTCTAACAATAGTTGAGCTCTGGCTATTTCTGGCAGTCCTGTGGCTGTGAGGTGGTTCTCCTTCATTTCGTGGACCCTGTTCTGGAGATAGGAGCAGGTCCTGGAGATGTCTGAGATGGGCAAACCCCTTTAAATCCTGGATAAACTCTTTAATGTACTAAGCCGCAGGTGAAGCATGCATGCATGATGCTATCCTGTGGTTTTATAAGTCAGATGAAAAAAAAAAACGAGATCTGATAAATGTACAATGCATGGGGACAGTGTGTACAGGAATAGGAGTCATGTATGTTGGTTGACTGCCCTGTAATGCAGCTTGGGATGCATCTGCTGACACGGGTGATCGCATCATGGGTCATGGGACTGCAACTAGGTGATCATGTGAACATGCATGTGCAGTCGTACCTCTGGAACACTGTGACATGCATGAACTGAATCAGCACAGTCTCCTTCATAGGTAACCACTGTTTAAGCTGATTTCTCTGGTATATTTATCTTATGTAAAAACAGCTATGGGTTCATTTTACTTTGTCATGGGATATGTAATAGGTAATAAATGGGATATTACACTGGGACTGGCTTAGGACTGTTTGTCTCACTTCGATTAGGTCATTGTGTAATGTTCACATGTGTACAAGGTCGGTTTATCTGTATGCTTCAGTCACGGTGAAACATTGCATCACTGGATTAAATGCATACAGGAGTATGCTAGTATATTAGAAGTATAAAATCATTTTGTAAGACAGCAATTCTTTAATGAGATGTTTACAAAATGTAATAAATATATAATAAAAAGAAATGTATTTTATTTTTTTATTGCACATAAATTACGTAAAAGCAAAAAACTAGGTATCCATACAAGAAAAATAACCCGAGCAACACATTTAACAGGTTATATAGTGTGAAATATGTACAATATAAGCAATAAAGTGAAATATATATATATATATATATATATATATATATATATATATACACACACACATACATATATACATACACACACATATATATTTGCAACAAAAAGTATATAAATTACAAAGTAATTTATATGTACTCTGAAACAGCAACAAAGAAAAACACAATTTCTCCCACATAGAACTAGGCCTTATACATCCATGTCAATGAAAAAAAAGAAAAAAAGTTATGGCTGCTTTAACACGGAGAGGCAAAAACTGAAACCAGTAGCTGGTTATTAAGGGGTTAACCCTCTCGTACGCATGCACGGGTGACTTTTTTCATTTCCTTGACAGCAATGCCTCCCAACTTTTCGAAAGCCCAAGGAGAGGCAACAGCAGTGGCGCAACTCCGCCCAATGCCTGTCTATACACACCCAGTCCCGCCTAGTTTCTCTAAGGCGCGATTCAGGTGAATGAAACTTTGGGAGCAAGCACAGCACCATGAATTTGCCCAATGGAGTAATTTTTTGTTTTTGTCTTGAGTGACCCCTTAATTGATTTGAGCCACTTTTCTGGCATAAATAACATCCCATATGTTTTTGCATGAAAAATTAGCAATTTTCAGCCACTTAGCATAAGGGGTCAGGCTTAAATATTGATTGCCTATTCTCAATGATAGATCATCAATATCTGATCGGTGGGGCCAGTAATGACATGTTCATCGGTCACATGGTCTATTTGTGGCCAGGGCTGCAGTACCAAGCACAGCCACGATACAATGTACAGCGTTGTGCTTTGTAAGCTGAGAGGAGGCTGAAGCACTCAGCGGACCACCGCAGCCTCTCCAAACAGCTAATCAGCGAGGAGATTTCCTGTTAAGGCAGAATATTCAGATGCACAGAGTACATCACATTTATTGAAAGTTCTAGAATTATTTTTCTTCTGCCTCCAACAAGAGGGTGTGGCTTTGCAGAAAGTGGGTGTGGTTGGGTATATTTAATATACTCCAACAAGAGGGTGTGGCTTAGCAGAAAGTGGGTGTGGTTGGGTATATTTAATATACTCCAACAAGAGGGTGTGGCTTAGCAGAAAGTGGGTGTGGTTGGGTATATTTAATATACTCCAAGAGGGTGTGGCTTAGCAGAAAGTGGGTGTGGTTGGGTATATTTAATATACTCCAACAAGAGGGTGTGGCTTAGCAGAAAGTGGGTGTGGTTGGGTATATTTAATATACTCCAACAAGAGGGTGTGGCTTAGCAGAAAGTGGGTGTGGTTGGGTATATTTAATATACTCCAAGAGGGTGTGGCTTAGCAGAAAGTGGGTGTGGTTGGGTATATTTAATATACTCCAACAAGAGGGTGTGGCTTAGCAGAAAGTGGGTGTGGTTGGGTATATGAAATCTTAACACTTATGGGAAAAAACATGCTTGATGCTTTATTGGCGCTGTCCAAAATTTGCGACGTTTCTGGAAATCAGAGCATTTAGGAATTCTCAGAGGCGATTTTATATAGTAATCAACCCAGAGGATGAAGTGCTAACCCATTATCTGTAGCCTGTACATTATTACATTCAATATGGCCGCTCTAATGGGTGCCATTACTCATTTACATATGACGAGGGTGGGTATAAAATGGGGTGACGCACTGACCGGAGCCTCAGTCTCCCAGGCTGGCTCTTGTCATCAGAGGGCATCTGACGAGCAGCACAGGACCAGATCGGGTAAGTTTGGCCGCTTTTCTCCTCATGTGTTTGGGAATTTTGTTGATCTTTATTCTCCTTCTCTTCAATACAATGTGAGAGCTGCATGTGACCCTCTCCGGCCCCCGAAAATCTGCTTGAGGTGCGACACTCAACGTCCTCCAATGGAAGAATCCCAGGAGAAAGTGAAGAAGGTGCCTCCACCTCCCTGAAAGAACCACAGCCACAGAAATCCAAAGACATTTTACAATAAGCAAAGTTTGTGTGCGTGATTCTTTAAAAAAATTAATCTTTAGATTTTTTCCTTAAAATTTTAATTGCGTCATTTGTCCAGTGCCTGTTTCTATAGGTATCCTAGGGTTGTAATGAATGGGTACAGGGCTGAACCCTTGAAGGACGGGTAACTAATAAACTCCAGAAGGGAAAATTATTAAAGGGATATTCCATTACAGTATGCCATAAATGTCAGATAGGTGCGGGTACCACCTCTAGGACAGGCACTGAAGTGAACATCATGCACAGTGTCCTCTCTATGAGTGCCCTCATTGGTAATAATGCCCCCAATAGTTATATTGCCCATTGTACTGCCCCCAGTTATTACAATGCTCCCTGTAGTGCCCACAAAAGTTAGAATGTCCCCAGTATTTGTAGTGCCCCCAATAGTTATTCTGTCTCTTGTAGTGTAACCAGTATTTATAGTTCCCCACTGCAGTGCCCCAGTATTTAAAATTGCTCTCTGTAGTGCCCCAATAGTTGTAATGCCCTCAATAGTGACCCCAGTATATACAGTATAATGCCTCCTGTTGCGCCCCCAGTAGTACTGACAAAGAAAAAAAAACATCAAAATACTCCTGCTCAGCCGTTCATTACAAGGGTTAGAGCTGGAGCTTGAGCGTCGTTGACAGATGAGTTTTTAGGAAATCAGAGGATTTAAGAATTCTTGAAGGTGATTTTACAAAGCAATAGGCCTACATTATCTGTAATCTGTACCTTATCACATTCAATATGGTGAGACGCTATTTATGATGTCCTGGTAGATGATTCCAATGAAAGAATCCTAGAAGAAAGTGAAGGATCCTCCACCTCCCTTAAAGGGCCAGAGCCACGGAAATTCAAGAACATTTTATAATAAATAAAGTCTGTGTGAGTGTTGTTTTTTGTTCTTAAATATTAAACTGCACTATTTGTCCAGCACGCTTGTTTTCTATAGGTATCCTATGGGTGTACTGAATGGATACAGGGCTGATTCTTTGAAGGATGAGTAACCAATAAACTCCAGAGTCTAAATTTATTAAAGGGACATTCCCATCTGGGACATTTATGGCATGCCATAAATGTGAGGTAGGTGCAGGTCTCCCCTCTGGGACAGGCACTGAAGTGAAAGGAGAATGCTCCACGCATGCACTGTGTCCTCTCCATTCCATGCTTTGTGACTTCCAAAAATTGCCAAGTGAGTGCGCTGTGTATCTAATTGTCTCCTGGAGTACCATCATTAGTAATAGTGTCCCCAGTGGTTATATTGCCCCTTGTTGTTCCCCCAGTATTTACAATGCCTCCTGTAGTGCCGACAATAGTTATAATACCCCTTATAGAGCCCCCAGTATTTATAATACCCCTTTAGTGCCCACAGTATTTATAATACCCCACTATAGTGTTCCCAGTATTTATTCCTCCCAAGTTTTAAAAAGCCCAAGGACAGACAACAGGCAGCTTGCCCTGGCATTTTTTTAAAACCACTCCCCTAACTCTGCCCAGTGTCTATCGTTACCCCACACACTGGAATACTGACCCCACACAGTAAAATGCCCCCTTTATTTCCCCACACTAAATATACCCCCTTATTGCCCCAACACGGTAGTATGCCCCCCTTTAGTTCCCCCACACAATAGAATGCCCCCTTTAGTGCACCACTAAAGTAAAATGCCCCTTTAGGTATCCCCTTACAGTAGAATGCCCCTTTTAGTGTCCTCTTACATTAGAATTCCCTCTTTAGTGCCCTCTTATGGTAGAGTGCCCTTTTTAGAGCCCTCTCACAGTAGAATGTCCATTAGAGCCCCCACACAGTAAAATGTCCCCTTAGTGTCCCCACACAGTAGTTATGTCCCCTTAGGTTCTAAAAAATACATGATACTAGATCGAACTCTAGATCAGACAGTAGATCTTGGTGTTCTGATAGAATTGGTATAATCATACACATAGGGCTCTTTCACACGGGTGTTGCAAAAGAGGTCCGGATGCGTTGCGGGTGAAACCCGCGCGAGTGTGCACACTCAATTTCAGTCAGTTTTGTCTATGATTGCGTTGTTCAGTTTTTTCAGCGTGAGTGCAAAGCGTTTTAATGAGTTTTGCACGCGCTTGATGAAAAACTGAATGTTGGTACCCAGACCCAAACCCGGACTTTTTCACTGAAGTTTGGGTTCAGTGTTCTGTAGATTTTATTATTTTCCATTATAACATGGTTATAATGGAAAATAATAGCATTCTTTAATACAGAATGCTAAGTAAAATGACCATTGAGGGTTAAAAAAATAATAATAAAAAAAGATTACTCACCTCATCCACTTGATCGAAGGTTCTTCTATCTTCATTCAGCAGGACCTGCGCTGACATCACCGCGTTCACCATGTGTAAAATTGCAGAAGGTGGCAGGCCAGGAGAGCCAAGCGTGATGATAATGATCATGCTTAGAGATCCTGATCCATCTCTTTCAGCACATGAATCAGATTATCTTTCGGGGAGTAACTAAAAAAAGCCTGTGCCCCCTAATCAAATTCCCATCAACCCTCCTCCCACAGCTAATCAAGACAGCCCACACTTACTAGCCACACACACACACTAGGAATAGTTATACCTGTACTCGCCCTTAATGCCCCCACACAGTAGTGCTCCTCCTAATACATGTGAAGGTCCCCAATAGGGCAAATAAAATAGAAATTAGTACTACTCACCTAGCCCCGTTCTCCCGATGAATGGAGCACATCCCAGTGACGTAATCGCATCCTGCTGGGATGATCCTCGGTCTGTGCGCTCTTCTACTCAGTCCAGCAGGCAATTGCATCACGTCTGCTGGAGATAGCACGGCTAGGGAATGAGGCCTGGGCCGTAATTAGAGCCTGGACACACACAGTACTGATTAGTACTGTGTGTGTGTACTGGCAGTAGGGTAGCCACTTTCATAACTCAAACAAGGAGGACATCACACCCAGGACATTGGGTAACGATTCAACAGACAGAAGGGAAACTATAGGCTACCTGCATACGTTGTGAAATATTTGCGATTTTTCCGCACAGAATCCCGTGCGGAAAAACCGCAGTGTAGCACAGTACCAGGAAAGTGTATGAGATTAAGGAAATCTTCTGTATACTTTGTGGATGTTTTCCACACAGAAATGAACCTGCAGTGTGGATCTACAAATTCACAGCATGTCAATTATGTTGACAGATTTAACCTTTTTTCTAATATGCACAAAAAAATGATGCTAGAAATTGAGTTTTTTTGCGTTGTTTCAGTGCAAACTCCTCAAAAATCTGCACATAAAATCGTGATCTTCTGTACGTTCACCTGGCCCTGTGTGCAGGTACCATAATCTATATCACAGCGTCAGCCAAATTATACTGGAAATCTACTACATAAATCATTGCTTTACTCACCAAACTTGGGGGGTCATTTACTAACTGATATATGCCAGTTTTCTGAGAATACCTGTCGCAGATTGCGATGCGAAGGTTATTTGTGCCGCAATCTGCGACTTTTCCCCGTTTATGCCAGCTCTAAAAAAGGGGGCGTGGGCAGGGAAGGGGACGGGATGCTAGCATAGAAAAAGTTTTAAATCTACGCAAGGAAGCTGGCGTTGATTTAGACCGGCGGTGGATATGCCGAAGTTATGCCGGCGCCTCTACATAACTTCGGTGGATCCACCACCAACGCAGGGATTATTAAGACCAGCATCTGCCTCCAAGAGACTGCTATTGGCAATTACCGGGGGGAGTTATAAGAGGAGGGACCTACAACGCCCAGCATGCCCGGACTATTATGTCATAGTTGCTAACTGTTCCCATTTTGGAGGGACTGACTCTGGGAAATTCGGGCTGAAAATTAGCAGGGATAATGTATAGCCCACTCATAAATGGATGTTCCCAGTCAGATGCCACCATTTTCCCAACTAAAATGTTGGGAAGTATGTTATGTGATATCTCAAAGGATGTTACTGAAGGAGGTATAAGAGGAGGGAACTACAACTCCCAGCATGTCCAGGCTGTTATTAAGTGATATCAGAGCATATTACAGGACAGGGAGGCATAAGAGGACACAACTTGAACTTCAGGCATTTCCCTGGTTATTACATTTATACCATGATTCTTCAGTTTCTTATCTATACAAAGCTTCTCATGTCACAAGACATCACCACAGGTTCTTCATAGGGGTGCACCGAAATTCCGGCAGCCGAAAATATCGGCCGAAAATGCACCTAATCCACTTCGGCCGATATTGTTACATATCGGCCGAAAATATGGGGTGTGGGATTTGTCACCCACCATCTGCGGGCGGGCGGTTTACTTTGTCACTGCATCTTTATTTTACCTTACAATCGTGACGCTCCAGTAACTAACAACTCTGCAGGCAGAACGGAGGCCGGCGTAACGTCACTTACTCACGTGACGCACCTGCTCCGCCTCCTTCATTCATAAAGTGGGCGGAGCAGGTGCGTCACGTGAGTAAGTGACGTTACGCCGCCCTCCGCTCTGCTGCAGAGTTGTTACTGGAGCGTCACGATTGTAAGGTAAAATAAAGATGCAGTGAGTGATGCTGTGAGCAGCAGGGCCGGGGCTGTTATGGGTAGGGGGATCGGTCTATGGCACTGCTATGGGGAGGGGGGATCTGTGCACTGTTATGGGGAAAGGGATCTGTGCACTGTTATGGGGAAAGGGATCTGTGCACTGTTATGCCCATAACAGTGCACATATCCCCTTTCCATAACAGTGCACAGATCCCCCTCTCCATAACAGCGCCACCCACAGATCCCCCTCTCCATAACAGAGCCACCCACAGATCCCCCTCTCCATAACAGCGCCACCCACAGATCCCCCTCTCCATAACAGCGCCACCCACAGATCCCCCTCTCCATAACAGCGCCACCCACAGATCCCCCTCTCCATAACAGCGCCACCCACAGATCCCCCTCTCCATAACAGCGCCACCCACAGATCCCCCTCTCCATAACAGCGCCACCCACAGATCCCCCTCTCCATAACAGCGCCACCCACAGATGAATTTCATTCATGAAAAAGAATTATTAATAAAATCATTAAAAAAAAAGTATTTTAAAAGTATTTGGGCAAAAAGGCAGTTTCGGTTTCGGTTTTCGGTCAAGGGCATCCTGAATTTTTGGTTTCGGTTTCGGACCAGAATTTTCATTTCGGTGCACCCCTAGTTCTTCACCACCCCTTTGCCACTCCACTGCTGAGTTCTGCCACCTCTGCGCTGATCACATTATGGTGATATCATCACAGGTCCTTCATCAACACTTCTCAACAACTGCAGAGCTCCGACCATCCGGGAATGATGACATGATTGTGACGGCCAAAAGGTCAGGCAGTCAACCACCTGATATGGCGGGACAGCGGTGAAAAACCAGGATGGCTCGCCGTTTCCGGGAAGGCTGGCACCTATGCCTTAAAAGTGCTGTCTACCCCGTTTGCTTTCACATAATCCGACTGACTCATCTACTTGTGGCATCACATTAAAGGGGTTATCACTTGAGTAATGTGAAACAGGACAATCAGATATCATAATAGTATAGTATATGGCAGTCCCTTTCTAGCAAATTTAGAACCAGCCCTGTACCTCACACGGATCCAGATATATCTGCATTCATTGCTGCAATTGTTCTGTTCTGATTTATTTCAAGCTGGTAGATCAGGGGGTGTGCACTTTCATCAAAGGACATGTCCTTTCTGCTGCAGCTGGTGGCAGTTGGATGATGGAACTGAGCATGTGGGTCCATTTCAGCCTGGTGGACAGAGAAATCAGAAAAAGGACAAACAGCAGGTGGCGGTATACAGATGCATTTCATTGAATAACTCAGTGCCTATAGTAACTTTTTAATTACATGCAATTACTAAATTCTGTAGTTCCAGGTGCTGGTTTGAAAAATATAAAATATCTTTCCAGGGACAACCCCTTTAAATATTGTGACACAGTTCCATATGCAAGGATTAGGACACAAAAAAAAAAATGTCTGTCTGGTGATCATTAGTTCACCTGAAAAATCTCCAATTCAGAGGCTTTTTATAATAAGCTTTGTAATTTATGTTCGATATATTGATAAGATTACCTCATAAATAATTTGTTCTTCTACAAAAAGCTACAAAAGGAGGCAAGGACAGATAATAAATGGCTGAGTGCATTGCAACACATCCACACCCTGCACACAGATGAGGAGCCACAAGAGCAAAATATCCCACACTCCCAGGATGCCCCCGGGTCAGGTGATATGGATGCAGGTGTTTCCTGGGTAGACTTTTCCTGGCTTTTGTACTGCGTTTGTCTGAACTGTGTATAAAAAGGAAAGAGATATGACAGACTGTCCCAGCTAGAGAGGCATTGTCTGTGAGCCAAGGGTGTGCACCATGAGTTATCTTGCTTGTCCCCGCACTACTTACATAACATTATAAGAGAAAGTTATCATTGTAAGACAAAGCAGTGAAAGACACAGATGCAATACTGTTTATCCAATACATTGACTTCAAATTGTAACCATTAGGCTACTGTCATACTCGCATTTTGTGCGGATCCGTCATGGACGGATGCCTTCGGATAATACAACCGTCTGCATCAGTTCAGAACAGATCTGTTTGTATTATCTTTAACATAGCCAAGACGGATCAGTCTGGAACACCATTGAAAGTCAATGGGGGACGGATCCGTTTTCTATTGTGCCAGATTGTGTCAGTGAAAATGTTTGGCTCAGTTTCATCAGACGAACACCAAAACGCTGCAAGCAGTGATGCAAACTGATGCATTCTGAGCGGATCCTTTCCCATTCAGAATGCATTAGGGCAAAACTGATCCGTTTTGGACAGATTGTGAGAGCCCTGAACGGATCTCACAAACGGAAAGCCAAAACGCCAGTGTGAAAGTAGACAGTTGAATTGCTCCATAAGGAACCATCCATATAACACGATCAGCATTCTGCCGAAATTGCACTGAAAAGGATGCCATTCAGTCTCCACATTATTTATAAAGCCCCACACCATATTTTCTGACATTTCCTAAGTTCCCAGGAACAAAAAATGCAATGCCACTGACATAGCCTAGAACATACCTCCCAACAGAGTAGTTATGCCCAGTTAGTGCACCTACACAGTAGTTATGCTGCCTTACATGTGCACACAATGGTTACTCCCCTGTAGTAACCCCACACAATAGAGCTGCTCCCCTGCCCAATTTGTGCACCCCTTACAATAGTGTAGCCCCTTTAGTTAGTGCCCACCTTACAATAGTGTAGCCCCTTTAGTTAGTGCCCACCTTACAATAGTGTAGCCCTTTTAGTTAGTGCCTACCTTACAATAGTGTAGACCCTTTAGTTGGTGCCCACCTTACAATAGTGTAGCCCCTTTAGTTGGTGCCCATCTTACAATAGTGTAGCTTCTTTAGTTAGTGCACATCTTACAATAGTGTAGCCCCTTTAGTTAGTGCCCACCTTACAATGGTGTAGCCCTTTAGTTAGTGTCCACAATACAAGTGTAGCCTCTTTAGTTACTGCCCACCTTACAGTGGTGTAGCCCTTTAGTTAGTGCCCACATTACAATAGTGTAGCCTCTTTAGTTAGTGCCCACCTTACAATGGTGTAGCCCTTTAGTTTGTGCCCACGTTACAATAGTGTAGCCCCTTTAGTTAGTGTACACCTTACAATAGCATAGCCCCTTTAGTTAGTGCCCACCTTAAAATAGTGTAGCCCCTTTAGTAAGTGCCTACCTTACAATAGCATAGCCCCTTTAGATAGTGCCCACCTTAAAATAGTGTAGCCCCTTTAGTTAGTGCCCACCTTACAATAGCTTAGTCCCCTTACAACAGTGAAGCATGTACTGTTAATAAAGAAAAAATAACAATGTACAGGGGTTAAAAGGTGAACACGGGGGACTACCAGGATAACACCCTTAGGAGTACCACCAAGTCAAATCTGTTTGGTTGACACAGTGGTTCCACAACCACCACGTAACAAACTCAAGATGTTGGTTTAATCACAAATCTTCTGGACATGTTCCGCCATGTTTTGCTAACCATATAGAACCCCTAGTAGAAAGCCCACATGATACTATGGTCTCCTTGGTGCTACTAGAACATAAGTATTTGCAGTTGCCAACAGCTTCCCAAGGAGCCACTCATTTGGGGAACACTGGTATAAGGCAAGTTGTGTGGGTTTGTTTTTGTTTTTTTACAATCCATTCAATTTAAAGGGGTGGTTTTAACAGCAGGGGAAATGTAGTACAGCATTGTGCCCACGTAAAAAAAAAAAGGATGTCTTAATTCCACCATCTGCGCTCAGAAAGCACCTCTCGGATCTATCTCATAGAGGGTGTACCCTCTTCATGAAGTCCATATGCCGTAAAAGGGCACCAGAACAGAGGCGGTCTTCTTGCATCATCTAATTGAAAGCTTTCAATGAACATTGGTCTACAAATATTCAATTTAGTTCTTGCTGACTGTAAAAGAGGTCTCATTTTCTGAATGTCTTTAAACTGCCCACATACTATTGCTCTACAGTGAGCCGCCTCTCCTAATTTAGCTGCTTGGATGGAAAGGTTGGAATCTAGATTAAAAACCTTCACAGATTTTCTAAAACGAAAAAACAATAATAGGAGTGTGGAGCTTTATTCCGAGAGTCTCAGTCTTCTTACCTCTTGTTCAACTCTGACCCTTAAACTTTTTTGTGCCTAGAAGAAAAACACATAAATCTAGCAAATTGATAGTACTTGTGTCACAAAGCAGAAAATGCAGCGCTGCTAATGAGACCTGCTTTGTTTAGGTGTATATAAAGTCGCTAAAACTGGGAACAAAATCCCAAATGAGGGGCACAAGGCCACACAAACCTTACAAAAAAATATGTATTCTTTCTCAACTTTCAAAGTGTATTTTTAGGGGACCTTCATGCACAGCAGGTTTTGTTGCAGAGTTTTCTGAAACTGAAAATCAACTCCATTCATTTGAATGGGGCTGATTTGGCGGCAAGCACATGGATTTCTGCAAGCCCCCTTGAGATAATTGGAAACTACATGTGAAGACTCCCTTACAGTGTACACCTCTCCACTCCCTCAGTGGAGTGACAAAAAGTTAGTAGGCCCACAGTAAGCTCACAAAGCTTCATCGTGGACACCACTGCTCACTGTTTTTTACCAGTCTGGTGGCGTTGGACACATTAAAGGGCTTCTCTGGGATTTACATATTGATGACCTATCCTCTGGGGATATGCCATCAATGTCTTAGATGGGAATACCCCTTCAAGGAGGTGTACACAGTGTGACAGTTTTTGGAGTATTTGGAGCCAAGCCAGAAGTTGGTTAAAAGATAGAGAAATATAAGGGAAGGAATTCTACCTCTCAATTTTGCTAGATCCTTTTCTAGCTTACAAACTGCCAAAAAAAGCTGCATGTGACACCACCCTATGATATTTTTTTTTTTTAGAGGCGAACACAGAGGCACAAATTTGTCGCAAATCCCCAATATTTTGTTGCACACTGCATTTTTATGGCCTCCTCGCCACTGGGGAGTGGAGGGGGTAGTGCGGGGGCATGTCAGGGCTAGGGCCATTAGCCCCTGCAAATTCACCAATGGTGGATTTACATTGGATGATTCTGTAGCCGATTGTCGGAAAGGAAGCTATTGCGATCCCTCGTCCTCATACAGAATCATGGTTTATGAGCAGATCGCTGTTTACACCACACGATCGCTGCCCAGAAACTATGATCGGTGGTGCCTGCATGAATGACAGAATCTCCCAATGATCGGCAGCACATTTACACGGGCAGTTTGTCATGAACAACCGTTCGCAGGAACGGTCATTTAAATTGGATGGTTATTGGCCCGTGTAAATTCAGCTAAACATTTAGGCCTGGAAATATGTATAAATGGTGGTGAAAAACTACTCCAGTCAGGGACCAGAGTCATTTTCACTCCAGGTACATGGAATGCCAGAGGATGCGCCTAATTTATGATTGCACTGCATGTACTCCCTCGATCCAGGCTATGAGGCTACAAGCTATTCAGAAACAAAGTGATGGTACATGTACATCTTTCTAGACTGAGAAGAAAGAAGTGATTATCCTAGTATAAACTCACTGTCCACAATGGCGCATATGTACAAAGGATCTCACACTCAAGACTTCAAAGCCACAGATAAACACTGGAGTCATTATCAATACCTCCCTCCTTCAGAACCCCCATATCACTACACTGTCATTATTTGTTTTTCCCTCTTTATGTGCACTTTCCCTGATTTCTTTTAGGTCAATCCTAGGTTCCTTTGTAAAGAAGGAAATAAATGTATCCAACTGACATTTATATTAGACCACATGTGCACTATACGGGGGGCACACAATACATAGGGCTGTATTATCTTCTTCCCTAGATGATGATCCATGACACTTTTTCTGTATTTATTCAGATTCATAGAGGCATATGGGATGTTTTTCTCATGGATTCCTATGGAAAGAGTGTGAAAACAGCCTGTCAAAAAAAGAAAGGTACAATACAGATTTTTGGGTTCCATATTATATGCATATGTGCGGCACTATACCCTTAGTATCTAAACCACCACTGCAGTGGATAGAAGTGAGTAAGTATGGCACAATCAACCTACAACTTTAGCCAATATCTGAAACAAAGTTTGTAAGGCTAGATTCACATCTCCGTTAGGAATCCAGTTTCTCTGTTCCACCATAGGAATGGTCACACAAAGGCCCGAATGTTCCTACGAACGCGATAATCTGCCTGTCTAAAGGTGACTCAGATCACCCAATGAACGAGCAAAAAGCTTGTTCATCAGGTGAAATGATTGGAGGTGCAGAAACCTCAATCATCGTTCCTGGGCAGCATATCATGCCAGGGGTTGACTGGGAACTTAAAGTCTCCCTGGGGAAAAAATAAATAGAAGTGGCCCCATTTTGTAGTCGGGTCCAAATTGACAGAAGGCGGCATATTATACCACCCCAGCAGAGATAAATACCACAATGCAGCACAAAATAATACCCCAGCAGCCCAAAATACCTCCCCAAAAACCACCCCCTTGTGGTGGCCAGGGCCAGCTGCCACATTCTGTCCTCCTAATCCAGTTGCCTCAGGATAGCAATAGAGTTGAATGTAGGGGTCATGAGGAGAGCGTCAGATTATTTACCTGGCTGGCGGCCTTCAAAAGGACTCAGGCATCCCCCTGGGCATCGGCCCACCGGGAAGTTTTCCTGTCGGGTCTATGGGCAGTCCACCCCTGGATTGTGCTGTCTAAACAGCACTCTGCTGCCCAGGAGCAATGACTTTGTATGGGGATGAGCGAACACAGTAGCCATCTTTCGTCCTCTGTGGAGGTGATCGTGTTACAGAGTCTAACAGTGTATCCAGGATGTCCACACTATAATATCAGTGATCTAAACAGCACACTCAACTAGGGATGTTTAGATCACCTTCCCCAACCAATAGAATCATGGGGTCATTTATCAAACTGGTGTAAAGTAGAACTGGCTTAGTTGCCCATAGCAACCAATCAGATTCCACCTTTCATTTTTGACAGCTCCTTTGGAAAATGAAAGGTGGAATCTGATTGGTTGCTATGGGCAACTAAGCCAGTTCTACTTTACACCAGTTTGATAAATGACCCCATCAGTCCTGTGTCGATGATTTCATAAAATCAAATGTTAAAGGGGTTCTCCGGGAATTAATAAAATAAAAATACTTAAATATTACTTTATTATAAATATATTCCTAAATACCTTTCATTAGTTATAATGGCTTATTTTGGCTGGGGAGCAATCATCAGGAGAAATAACATTTCCGCCATCCTATTAGTACACACAAAACCTGTCCTAATCACACAGCAGGGAAAGTTACTTCACAACACTGAGCTAAAGAGCTGCCTCATCCTCCTCTCTGCTCTACTTGTCAGGGATTATGATCCTGAATACAAATGATAAAATGTTCAGCTAAATCTCTGTAGGAATGGAGGTCATGAGGAGACATGAAGTAGAAGGTGGGGATGTGGTAATGAGCAGCAGCACTTGTATTCAGTCTCCATTACCACAGTCTGTCCTGTCCGTCCTTTCTGTACTTCATGCCTCCGCATGAACTCCATTCCTACAGAGATTCAGCTGAAGATGTTATCAGTTCTAATCAGGATTATAATCCCTGACATGTAGGAGGAGGATGAGGCGGCTCTTTACCTAAGTGTTGTGAAGTAACTTGTCTGCTGTGTGATTAGGACAGGTTTTGTGTGCACTAATCGGATGGCGGCCATTTTATTTCCCCTAATGATTGCTCCACAGACAAAACAAGCCATTATAACTAATGTAAGGTATTTGGGAAAATATTTATAATAAAGTAATATTTATTTTCATTTTCTTAATTCTCAGAAAATCCCTTTAATTTTTCAGATATTAAATTGACATATGGAAAAAATATAAAGTTTTGCTGATTTATAAGTATAATCATTTAACGGCAAAAAGAAATGTATTTTAGCATATCAGGTAGTAGCATCTGGAACTGGTATAACACTAGCCTTCATACCTGAAGATGCAGTATAAGTAATTATATGCACAATAAGCTGCAAAAAAAAAAAAAAAAAATCCCATGAGGTCTGTGACATGTTAGGACTCAAAGTGATTAATGATACTGCTGATGGAGTCAACCCCTACCCCCCTATAATCCTCAACTTTATTCCTATAGCCTTACACATCATTTTCTACATTCTGAAAAAGTATTAGTATCACGGCATCTGGAGATATCCTGAGCCACAGGCTTCACTGAATGGGATTTGAGAGACCATAAAGTCATTTTGTCTGCTCCAGAGGCCAAAAGTCAAACACTCCCCACTGACAAGCCCTGGAGTAAATATATCACAGCCTTGGAAAAACAGAGTCCCTGGGACATAGGACCAGATTCAGCAGGATCCAGCAAGACTTACCAGAGAGCCTGCACAATGTGCACTGGTAAGGGCTCTATCTGTTGACAAGTGAAGCCTTAGCATGGTTTCATTAACATCTTGAAAGAGTCATCATTACTGCAATTGCTACACAGCTTTTCGGAAACATTGTTGCAGCAAAATTATTTATTATATTTAAAATATGACAAATATTTGAAAAAGATTTAAAAATGAAAATATAAAAAATATGTTTTATAATTTTGTTTTGTTTTAAGAAAATGAAATTTAAACAACATGGTCGGCTTTTTCATGTAAGGGACTTTCCATAGAGTTATTCCCATCCACATTAAGGGAACTGTAACCCCATTCACTTGAGTAGGGTGGAGTTGCACTTCTCGGCAGAATGCCTGGACCAGAACGTCACTGTGCAGAGAAATCACCAAAGGGTCCTAAACCCCTTCTCTCTGGTATTTCATGGCGGTTACTGGAATTGGACTCATACTAATCGGCGGGATGGCATGGCCTAACGATATGCCATCACTAGCTCACATGGGGAAACCCATCAGCTCTCCTGCTATGTCACATTCCTCAGGACATCACAGTACTGCAGTGTTTTTTTTAAATTTACAACTCTACATCCCTATTATTCCTATATAAATAAATTGACAGTTGGGTGCTACCCTTCCTTTCTTCTATAGCAGGGATGCTCAACCTGCGGCCCTCCAGCTGTTGTAAAACTACAACTCCCATCATGCCCTGCTGTAGGCTGATAGCTGTAGGCTGTCTGGGCATGCTGGGAGTTGTAGTTTTGCAACAGCTGGAGGGCCGCAAGTTGGGCATCCCTGGTCTATAGGGTGTGTCCCTACACACTAAGGGTACAGCCATATGATCAAGTTTTTGACGGTCAAAGAGGGACACATGGTTCATTGTGAAAGATAAATTTTTACTGCATATTTATACACTTCAATAGTTTCTTTTACACAATAACGCAAAAATTATCTGAATATATAAATAACTAAAATCCAAATTGCATCAAGTAATGAAATAATATACAAGGCAGCCTCTAATATAGAGATATGAACTACTTTCTGGATCAATATTGTAAATGTAATAATACAAATCTATACCTCCAATCAAAAAGAGGGACATTTAAGGAGCAAAGAGGGACAAAGGGACCTAGGTCAAAATTAGGGACTGTCCCTCCAAAAGAGGGACACTTGAGAAATCAGGTTTTGGAAGCCAAAATCAGGAGTGGATCATAAAAGGAGAGAAAGTATAAAAGGAATACAGTGGATATAAAAAGTCTACACACCTATAATATGTGACCTAGAAATTGTACAACTCAATTGAAAAACAAACTGAAATCTTTTAGGTAGAGGGAAGAAAAAATATAAAAATAAAATAATAGGGTTGCGTTGGAAGTGTGAACACCCTTAAAATAATACTTTGTTGAAGCACCTTTTGATTTTATTACAGCACTCAGTCTTTGGGGTATGAGTCTATCAGCATGGCACATTCTGACTTGGCAAGATTTGCCCACTCTTCTTTGCAAAAACACTTAAAATCTGTCAGATTGCGAGGGCATCTCCTGTGCACAGCCCTCTTCAGATCACCCCACAGATTATCAATCGGATTCAGGTCTGGGTTCTGGCTGGGCCATTTCAAAACTTTAATCTTCTTCTGGTGAAGCCCTTCCTTTGTTGATTTGGATGTATGCTTTGGGTCGTTGTCATGCTGAAAGATGAAGTTCCTCTTCATGTTCAGCTTTCTAGCAGAAGCCTGAAGGTTTTGTGCCAATATTGACTGGTATTTGGAACTGTTCATAATTCTCTCTAGCTTAACTAAGGCCCTAGTTCCAGCTGAAGAAAAACAGCCCCAAATCATGATGCTGCCACCACCATGCTTCACTGTGGGTATGGTGTTCTTTTGGTGATGTGCAGTGTTGTTTTTGCGCCAAATATATATTTTGGAATTATAGCCAAAAAGTTCAACCTTGGTTTCATCAGACCATAACACCTTTTCCCGCATGCTTTTGGGAGACTTCAGATGTGTTTTTGCAAAATGTAGCCTGGCTTGGATGTTTTTCTTCGTAAGAAAAGGCGTTCGTTTTGCCACTCTACCCCATAGCCCAGACATATGAAGAATACAGGAGATTGTTGTCACATGTACCACACAGCCAGTACTTGCCAGATATTCCTGCAGCTCCTTTAATGTTGCTGTAGGCCTCTTGGTAGCCTCCCAGACCAGTTTTCTTCTCATCTGTTCATCAATTTTGGAGGGACGTCCCGTTCTTGGTAATGTCACTGTTGTGCCATATTTTCTCCACTTGATGATGACTGTCTTCACTGTGCTCCATGGTATATCTAATGCCTTGGAAATTCTTTTGTACCCTTCTCCTGACTGATACCTTTTAACAATGAGATCCCTCTGATGCTCTTTGGAAGCTCTCTGTGGACCATGGCTTTTGCTGTGGGATGCGACTAAGAAAATTTCAGGAAAGACCAACTAGAGCAGCTGAACTTTATTTGGGGTTAATCAGAGGCACTTTAAATGATGGCAGGTGTGTGCTGACTCCTATTTAACATGATTTTGAATGTGATTGCTTAATTCTGAACACAGCTACATCCCCAGTTATAAGAGGGTGTGCACACTTATGCAACCACATTATTTTAGTTGTTTTTTTTTCTTCCCTCCACCTAAAAGATTTTAGTTTGTTTTTCAATTGAGTTGTACAGTTTATAGGTCACATTGAAGGTGAAAAATGTTCTAAAATGATTTATCTTTGTCTCATTTTTTGACAGCACAGAAACCTGACATTTTAACAGGGGTGTGTAGACTTTTTATATCTACTGTATATAAATTCTCTTTTTTTAATTAAAGGGGTATTCCCATCTGAGCTAATAGAGGTATATCGCTAGAATACGCCCCCATTGTCTGATAGGTGTGAGTCCCGCACCTACACTGAGAACAGAGCGGGGAAGGTGGTGGCCGGAGCACCCTGGGTTTCACCGAGTCCAGACACCACCAAGCTCTCTCCCCATAGTACTGAATGGGAGTGTGCGGCCACCACTGCCGTTCATTTCTGTGGGGCCAGTGCGCTTATTCTCGACGGCCCCATAGAAATTAATGAAGGGTGGCTGCGCATGCGCAGTGCACCCTCCACAACTGTGAGGCCTCCATTCTCAGTGTAGGTGCGGGTCCCAACCTATGCGGGTCCCACCTATCAGACAATGGGGCATATCCTAGCGATATACCCCCATTGTCTCAGATGGGAGAACCCCTTTAATTCCTGGTTTTGGCTTTCAATACTACATGCAGAAACCTGACTGTGTGGCCGTACCCCGAGGGCTTGTTCACACAGCTAAAATCTGCCACAAATTCAGCAGCGGAAAACATCCCTAAGGGTACTTTCACACTAGCGTTATTCTTTTCCGGCATAGGAGTTCCGTCAAAAGGGCTCTATGCCGGAAAAGAACTGATCAGGCATATCCCCATGCATTCTGAATGGATAGAAAATCGGTTAAGTTTGCATCAGTATGCCTTCCGTTCAGTCACTGTCAGGGGTTTTGGCCGGACATAATACCGCAGCATGCTGCGGTATTTTGTCTGTTCAAAGTGCCTGATCAGTCGCCGGAATGCCGGATCCAGCATTAATTCCTATTGACTTGCATTAGTGCCAGATTCGGCATTGCAAAACTGAAGGACGGATCCGTCCTTCTGGTCTGCGCATGCGCAGACTGGGAAAACGGTGAAAAAGACTGCAAGATGGATCCGTCTATCCGCATGACAAGCGGAGAGACGGATCCGTTCTTGCAATGCATTTGTAGATGGATCCGCACCCGGATCCGTCTACAAATGCTGTCAGTTGTCACACTGATCGGCGGATCCGGCAGGCAGCTACGACGACGGAACTGCCTGCCGGATCACACTAACGCTAGTGTGAAAGTACCCTAAGAAGTAGAAGGCCGACAACCAGTTATCAATTTAGTTATATCATTCACCAAAGAATATAAGGAACATCACACCACAGAGATGTCAGGAGAACTGACAGATCCTCTTTACTGCTCAAAGGGCATAATGGGCTTTTTGCAGCCAACACCAACATTCAGTTTCTAAAGTAAAACGGGTCACACATATTCTATGGGGAGAATACACCTCTAAAATAATCTTGAAGGACCTCTGAGAAGCTGCTGTAATACATCATTATGTCACACACACATTTTGTAAAAGCCTTTTTCACAAACCATATTCACATCATTAGAATCTAATAATAATTTTCCTAGGAAAATAAGTAATACTGAACAATAACAGTTTCCTGTTCAAATAAGTAACCTTTTATAATGACAGATTTGGACAATCTCCCATGTGTGCTAGGAAGAATATATATATTTTTTTTTTACTAAAAGACCAACAATTTGGTCAATTATCCATGATGACCCTTTGTCGCAACGCTCGTTTTCGATAACTGGCCTGTGTAAAAGGCGTGATCATCTTTTCTGTGCCGCAGATCGGCCTGTGTAATCTGGGATCTGCTCACCAGACACAATGAAACAGTATAGGGACAAGTGATTGTTGTAGCAATTGCTTGTACCTTGAGGAGATGACTGCTGAATGTAAATGCAGCTCTTATTTCCCTGATGATCCGGCAATTATTGGGAATGTTTTGTTCAGTCTCAATAATTGCTTTCTAAATCGGTGAATGTAAAAGGACCTTAAATTTACCACATGTCATTGTACCAAGTCCTCCCGAATGAAAACGATTCCTTCTCATGAAGGGGTGCGCATCCTGCACTATGGAATACCATTCTGTGCTGCCCCAATACACAGGACATGCTTCTCTTTAGAAAGCCACAAGACCATCCTTCTGATGCAGTCATTAGACGGCAGCTCCGTTTTCTCGTCCCTGCTCTGATCATGGATAATAGCGCAGGAAATGGAAGGTACCTGTATCTTGTATGTCAGAAGGGCCGCGTATTTCCAGTCAGTGTACAGTCCAGATTTTACGTAGTGGGATCCGCTGCTACTGTTAATAAACAGGGAAATTCACATGGGCGTATAATTTCCTCTGTATTTGAAATACGCAGCATGCTTCCAAATACGCATATTATAGTCTGTGGGGTGCATCAAAAAGGAGGAGAGAAGGAAAATGCACCTAATTTCTGATGACAATATTGATGGTATATTATCCAGAATCCGTGCATATTACAGAGTTGGATTACACACGGATTTCCATACGCTCATGTGAAAGCGGCCTAATATTAGGAGTGGAAGACCACAACAGATTGGTATTATTGACTCACTGAGTGACTGCCACTGTTATGTGAAGGCACCTCCTCAGGCCGAGCATGCATGTTTATTCTAACAAGAAGAGGGGAATAAGCTGCAATTTTCATAGATTGTAAGCTCTTGTGAGCAGGGCCCTCACTCCCAGTGTTTCAGTTGTATATTAGGTTGTGATGTCTTTTGTTTTGTACATGAACCCTCAGAATTTATAAAGTGCTGCAGAATATGGTGGCACTATATAAATAAGGATTATTATTATTATTATTACTAGACACCTTTAACATCTGATGTTGTGGAACAGTCTAGAGGCCCCCATAAACATCGGAAATCTCCAGAGTCCAGCATCAAATATCTGCACAACCAAACTCTGGCAGTAGATATCGGGTAGCGTTAAAGGCACCATACACATTAGATAGCGGACAGTCAGCAGCTACGGTATCAACTCCAATTCCACTGATGATATGCATGGCCAGCTCAGCCAACTGTGCTTGTTATTTCAGACACCATTGGAGTCACTCATTTCTCAGAGAGACTGGACACGATAACTGAAAATGGTCAGGACCATGTTTCCTCTGATGGGTAGGGGTCTGCGAGGCACCACTGTTGCTGGAATCAGTAAGATGTGCTATCAAAACTGCAGGGATGGCTATGGGTGTGTACTACTGTGAATTCACCCTATCTTTAGTGTCTCCACTGATAACATTCGGAGTCATTTACAAAGACTGGAGTTTTACGCCGATCTTTGATTCCCTGCTGAGCTGGCGGAGAAAGCACCTAAGTTATGATGAAGTTCAGGTCTCACTATGAATGAGGTGCACCGCTGTCTGAGCGCCTGGAGTAAAAAACTACTGTTTCCAGGCATAAAAGATGGTAAATGTGTCAGACCCGTATCCTGGTCCCCACCACACCCCTGTCCCCCACAAGTGATGGCACAAAAACAAAATATTGTCACATGGGCGTTAAAAATAAGTTGCAAAGTCTTTTTTTTATGCCAAAAACCGGTGTAGCACCCATTTTGAATTATCACCATTGTCTGCATAATAAAGACTACAGGCAGCAAGTTATAGAGCAGGAGGAGCTTATTGTGGGAAAAGCAGGGCTTTTTTTCTGGCGGAACGCCCCGGAACGGCGTTCCGCCACCTATCTTCCCCCGCCCCCCTTTAGTTACTGGGCCGTAGTTAGTGAGCCGCCGCCGGGCACAGGGAGATGAGCGCTTCCATTGCGCTCATTTCCATAGTAATCTGCCTGTGCTGCGGCGGTGCAGGGGAGGGAGAGGCGTGTCCCTTCCCCTTCCTCTGATAGGCTGCAGGCACTAGGCCAGCAGCCTATCAGAGGCTGGCGTAGGCGGCCCGATGATGTCATCGCGCCGCCTGAGCCATACAGCGCGGGACACAGGCCGGAAGAGGCCTGCATCGCATCGCTGACACTGAGGTAAGTATACGTTTTTTTTTTCAATAGTGTTACTGGCACATTGGGGGGCTTATTACAATACTGGCACATGATGGGGGGGGCGGGGGGGCTTAATGGCACATGATGGGGGGCTTAATACTGGTACATGATGGGGAGGGGGCTTAATACTGGCACATGATGGGGGGGCTTAATACTGGCACATGATGGGGGCTTATTACTGGCACGTATGGGGGGGGGCTTATTACTGGCACGTATGGGGGGGGGCTTATTACTGGCACGTATGGGGGGGGCTTATTACTGGCACCGGCACGTAATGGGGGGTTATTACTGGAGCGTAATGGGGGGGCTTATTACTGGCCCGTGATGGGGGCTTTTTACTGGCACGTGATGGGGGGCTTATTACTGGCACGTAATGGGGGGCTCTCGTTACTGGCACGTGATGGTGGGGTACTTATTACTGGCAGTGGCACGTGATTGAGGGCACTTATTACTGGCACATTATTGGTGGGCACTATAGGGGCATCTACTGAGGTCACAAAGAAGGGGTATTTTATATGGGGGCTCTGTACAGTAGCATTTTATACTGGGACACATGGTGGGTACTATGGGGAAGGGGGGAGAGGAGTACTATGGATTCATAGATTCATCTACGGGGGGCACTAAGAAGGGGTATTTTATACTTGCAAATTATGAGCGACACTGAGGGCATCTACTGGGGCACGATATATGGGGCATTTTATACTGGTACATTATGGGGGGCACTAGGAGGAAGGGGGAGAGGAGCACTATGGGGGCATTTACTGGGGGCACTATATAGGGGTATTTTATACTGGCACATTATGGGGGACATTAGCTCAACTGGGGGCATAAGGGGGTATTTTTTGCATTGTCACATTATAAGGAGAATTATTTCTACTTGGGGCATTATGGTGGGCTTTATTACTTCCCCATGGTATGACCCCCCCTAGTAGCAGCACCAGCCTCCCCCTGCTCTGCTATCCCTCTGCCCCTTCTCCAAATCCTTATTATGAAATCTTTCTCATTAGGATAAAACACAACATCAGCTCCGCCGAGCCCCCCGGTCAAAGTGTTGAAGTGGTGTCCGAGATCCCCAAGGGCCAAGCCAAGTAACAGTAAGTTTTCATGTGAAATATGTTTATGTTATAGACATATAGCATACACTGTGCCACACAATATACAGTATACCGCTACACTGTGCCACACAATATACAGTATACCGGTACACTGTGCCCCACAATGTACAGTATACCTCTACACTGTGCCACACAATATACAGTATTGTGTGGCACAGTGTATCCCTGTTCTCTAAAGGGGCGGTTTTAGGGGGGGCAGGTAGGGGCGTGGCCAGGGGAGGGGGGGTGAGTTCCACCATCTTTTCTCTGATAAAAAAAGCCCACAAAAAAATTCTAAAGTTTTCAAACCAACACCTAAATCTGAACACTTTTGTAATTGCACGTAGTAAAACATTTTGTATAGCTAGTGAGCTATTCAAAAAAATTTCTATAGCGCCACCTCTCTTTGTTATCATTTCTTTGTCCTGCACAAGGCTGCACATGCTCAGTTTCATCCTACAACTGCCTCCTGAGCTGTGATAGGGAGAGCATGGACACGCCCCCTTAGCTGCAGCAGAAGAGACACTCCTCTTGAGCTGTCAGCTTAATATAAATCTAGTAGAGCAATGAATGTGGAGATCTCTGGATCCATGTGAGGTACACGGCTGGTTCTTTGTTAGAAAGAGATTGTCATGGACTATATGATGTCATTTTTTTACATTAGTCATGGGTTATCTATACTTTTTTTTACTTCAGCTGTACACGGGGGGAGATGTTTTTCAGTGATTGATAGCACGTTGTGAGTAAGTGTGTATACCGAGCTAGCTGACAATCACTGAGAGCTGATCTTAAAGGGGCGGTTTCACTTCAGCAAATGGCATTTATCATGTAGTGAAAGTTAATACAAGGCACTTACTAATGTACCGTGATTGTCCACATTGCCTCCTTTGCTGGTCTGATTTTTCCATTACATTATACACCGCTCGTTTCCATGGCTATGACCACCATGCAATCCAACAGCAGTGGTCGTGCTTGCACACTGTAGGAAAAAGCACTGGCCTATGCACGCTCCCATGGTGCCAGCCACCAGACAAGCTGGCATTGTTTCCTACAGTGTGCAAGCACAGTCACTGCTGCTGGATTGCAGGATAGTTGTAACCCCTGGAAATGAGCAATGCATAATGTGATGGAAAAATGAATCAAGCCAGCGCCAATGGAGCACTGAACCTTTTTGTATACTAAAGAAATTTTTTTTTCAGGATTAGATAGGATTCTCACAAGAAAGGTAGGATTATCTCTCGGGCACATATCCTACAGGGCAGTATGCTTATTTTGACACTCATTAAAGGGGGTTCTATACCTTTTTCTTACCGATGATCTATCCTTTGAATAACTCATCAGCAGCTGATCAGTGGGGGGCCCCATTCACTTCAGTGGGGCTGAACTGCACCCAGGTCATGTGACATGCCGTTATTGGCCCACAGAAAGCGGGCGCTACTGCTTTCTCAAACAGCAGATCAGCGTGGGTCCCGGATGTCAGACCCCCACCGACCAGATACTGATGACCTATCCAGAGGATAGATCATCAGTAAGAAAAAGGTATAGCACCCCTTTTAGGAGGTGAGGGACTCCCATTCACACTTATGACAGAAATACATATTGGATAGTTTATGACTAAATTGTGGGCGGCTGAAAGGAGAGGGATACTTTCCTCAAACACATTGGTGTTGGTGTTCTTCCTTAAGAGTTTATTGAAAGCCAGTAGTAATGTACATTTCATTTCCCAGATTTCCTCACATCTCTGTGTGACTCACAACTGTTCGTTCCGAGTTCGTGCTGCATGGCACTTATATTTAAAAAAAAAAAAAGTGTATTTTTGGATGTTCTGTGTTCCTTATGTAAATATTCCCAGGTTCCTGGAAAATGAACAAAACATTGTCCAAAATGTTTCTCTGGATAATTTCCCAGAATAATATAAATGAATGGATTGCCATCAAAAGTTTATTTTAAAAATAGATGTGGTACTCTGCATTTTATGGCTAAACTGGGTAGTAGCCACCAAAACCAATAGCCCTGGTAAGAAAATAAAAAATACAATTCTGTCTTTGTATTAGGCCTCTTGCACATGACGTTTTTTTTTTTTTCATTTACGGGCCGTTTTTTGCGTTCCGTATACGGAACTATTCATTTCAATGGTTCCGCAAAAAAAAACGGAACGTACTCAGTATGCATTCCGCATTCCGTTTCCGATGAACGATAAAACATGTCCTATTATTGCCTGCAAATAACGTTCCGTGGCTCCATTCAAGTCAATGGGTCCACAAAAGCGGAACACATACGGAAATGCATCCGTATGTCTTCCGTATCCGTTCCGTTTTTGCGGAACCATCTATTGAAAATGTTATACCCAGCCCCATTTTTTCTATGCAATTACTGTATATACCATACGGAAAAATGGAACAGAAATGGAAACACAACGGAAACAAAAAACCGAACAACGGATCCATGAAAAACGGACCGCAAAACACTGAAAAAGCCATACGGTCGTGTGCAAGAGGCCTTAGGCCCCTTTCACACGGACGAGTATTCCACGCGGATGCGATGCGTGAGTTGAACGCATTGCACTCGCACTGAATCCTGACCCATTAATTTCTATGGGGCTGTGCACATGAGCGGTGATTTTCACGCAGCACTTGTGCGTTGCGTGAAAAACGCACCATGTTCTATATTCTGCATTTTTCACGCAACGCAGGCCCCATAGAAGTGAATGGGGCTGCGTGAAAATCGCAAGCATCCGCAAGCAAGTGCGGATGCGGTGTGATTTTCACGCATGGTTGCTAGGAGACGATTGGGATGGGGACCCGATCATTATTATTTTCCCTTATAACATGGTTATAAGGGAAAATAATAGCATTCTGAATACAGAATGCATAGTACAATAGGGCTGGAGGGGTTAAAAATAAATAAAAAATAATTAAAATCCACTTGCTCCCGCAGCCGGCATCTCTTCTGTCTTAATCAGTGAGCAATAGGACCTTTGATGACGTCACTGCGTTCATCACATGGTCCATCACATGATCCATCACCATGGTGATGGATCATGTGACGAGCGTAGTGACGTCATAAAAGGTCCTATTGCTCACAGCACAGATGAAGACAGAAGAGAATGCCGGGCTGCGCGAGCAAGTGAGTTAAATTATTTTTTATTATTTTTTAACCCCTCCAGCGCTATTTTACTATGCATTCTGTATTCAGAATGCTATTATTTTCCCTTATAACCATGTTATAAGGGAAAATAATACAATCTACAGAACACCGATCCCAAGCCCGAACTTCTGTGAAGAAGTTCGGGTTTGGGTACCAAACATGCGCGATTTTTCTCACGCGAGTGCAAAATGCATTACAATGTTTTGCACTCGCGCGGAAAAATCGGTTCCCGCAATGCACCCGCACCTTTTCCTGCAACGCCCATGTGAAACCAGCCTTAGGCTACTTTCACACTAACGGCAGAGTGATTAGGCATTTGTAATACTGATCAGAAATCAGTCAGAAAAATGCATTGAAATGCCGGATCCGTCTTTCCGGTCTCATCAGGCAAAACGGATCCGGCATTTATTTTTTTCCGGCATTGAGCCCTTTTGAGGGAACTCAGTGCCGGAAAAGAAAAACGCTAGTGTGAAAGTACCCTTACAAATGCCATCAGTTGGCATACGTTTTGCCGGAACTGGCGACGGAACTGCTTGCCGGATCACTCTACCGCAAGTGTGAAAGTAGTCTTAGTTGGTATTCAGTGAAGCAACAGAATGTAACCCTAAACCTGCCCTAAAGGAAACCAATCTTTACAGTATATATATATATTTTTTTTTTGTTATTTGTGTGTTTGTGCCCTAAATCAGGAAAATCTTGGCCGTCAAGGTGACTACAACGTTGGCCTCAGGTGCCTTTTATGCATCCTTCTCTCATGTAGCCTACTTCCAGCAGGGGCTGGCTACCACTGTGATAGGTGTGGGATTGGAATTTTGGAAAGGACCGTGGGGGGCAATTTTTACTTCTAGAGGGAAGTATGAGGTGTAACTACCAGACTAATAGAGTGGAAGGGGCAAAAAGGGACATATGATATCAGGTTTGCATATCCTGGTTGCTGGGCATTAGCTAGATTAAATTCATGCTCCTTAACCGGGTCATAGGTCTGGCTGCCATTTTTTTTAGCTGGTTCCTAAACCTTTTACACAGAACGACAATCGTCCGAATGTTTGTCTGTTAGAGGAACCATCGTTCAGTATACTTACATCCAATGATCGTACGGCAAACGATCATTCCATTGTCATTGGTCTCATCTTTTAGGGAAGGGCCACATGGGGAGGAACTGACGATCACAATGCGCCCATAATCAGTCGTGGTATTTGGATACTGTGGTTTTAAAATTTATTGTTAGGGTCCATTCACATGTCCGTAGTGCATTGCGGATCCGCAATACACCCGGCCGGCACCCCCATAGAAATGCCTATTCTGGTCCGCAATTGCGGACAAGAATAGGACATGTTCTATTTTTTTCCGGAGCCGTGGACCGGAAGATTGGCGGCGCGCTCCGGAAATGCGGATGCGGACAGCACACTGTGTGCTGTCTGCATCCATTCCTGCCCCATAGAGAATGAATGGGTCCGCACTTTGCGGAACGGATGTGGACCCATTATTACGGATATGTGAATGGAGCCTTAAAGAGGACCATTCACCGCTCCTGACATGCCTATTTTAATAGCTTCATACATTCCCCATGTAATAACAGTTCTGCAGTATCTATTCTTATGGCTCTGTGATGTGCCATTCCTTTATTATTTCTACTAGAAGTTATGAATGAATTGCTAGCAGTCTGCAGTAAGGGTACAGAGGGGAGGTAACAAGTTGGGGTGTGTACCTGCACAGTCTGACAATGGCAGCACTGACTGGATAAACTGAGCCACCTGTGCAGGTACCCCCCCCCCCCCCCCCCCAACTTGTTACCACCCCTATGTACCCTTACTGCAGACTGCTAGCAACTCATTTATAACTTATAGTAGCAATATAACAGGAATGGTGCAACATAGAGACATAAGAATAGATGTTCCAGAACTGTTATTACATGGAGAATGCATGAAGCTATTAAAACAGGCAGGTCAGGAGGGGTGACAGGTCCTCCTTAAGTGGTGGCATGATTTTGCCAGGAAACAGTGTTGCCGCTGCCTCTCTGCCACCCACTGTGGCACTAGCCTTATGCTGACACGACAGTGGCTGCTTGTTGGCAATACATCCACATGAGTAAATAGGCAATCGTCACTGCAATAATGAAAAAAAAAAAAAAAAAAAGCATAGACTATTGGATAATATAAGTGCTTGGGTGGATATAATCTAAGAGATTGGATAATATAACTGCAATATGTCTAAATGGCTTGCTGTATCCTTGATCGGTGCTTATTACAGGTAATTATCTGCTTGTGTAAAATGACCCTAATGTTTGCACAATCCCGGCTTAAGATGCGTTTCCAGCAACCACTTCAGGGATCAAAGTAATATACTGTAAGAGCCGGCAAATCAGAACGGGGCCAGTGTCCTCAACAGCACATTGTGTTAAGGTGTAGGCCTGGACAGAGCCTCCCAGACACTTTGATCTCTGATATCTGCAGTCTGGGGAAAATCTGATCCTTTGTATCACAAGGAGAAAGGCATTGTCAGTAGAAGTCTGCAAGCAAATGAGTCAGAAGTAAAGCTGCTGAAAGGCCAGTCATCATATAGTTAAAAAAAAGGTACAAGAAGATAGATATGTAGACTTAGGGTACTTTCACACTAGCGTTTTTCTTTTCCGGCACCGAGTTCTGTCCTAGGGG
Source organism: Bufo bufo (assembly GCF_905171765.1). Classification (NCBI taxonomy): domain Eukaryota; kingdom Metazoa; phylum Chordata; class Amphibia; order Anura; family Bufonidae; genus Bufo; species Bufo bufo. Next base: position 274,582,940 of record NC_053394.1, on the reverse strand, counting down.
CTCAATACCGGAAAAGAACTGATCAGTTATATCCTAATGCATTCTGAATGGAGAGTAATCCATTCAGGATGCACCAGGATGTCTTCAGTTCAGTCACTGAACGGCGTTCTGTACGGAGGAAATACCACAGCATGCGGCAGTATTCTCTCCATCCATTAATTTACATTGAAATGTATTAGTGCCGGATCCGGCATTAAAAATACCACAATGCCGGATCCGTAAAAATGTAAAAAAAATATATAACGGATCCATTTCTCCGGATGACATGCGGAGGAACGGATCCATTCTTGCAATGCATTTGTAAGACGGATCCGAATCCAGATCCGTCTACAAATGCTGTCTTCCGTCGAAGGAACTGCTTACCGGATCACTCTGCCGCAAGTGTGAAAGTAGCCTTAGGGTGCATTCACATCACCATTTAGCTTTCCGTTCTTCTGATCCGTCAGAAAAAGAAAGAGAGAGAAAAAAAAACTGGATCGTGTTGCATCAGTTGTCATATGTTTGAGCCATTTGCATCTGGATCTCAGACGGAAATGGCTCAAACGGATGACAAGTGATGCAACAGGATCCATTTTTTTACTGGGTCGGGTAAAAAAGGGTCCTATGCAATCCTATGCATAACTAATGCAACAGGATCCGTTTTTTCACAGGATCCTGTTTTTTATTTTCTCTCTCTCTCTCTCTGTCCTTCTGACAGATCAGAAGAACGGAAAGCTAAACGGTGATGTGAATGCACCCTAAGGCCTCCTGCACATGCCCTGTGGCCGTGCTGCGGCCCGCAAAATTCAGGCTGCAATGCACAAACACCAACAATGGGTCAGCCGCAGCGGATCGCGGACCCATTCACTGTAATGGGTCCGCGATCCGGCCGTTCCGCAAAAAGCTAGGACATTTCATATTTTTGCAGAACGGAAGTACGGGAGCAAACCCAATGGAAGCACTCCGTAGTGCTTCCGTAGGTTTCAGTTCCGTGCTTCCGTTCCGCATCTCTGGATTTGCGGACCCATTGAAGTGAATGGGTCCACATCCGTGATGTGGAATGCCCACGGAACGGTGCCCGTGTATTGTGGATCCACAAATGCGGTCCGCTATACGGCCACGGGACACCTACGGTCATGTGCCTTAAACTGTGGCATATTGTAAATGTCCATTTATGTTGGGTTTTAAGAAGAATTCCAGGCAGGCCGATTAAAACAGTCCAAGTTCCTCAATATGCTTAAAGGGATATTCCAGTAAGTTATTCCCTAACTAACAGATCCAAAAGCAAAAGGCTTTCTTATTCCGGTTTCAGGTCATTTCTTTATTTGTTATAAAACATAACATTTATTTTTGTACTGATTAAAATCAAAGATGTGTATGTTACCCAAATAAACTAATACCCCTTTCACACAGGCGAGTATTCCACGCGGATGCGATGCGTGAGTTGAACGCATTGCACCCGCACTGAATCCGGACCCATTCATTTCTATGGGGCTGTGCACATGAGCGGTGATTTTCACGCATCACTTGTGCGTTGTGTGAAAATCGCAGCATGCTCCTCTTTGTGCGTTTTTCACGTAACGCAGGCCCCAAAGAAAGGAATGGGGTTGCGTGAAAACCGCAAGCATCCGCAAGCAAGTACGGATGCGGTGCGATTTTCACGCACGGTTGCTAGGAGACGATCGGACTGGGGACCCGATCATTATTATTTTCCCTTATAACATGGTTATAAGGGAAAATAATAGCATTCTGAATACAGAATGCATAGTACAATAGTGCTGGAGGGGTTAAAAAAATAAAATAAAAATTTAACTCACCTTAATCCACTTGCTCGCGCAGCCCGGCTTCTCTTCTGTCTTCTTTTTTGCAGTGCACAGGAAAAGGACCTGTGGTGACGTCACTCCGGTCATCACATGGTCAGTCACATGATCTTTTACCATGGTGATGGATCATGTGATGGACCATGTGATGACCAGAGTGAGGTCACCACAGGTCCTTTTCCTGCACACAGCAAAAAAGAAGACAGAAGAGATGCTTGGCTGCGCGAGCAAGTGGATTAAGGTGAGTTAAAAAAAATATATATATTTTTTTTTAACCCCTCCAGCGATGTTTTACTATGCATTCTGTATTCAGAATGCTATTATTTTCCTTTATAACCATGTTATAAGGGAAAATAATACAATCTACAGAACACCGATCCCAAGACCGAACTTCTGTGAAGAAGTTCGGGTTTGGGTACCAAACATGCGCGATTTTTCTCACGCGAGTGCAAAACGCATTACAATGTTTTGCACTCGCGCGGAAAAATCGTGCAGGTTCCCGCAACGCACCCGCACCTTTTCCCGCAACGCCCGTGTGAAAGAGGTCTATCACTAGTAAAGGTTAAAGTGACCACCTGAATGTATTTCACAATTATTTCTCTAACTGCTATGAGAGATCCACTGGGATATTTGCTTCATATCCCTTAGGCTACTTTCACACCAGCGTTTTTGTTGGATCCATCGTGGATCAGCAAAAACACTTCCATCGTTATAATACAACCGTCTGCATCTGTTATGAACGGATCCGGTTGTATAATCTTTAAAATAGCCATGAAGGATCCAGCACTAAAACCATTGAAAGTCAATGGGGGGACAGATCCGTTTTCTATTGTGTGCATTGACTTACATTTCTCCGCACAACATCCCGGACAGAAAAACGCTGCTTGCAGCGTGATTCTGTCCGCGATGGGGACGCAACCAAACGGAATGGAATGCATTCTGGTGCACTCTGTTTTGTTCAGTTTTGTCCCCATTGACATTGAATGAGGACAAAACGGAAGCATTTTCCCCAGCTATTGAGATCTGCTATTGACGGATCTCAATAGCGGAAAGGGAAAGCACAAGAGTGAAAGTAGCCTAACTCTGTACAAGCTATAAGGTAAGATGAACATAGGCCTGCATTCGTCATGCACCCTCAGGTTCTCCAGTTGTTAAAATTACAGCCGGATTGTAGTATCTGCTGAATCCCGATCCGGCGCTCTGGCGGCGGCAGCAGGAGATGAGTGCTTCATCTGTATCGTCGTCCTCAGGACACAGATACAGGTGAACTCTGCAGCAGGGCAGAGGCGTCTCCCTTCCCTGTTCCTCTGATAGGCTGCAGGCCTAGTGCCTGCAGCCTATCAGAGGCCGATGCAGGCGGCGTGATGACTTCATCGTGTCCGTCTGAGCCGGGCTTTGTACTACGTGGGACACAGGCCGGAAGAGGCCTGCATCGCTGCCAACATGGAGGTAATTGTTTTTTCTTCTTTTCTGTTGCGCACTATGGGGGCATCTACTGGGGACATTACTGGCACTTCATGGGGGACACTATGGGGGCATCTACTGGGGACATTACTGGCACTTCATGGGGGACACTATGGGGGCATCTACTGGGGACATTACTGGCACTTCATGGGGGACACTATGGGGGCATCTACTGGGGACATTACTGGCACTTCATGGGGAACACTATGGGGGCATCTACTGCAACATCATAATGAATATAATGTGTATGCAAATATGTCTTTAGTGCTAGGTACTAATGTGTATAAAATGTATATGGAGTAGGTATATCTACTGTAAATGTAATTTATATATTGTATGCCGTATCATATATGGGTGTATATTGTATATGTGATTATGTGAGTGTAGTGTCTATATAGTCTGTATACCTCCCAACCATCCCAGATCTGGCATAACTACTATGTGGGGGGCACAATGGAGACTAAGCAGGGTTGGGACATGTACAGATAGACATTGGTTGGAGTCAGAGGTGTGGGTCAGCGCTTTAAAAAACTTGTTGCACCACGCTTTGCGTGCCGCTGATAGTTTAGCTCTTTAGGCTTTTTCAAAGTTGGGTGTTATGTGTGTGTGGTGTATACATGGTGTATTTATATATGTGTACCATGTAGTATATGGTGTATTTATGTGTATGTGTAAAAATATATAAAGAATCACAGCCGACACTACTCCGCGCAGTACAATATCAGCGGAACTCCCTTCCAAAAGACATGCAGTGATGCCGGTGGTGCTCTGCTAAACAGTCCGGCTTACATTGGCTTACATTGCTGCATCTGTGACCCGCACCTGCTGTGTTTTAACCGACAATAAAGCTGCGATTTGTGAATTTTCGGTGAGTGCCGCTTTTTCTTCTGCTTTTTCATTTATGTGTATGTGTGTTGCATGTATTTGGTGTATGTATATGTAAACATGTGTCGTGACGCCGCATGTCCGCCGTTGAGTAGGGACCTGCTGTTAAAAATGTGAATCCCACCCCTGGTCATACGCCTATGCCAGTCGCACATTTTTGTGACTTTTTGGTGGGTTTGTGTTCTGCTTGGTACTTTTCCAAAAACTGGCAGTGCGTGGAGCAGGTGATGTGGGGTCAGGCCTAGTGAGCATAAATTATACATGAAATCTACGCTAGCTACCTGGACTGTGGTCTGATATGAGCCACAGTTATTAAGAGATGTGCACCTCTAATAATTGTGGCAAAAGACAGCAGGATCTGGAGATCCGATTACAGGACCTTCACAGATGCTGTATCAGACTGGGTAGTTTCTTTCACTCCTTCTGAGTTGTATGGAGCAATGGCTAGCATTCTTGACCATTCCTCCAGACAAAGTCTCCCTCACTTTAACTGTGCTGTTTGATAGGGATCGACCGATATTGATTTTTTAGAGCCGATACCGATAATCTGTGAACTTTCAGGCCGATAGCTGATAATTTATACCGATATTTTATATCTCATAATATATATTATATTAGTTGGTAGTCACTGAGATGATGGAAATTTGCATTTGGCACTAGTATATTATAAATGTAAATTATAAATTAATAAAGCCCTTAGTTGGTAGTCAATTTATAATATACTGTGTTTCCCCGAAAATAAGACATCCCCCGAAAATAAGACCTACCTCTAGTTTTGCCTATCGCTGAAATATAAGGCATCCCCCCGAAAATAAGGCCTCCCCGATAATAAAGCATCCCCCGAAAATAAGGCCTCCCCGATTATAACGCATCGGCCGAACATAATGACTCCCCGATTATAAAGCAAGCCACCCCAGAATGTAAGGAGCTCACTGATTGGCCGCAGCCGCCGCCAGGACAAGCTGCCGCCTTCTTCCGCCCGCTGCTCGCTCTGCCCTGATGGAGTCTCACAACTTGGCTGGCACGGACACACAGGGGACGGGGTGACAGGTAGGGGGGGAAATATCTGATGGAAGGTGGGGGATGTCTGGTGAAGATGGGGAGGGAGACTAAAAACGGTAATTAAAATGACACAGGCTGTTCAGAGGGGGGAGTCAAAATGACACAGGAGGATCAGAGAAGGGAATCAAAATGACACAGGGGTATCAGGGTGGGGAGGGGGATCATTTAAAATGACACAGGGGGATCAGAGGGGGGAATCAAAATGACACAGGAGGATCAGAAGGGGGTACTAAAATGCTATAGTAATCCCCCCCTCTGATTCTCCTGTACCATTTTGATTCCCCCTTCTGATCCCCCTGTGTCATTTTAAGTGATCCCCCTCCCCACCCTGATACCCCTGTGTCATTTTGAGTCCCTTCTCTAATCACCCTGTGCCATTTTAAGTGATCCCCCTCCCCACCCTGATTTCCTTTTTTTTTTTCAGCAATAAATGTGTACCGTATTTTTCTTCATGGAAAAATAAGACATCCCCTGAAAATAAGACCTAGCGAATCTTTGGGAGCAAAAATTAATATAAGACACTGTCTTATTTTCGGGGAAACAGGGTACTAGTTCCAAATGCCAATTTCCAACCCCCCTCACTGACTTTATTAACCCCTATAAGACCTCAGATCAGCCCTTTATTAACCCCTATCAGACCTTTATTAACCCCTATCAGACATCACATCAGACTTTTATTAACCCCTTCAAGACCAGACCTATTTTCATTTTTTTCTCCTAATGTTCCAAAAGCCATAACTTTTTTATTTTTCTGTTCACATAGCTATATGAGGGCCTATTTTTTGCGGGACAAGATGCATTTTTTAATGTCACCATTTAATTTACCATGTCTTGTATTAGAAAAAAGGAAAAAAATTATTTGTGTGGCAAAATTGAAAAAAAAAAATTAAATTCCACCAAGGTTTTTGGGGTTTTGACACCACAGAGTTCATTATGCACTAAAAATGACCTGACGTTCTTATTCTGCGGCTCAATACGAATGCGGCGATACCAAACTTGAACAGTTTTTTGGGGTTTTACTACTTTAAAAATAATTAAAACCTTTAGAAAAATCTAAATTTTCTTTGCATCGCTATATTCTGACAGCCATAACTTTTTTATATTGCTGTCTACAGAGCTTTATAAGGGCTTGTTTTTTGCGTAACGAACTGTAGTTTTCATTGATGCCATGTAGTATATGCAACGTTTTGATGACCAAAAAAATGGCGAATCGCGTGTTTTCATTTTTTTTTCTGTTACTGCGTTCACCGCACAAGAATTTTTTAAAAATATTTTAATAGTTTAGACATTTTCGGAGCGGCGATACTCAATATGTTTCTTTTTTTTATTGTTTATGTATTTTTATATGTAAAATTGGGAAAGGGGGGTGATTCCAACTTTTAATATATTGGTGTTTTTTTTACTTTTTTTAAAACTTTATTTAACTGTTTTTACAACAATTAGCCCCCATAGGGGCCTCGTATATGGTATCTTTTGATCCCCTCTCCTATTAACCATAATAAATAGAGTTCTATTACGATGAATAGGATTTTTACACACTCTATTCTGCGCTATGCCTCGTGCATAGCTCAGTATGGAGAAAGCCATGGCAGGCCTGGATCGCTTCAGCAGTGTCCAGGCTGCCATGGCAATCGATTGGAGCCCTGCGATTTCACTGCGGGGGCTACGATTGGAAGGATAATGGAGCCGCATTACTTCACAGGTGCCGCAATCAGCCTTAATTGCGGCACCTGAGGGGTTAAATGGCAGGGGCGGCGCGATGCTGGCTGTAGCATACAGCGGGCAGATCGCGCGTATGGAGCGGGCTCACTGCAGAGGCCTGCTCCATACATCCCCTGACACGCAATGACGTACCTGTACGTCAAAATGCGTGAAGGGGTTAACCCCTATCAGACCTTTATTAACCCCTATAAGACCTCAAATTAATAAAATAAAAAACTCCTCACCTCTCCTGCGCTGCGGCTCCTCTTCATTTGCGGGTCCGGCGTCTCGCTCCCCTGTGTTCTCCGGCCCGCGCTGCACTGTCACCTGAAGTGCTTGCTGCGCTTCTTCCCCGCTCCTGACACCCGATGCATACTAGTGAGCGCTTCCATAATGGAAGCGCTCACTAGTATTCGCTTTATACGCATTATCGGTATATCAGCAAGGTTAGATGCCGATACCGATAATGTACAAAATCCTGAATATCGGCCAATAATATCGGTACTTCCGATAATCGGACGATCCCTATTGTTTGGGTACAAAGACAAAGTCATATCCACTTCTTCACCCAGGCAGCCGCTTTGAGATGAGCATTGCATGCTCTGATGCTTTCCCTTGCCCTGCACTGATTCCCGCAGGACAATGACTTTTTTATTAGAACCAGTGTAGTACCGGGTCTCTGCTAGGCAGAGGCTTCCGCCTACCAGTGCTCCCAGTGATGTCACCGGCACTAATGGGCGGGCTTTAGCGCCGCCCTAGACTGTAAAATGGGAATGCAGTATCTTCTAGCAATGCGGCATCCGTTTTTTTTTGGAGGATCCGTTTTCTTCCACAGATCCCTTGTAATAAATGCCTATCCTTGTCCGTAAATGTGAAAAAAGTAGGACATGCACTATTTTTTTTGCTGAAGGGAAACACGGACAACGGACGCGGAACACAAAAGGATGAACTATCGAAACACGGACAACGGACGCGGAACACAAAAGGATGAACTATCAGCATTTTTTAGCTGACTCGTTGAAATGTATGGGTCCCCATCCTATCCGCAAAAAAAACGGAACGGAGGCCGAGAAATGTCGTGTGCATGAGGCCTAACTGTGCATGTGTGACCATCTCTGTAGTAGCACATAACTATACAGATTAAACATCAAGGGGCGCCATTATAATGACTAAAGAGAATATCTCACAACTGGAGCTTTTTTGTAACAAAGTAAATTACAAAATTAACTCGTTTTTCATGCTGAATTACATTAAAATAACATGTAGTGGTGGACAAACCCTTTAAGGGAGGCATGAGGTGGGAACTTATTTAAAAAAAAAAAAAAAAAAAAGTTCTGATTTGCCCTAATGGGCCATGAAGATTATTTTTAAGTTTGCTGTTGTCTATTGGATAAAAGTTGGCAGTACTTACTGCTTCTCGGTCCCAGCCAGGGGGGTCCAAATTGCTATGGGGCCTTATGATTTCTTTGTACGCCGCTGGCCCTGATTCTACTATAACAGTATGCTCTAAACCAGTGAAGCTGTGTCATGCGGCCCCCGCATCACACGGGCATCATGTTTTTTGCCCGGATAAGATGCGGGTGCGTTGCGGGAAAATGCACAATTTTTCTGCGCGAGTGCAAAACATTGTAATTGTTTGGTAACATGGTTATAAGGGAAAATAATAGCATTCTTAATACAGAATGCATAGTAAAAGAGGGCTGGAGGGGTTAAAAATAAAATAAAAAATAATTTAACTCACCTTAATCCACTTGATTGCGCAGCCGGCATCTCTTCTATCTTCTTCTTTGCTGTGCACAGGAATAGGACCTTTGATGACGTCACTGTGCTCATCACATGGTCCAATCACATGGTTCATCACCATGGTGAGGGACCATGTGATTGGATCATGTGATGTGACGTCACCACAGGTCCTTAGCCGGCAGCTCAACATTACAGAAGAAGACAGAGATCCGCAACTACGCAATCAAGTGGACTCGGTGAGTTAATTTTTTTATTTTTTTTAACCCCCCATCAATATTTTACTTTGCATTCTGTATTCAGAATGCTATTATTTTCCATAACCTTATAACCATGTTATAAGGGAAAATAATACAGATCGGGTCCCCAGCCCGATCGTCACCTAGCAACCATGCGTGAAAATCGCACCGCATCCGCACTTTCTTACGGATGCTTGCGATTTTCACGTGACCCCATTCACTTCTATGGGGCTTGCATTGCGTGAAAAACGCAGTATATAGAGCTTGCTGCGATTTTCACGCAACGCACAAGTGATGGGTGAAAATCACAGCTCATGTGCACAGCCCCATAGAAATGAATGGGTCAGGATTCAGTGCGGGTGCAATGCGTTCAACTCACGCATTGCACCCGCGCGGAATACTCGCCCATGTGAAAGGGGCCTTAGACTTTTCCCTGCTTTTTATCAGTGCATGGTGTGCTGTGAATGGCACAGGCAGTGCAGCGATGCTGCCTGTGCCTGCAATAACCAATAGCAAAGCTCCGGACAGAAAGGAGCTTTGCTATTGCTTAGATTGGGCGGGCGCCAGAGCGATACAGCGCCTTGCAGTAGGGGGAGCTGGAAGGAGGAGGGGCCGGCTCCCGGGGGTGGGTGAAGCAAAGAGTGCCGGGAGCGCTGCCCAAGGACCCCGAGAAGCATGGCGGCTAAGGAGCTGAAGCCTACAGCCCAGACATCAAGATGGACCTGCAAAAGAAGGTGACAGCGCAGGGTGTAATGTAGCGATGTGTGTAATGTATGTAGAGCAGTGTGTGATCATCACATACTGCACTACATACATCATACACATGTATACATCACATGCCCCCTCACAGTAATAATGACCATATATGTGCCCTCTTCACAGCAGTAATGCTCCCACGTGCCCCCTCACAATAATAATGGCCATATATGTGCCCTCTTCACAGCAGTAATGCTCACACGTGCCCCCTCACAGTAATAATGATGGCCATATATGTGCCCTCTTCACAGCAGTAATGCTCACACGTGCCTCCTCACAGTAATAATGGCCATATATGTGCCCTCTTCACAGCAGTGATGCTCACACGTGCCCCTCACAGTAATAATGGCCATATATGTGCCCTCTTCACAGCAGTAATGCTCACACGTGCCCCTCACAGTAATAATGGCCATATATGTGCCCTCTTCACAGCAGTAATGCTCACACGTGCCCCTCACAGTAATAATGGCCAGATATGTGCCCTCTTCACAGCAGTAATGCTCACACGTGCCTCCTCACAGTAATAATGGCCATATATGTGCCCTCTTCACAGCAGTAATGCTCACACGTGCCCCTCACAGTAATAATGGCCAGATATGTGCCCTCTTCACAGCAGTAATGCTCACACGTGCCCCGTCACGGTAATAATGGCCAGATATGTGCCCTCTTCACAGCAGTAATGCTCACACGTGCCCCTCACAGTGTTACCTGGTTCTGGCCCGCAAAATTTACAAGTCTGGTGTGGCCCTCAGACGAAAAATGGTTGGGCACCACTGCTCTAAACGTACTAGTTTATGTAAGAACAGTACTACATATATATTATAAAAAAAAGGAAATGACACATACGTTCAAGGGCCGGAGTGAAACCACTTCCCGTGCAGCACCTTTTCTACACGTTTCCAGACAATCTCTCTTGGCAAAAAAAACAAGTACTTTCCAAAATTGCCTCAGAGTCAAACATGATTAATGAGGCCAGTCCTGAAGAGGGAGGAGACGGGTTTCTTTTGAAGTCAGTTTCTTAATTGAATCAGTATAAGGCCTTATGCACACGGACCTTTTTTTTTGCGGTCCGCAAAACGGATTTCCGTTGTTCCGTGACCGTTTTTTCGTCCATGGGTCTTCCTTGATTTTTAGAGGATCCACGGACATGAAATAAAAGTCATTTTGGTGTCCGCCTGGCCGTGCGGAGCCAAACGGATCCGTCCTGACTTACAATGCAAGTCAATGGGGACGGATCCGTTTGACGTTGACACAATATGGTGCAATTGCAAACGGATCCGTCCCCCATAGACTTTCAATGTAAAGTCAGGAGTCCCTATTATACCATCGGATCGGAGTTTTCTCCAATCCGATGGTATATTTCAACTTGAAGCATCACCATGGGAACGCCTCTATGTTAGAATATACCATCGGATTTTAGTTAGATCGTGAAAACTCATATCCGACAGTATATTCTAACACATAGTGATGGGGACGCTTCAAGTTAGAATATACTACGAACTGTGTACATGACTGCCCCCTGCTGCCTGGCAGCACCCGATCTCTTACAGGGGGCTGTGATCTGCACAATTAACCCCTCAGGTGCCGCAAACCCTCCTCCCTCCCCAGTTTTTAATTCATTGGTGGCCAGTGCGGACCCCCTCCCTCCCCTGTATTACTGTACATTCATTGGTGGCCAGTGGGCCCCTCTCCCTCCCCTGTATTACTGTACATTCATTGGTGGCCAGTGGGGCCCCCCCTCCCTCCCCTGTATTACTGTACATTCATTGGTGGCCAGTGGGCCCCCCTCCCTCCCCCTCCTAATTAAAATCCCCCCCCATCATTGGTGGTCGGCTGGTCACAGACATCGCAGCTCGCAGGTAACTATAATGCTTCTAAAACTTGCTAAGTAACCATGGCAACCAGGACTGCAGTAGCGTCCTGGTTGCCATGGTTACCGATCGGAGCCCCAGCGATTAAACTAGGACTCCGATCGGAACTCTCCGCTGCCACCAATCATGGGGGGGGGGATTTAAATTAGGAGGGGGAGGGAGGGGGGCCGCACTGGCCACCAATGAATGTACAGTAATACAGGGGAGGGAGGGGGGGGCCCACTGACCATCAATGAATGTACAGTAATACAGGGGAGGGAGGGGGGCCCACTGGCCACCAATAAATTTAAAACTGGGGAGGGAGGGGGGGGTGCCCCCTCCTGCCTGGCAGCACCTGATCTCTTAAAGGGGGCTATGATACGCACAATTAACCCCTCAGGTGCGGTCCGCAAAAAACGGATCCCCAAAAAATACGGATGATGTCCGTGGGCATTCCGTATTTTGCGGAAAGGAACAGCTGGCCCCTGATAGAACAGTACTATCCTTGTCTGTAATGCGGACAATAATAGGACATGTTCTATTGTTTTGCGGAACAGAAATACGAACATACGGAAATTGAATGCAAACTGAGTAACTTCAGTTTTTTTGCGGACCAATTGAAATGAATGGTTCCACATACGGCCAGCAAAAAAAAAAAAAAACGGACACGGAAAGAAAATACGCTAGTGTGCATGAGCCCTTAAGCAGGGCTATATGAGCTCTGCAACGAAAGGAAATCTAATGTGCAGCCATGTACCAGCCTACCGCTGTGTCTCTGTCACAGGCAGATTGGCGGAGGGTGCAGTCACCTGCAGAATCAGAGCTCCTAATTAAACATGAGTGAAGTTATCAAGAATTTGAATTGGCTGCTTCGCCAAAGTTCACAAAGAAATTTGATTTATTACAAATTACTTTGTCACAAATCGAATTCCATTGTATGTAGCGGGCGTAATGATAGTCAACGGCAATCAGCAATGATAGTCAATGATAGCGCAATGATAGTCAACGGCAATGCTGGAAGCTGCAGTGTCGCAGCAGCTAGAAACCACAGCTCATAGGCTGTTTGCATCAGTAAAGAGCTGCGGAATATAGTAACGCTATATAAGTGCATAAAATAAAAAATAAATAAATATGGGCTCAGATTTACTAATGCGTCTGTCTAAACTTTGACGCATATTGGTGCGGAGCAACTAGGATTTCTATAACTTTTTCAGACTTGCCCGAGAAGGTGTGGGCTTTCATGGGAAAGGTGGTTATGTAAAAAAATTTGGTGTAAAATTCTGTCTCAAAATAAGGCCTCATGCACACGCCCATTGTGCGGCCATACTGTGCATTGGGGACCGCAATTGCCAATGCACGGACAACATCCGTGCAGCGGGCTAGACCGATTCAACTTGAATGGGTCAGTGGTCTGTTCGCACCGCAAAAAAATATGACATGTCATATTTATTTGCGGTGCGGAACAACGGAAAGAAACACCACGGAAGCACTCTGTAGTGCTTCAGGTGTTCCGTTCCGTAACTCCATTCCGCGTCTCCAGAATTGCGGACCCATTCAAGTGAATGGGTCCGCATCCGTGAGGGGTGGTGCACACAGATGGCGGCCGTGGATTGCCGACCCGCCGTTTGCGGGCCGCAATACGGCCACCCAACGGCCATGTGCATGAGGCCTAAGCCAAACAATAGTTAGGGCTGTTTGACACGAGTGAGTCCATTGCGGGAATCACGCTCTGTGTGCGAGTGTGATCCTCCGCTCTGGACTTGCAGGAGCTCATGGCATTATCATGATTTATAATGCTATGTGTCTCTGCATGGCCTTTTTTCCACAGAATCCAAGTGACATAAAGCGGTCAGTATGATTCTGTAGAAATAAGGTCAAGCAGAGGCACATAGCATTATAAATCATGATAATGCCGTGCGCTCCTGCAAGTCCAGAGCAGAGGATCACACTCACACACGAAGCGTGATTCCCGCAATGGACTCGCTCGTGTCAAACAGCCCTAACTATTGTTTGGCTTAGGCCTCATGCACATGGCCGTTGGGTGGCCGTATTGCGGCCCGCAAACGGCGGGTCGGCAATCCACGGCCGCCCTTAGTCTATATTCACCCAAGAGTGAAAAATGCCTGTTTTTAGAACCAAAATCTATGGGGTTATTTACACGGCCGTTTTTTAGCAGCCAGTAAATAATGGCCATCAGAAAATAGGACATGTCCTGTTTTTGGCTGTTTTCGCAGCCAGACAGACCCCATCAAAACCAGTTTTTGACAGGCGTATAGGTAAGAGTGCACCCGTCCAATGTCTGTTAAAAACGGTTTAAAGTGCCCTTTAGGGGTTAAAAAAAACAATATCCAGTTGAACTCGCAGACACACGCGATGTTATGACGCTGGGTACGTCAAGTCCTTCCAGATCCCGCCAGTGCAGAGCGAGTGTCAGCCTGTTCAAGTGGATGAGGTTTTTGTAATTTTTTTTGTTAGTACCCAAAAAAATGCAGACCGCAAAACACAGATACTGGCCGTGTGCATCCCGCACTTTCCTGTTCCTCATGTCCCTCACTATTGTAGAAAGGTCCTATTCTTGTCCATTTTCTTTTTGCGTGGCCGTGTAACGAAAATGCGGATGCGGTCAACACACGGTGTGTTGTCCGCATCTTTTGCAACTCCACAGAAATGAATAGGTCTAGGTCCACATCTGATCCACAGAAAATGCGGATTGGATGCAGACAATAAATATGTTGTGTGAATGAGGCCTAAAGATGACGTAAGCTTAGACGGGCTGTGTAGACCTGCACCAGATCTATCACAGGGGCTCAGGCTGGAGGAGAAATCCAGTGCAGGGATGGATACTTTTCTCTGACTATGTTGGCTTAGGCCTCATGCACACGACCGTGCCGTTTTTTGCAGCCTGAAAACCGCGGATCCGCAAAAAACGGAAGGCGTCCGTGTTGCCTTCCGCAATTTGCGGAACAGAACGGGCGCCGGCAATATAAATGCCTATTCTTGTCCGCAAAGCGCGGACAAGAATAGGACATGTTGCATTTTTTTTGCGGTGCTGCGGAACAGAGCCACGGATGCGGACAGCACACAAAGTGCTGTCCGCATCTTTTGCGGCCCCATTGAAATAAACGCGGACCCAAACAACGGTCATGTGCATGAGGCCTTACTTTGAGATAGATTTTTACACCAGAATTGTGGTGCAATTTTGGTGGAAAATGGTGCATCTTAGGCCCCACCCTCTTTCTCACAAACCCCCTTGTTGTACATGTCAGAAAAAAGTCTAGAAACCCTAGAGGGCGCCTAATGCATCACTTTATAAAGATTTCTGGCGCTGCAGACACATTAGTAAATCTGGGCCTCTGTGTTCTTTGCGGTTGTCTTTGTATTTATCATGCAGAGGAAGTTAATACAAGACACTTACTATTTTATTTTATTTTTTATTGTATCGTGATTGTCCATATTGCTTCCTTTGCTGCTCGTATGTAGGAGTTACGGCCAACCCTGCAGCACAGATACGAGGAGGCCGAGACGGGAGCTGCTGCAAACATGTGCCTATGTGCGCTCACATGGTCCCAGCTGCACACAATGGGGTTTTTTTCCCAGACGAATCCCAAAATATTTGCCGGGTAGCAGCTGCCTCTCCATTGGAACCCATTATAGTCCATGGGAGCCGGAGGGCATTGTGTTAACATTTGGAGAGCTCTGCTGGAGACATAATACAGCGGTGAACCACGCTTAGGCCTCTTTCACACGGGCGTTGCGGGAAAAGGTGCGATTTTTCCACGAGAGTGCAAAACATTGTAATGCGTTTTGCACTCGCGTGAGAAAAATCGGCATGTTTGGTACCCAAACCCGAACTTCTTCACAGAAGTTCGGGTTTGGGTTAGGTGCTGGGTAGATTGTACTATTTCCCCTTATAACATGGTTATAAGGGAAAATAATAGCATTCTGAATACAGAATGCATAGTACAATAGCGCTGGAGGGGTTAAAAAATAAAATAAAAATGTAACTCACCCTAATCCACTTGCTCGCGCAGCCCGGCTTCTCTTCTGTCTTCTTTTTTGCTGTGTGCAGGAAAAGGACCTGTGGTGAAGTCACTCCGGTCATCACATGGTCCATCACATGATCCATCACCATCGTAAAAGATCATGTGACGGACCATGTGATGACCAGAGTGACGTCACCACAGGTCCTTTTCCTGCACACAGCAAAAAAGAAGACAGAAGAGAAGCCGGGCTGCGCGAGAAAGTGGATTAAGGTGAGTTTAATTATTTTTTTTAACCCCTCTAGCGCTATTGTACTATGCATTCTGTATTAGGAATGCTATTATTTTCCCTTATAACCATGTTATAAGGGAAAATAATAATGATCGGGTCTCCATCCCGATAGTCTCCTAGCAACCGTGCGTGAAAATCGCACCGCATCCGCACTTGCTTGCGATTTTCACGCAACCCCATTCACTTCTATGGGGCCTGCGTTGCGTGATAAACGCACAATATAGAGCATGCTGCGATTTTCACGCATCACTTGTGCGTTGCGTGAAAATCGCAGCATGCTCTATATTGTGCGTTTTTCACGCAACGCAGGCCCCATAGAAGTGAATGGGGCTGCGTGAAAATCGCAAGCATTCGCAAGCAAGTGCGGATGCGGTGCGATTTTCACGCACGGTTGTAGGAGACTATCGGGATGGAGACCCGATCATTTATTATTTTCCCTTATAACATGGTTATAAGGGAAAATCACCGCTCATGTGCACAGCCCCATAGAAATGAATGGGTCAGGATTCAGTGCGGGTGCAATGCGTTCACCTCACGCATTGCACCCGCGCGGAATACTCGCCCGTGTGAAAGGGGCCTTAAGTGCCTTCTATTAACTTTCTCTACAAGATAAGGGCTCATTCAGACGGCCGTATGCTGTCCGCAAAAAAACAGATTGCATTCCGTTTTTTTTGCTGATCCATAGACTTCAATAGGGCCATGTCCTGATTTTCACTGACAAGTATAGGACATGTTTAATTTTTTTGCTGAGCCGTGCAATGGAAGAAAAGGTCCCATAGAAGTGAAAAAAAACGGATCCGCATTTTTGCAGACAGCATACGGCCGTCTGAATGACCCCTAAATGCCATTTTCTGAGGTGGCACAACTTCTTTAAGTTTTGTAGACTTTTTTTATGCCGAGAAAATTCTCTGCCATCCTTTCTTTCCCCAAAATGGCGCATGTCACGCAGTCATAATTGCCAGCAATCAGTCGCCTCGTGGTAGGATAATATTGGAAAGCTTTACATGATTGGCCGCATCAGGCGTCATTCACATCAGCACTACTTTTGTCTCCGCTCCAAAATCTTCTTCTGAACGGAAACCTAACAGACCCCATTATAGTCTATGGGGCCCGTGGGCTCCGTTCGGCTCAGTTATGTGCCAAATCTGTCCTTTCCGTTCTCCTGCTCCGTTTATAAAAAGGCTGAACGCTGATGTGAATGAAGCCTCACCCCTGTGCCCACCACAGTGCCAGGCAGACACGCCACCTGTTTTGTCTGTTACGTGACATCTCCTTATCTTATTTCTCACACATCTCCTGGAAATCAATTAATTCATTTCCCCTCACGTATTTCCACAATTTTCTTGCTTCATTTTCTGCTGCAGTTTCAACTTTTAGGCTAGGGCTACACGACGCAATTTTTATAATGACAGTCTATAGTGTCGCACTGCAACGCGACAGTCCTAGAAAAATCCATCTTGCGACATCATAGACTATCATATAAAAAAAATTTGCGCAACACATATCGTCGTGTAGCCCTAGCCTTTGGCTTAAATTGCATCAGCTCCGTCTGTGAGTCAGAACACGGGCTGCTTCAGTCAGATGTAGTGTGACTGATAAAGTACAGCTCAGGAGGACGTGTAGCTATACAGTAAAGTCTCTAATACAACGTATGGGTTTACAGTGTGACAGATAATCTATACGTCAGGAGGACATACGGCTGTACAGTAAAGTCTCTAATACAACGTATGGCGTTACAGTGTGACAGATAATCTATACGTCAGGAGGACGTATGGCTGTTCAGTAAAGTCTCTAATACAACGTATGGCTTTACAGTGTGACGGATAATCTATACGTCAGGACGAACGGCTGTACAGTAAAACCTCTAATACAACGTATGGCTTTACAGTGTGACGGATAAGCTATACCTCAGGAGGACGTGTGGCTGTACAGTAAAGTCTCTAATACAACGTATGGCGTTACAGTGTGACGGATAATCTATACGTCAGGACGTACGGCTGTACAGTAAAACCTCTAATACAACGTATGGCGTTACAGTGT
Source organism: Bufo bufo (assembly GCF_905171765.1). NCBI lineage: Eukaryota > Metazoa > Chordata > Amphibia > Anura > Bufonidae > Bufo > Bufo bufo. Next base: position 274,565,132 of record NC_053394.1, on the reverse strand, counting down.
GACGGATAAGCTATACCTCAGGAGAACGTGTGGCTGTACAGTAAAGTCTCTAATACTACGTATGGCTTTACAGTGTGACGGATAATCTATACGTCAGGAGGACGTATGGCTGTACAGTAAAGTCTCTAATACAACGTATGGCTTTACAGTGTGACAGATAAGCTATACCTCAGGAGGACGTATGGCTGTACAGTAAAGTCTCTAATACAACGTATGGCGTTACAGTGTGACGGATAAGCTATACCTCAGGAGGACGTATGGCTGTACAGTAAAGTCTCTAATACAACGTATGGCGTTACAGTGTGACGGATAAGCTATACCTCAGGAGGACGTATGGCTGTACAGTAAAGTCTCTAATACAACGTATGGCGTTACAGTGTGACGGATAAGCTATACCTCAGGAGGACGTATGGCTGTACAGTAAAGTCTCTAATACAACGTATGGCTTTACAGTGTGACAGATAAGCTATACCTCAGGAGGACGTACGGCTGTACAGTAAAGCCTCTAATACAACGTATGGCGTTACAGTGTGACGGATAAGCTATACCTCAGGAGGACGTATGGCTGTACAGTAAAGCCTCTAATACAACGTATGGCTGTACAGTAAGCCTCTAATACAACGTATGGCTTTACAGTGTGACGGATAAGCTATACCTCAGGAGGACGTATGGCTGTACAGTAAAGTCTCTAATACAACGTATGGCGTTACAGTGTGACGGATAAGCTATACCTCAGGAGGACGTATGGCTGTACAGTAAAGTCTCTAATACAACGTATGGCGTTACAGTGTGACAGATAAGCTATACCTCAGGAGGACGTATGGCTGCCGCTGTACAGTAAAGTCTCTAATACAACGTATGGCTTTACAGTGTGACAGATAAGCTATACCTCAGGAGGACGTACGGCTGTACAGTAAAGCCTCTAATACAACGTATGGCGTTACAGTGTGACGGATAAGCTATACCTCAGGAGGACGTATGGCTGTACAGTAAAGCCTCTAATACAACGTATGGCTGTACAGTAAAGCCTCTAATACAACGTATGGCTTTACAGTGTGACAGATAAGCTATACCTCAGGAGGACGTATGGCTGTACAGTAAAACCTCTAATACAACGTATGGCTTTACAGTGTGACAGATAAGCTATACCTCAGGAGGACGTATGGCTGTACAGTAAAGTCTCTAATACAACGTATGGCTTTACAGTGTGACAGATAAGCTATACCTCAGGAGGACGTACGGCTGTACAGTAAAGCCTCTAATACAACGTATGGCTTTACAGTGTGACGGATAAGCTATACCTCAGGAGGACGTATGGCTGTACAGTAAAGTCTCTAATACAACGTATGGCGTTACAGTGTGACGGATAAGCTATACCTCAGGAGGACGTATGGCTGTACAGTAAAGTCTCTAATACAACGTATGGCGTTACAGTGTGACAGATAAGCTATACCTCAGGAGGACGTATGGCTGTACAGTAAAGTCTCTAATACAACGTATGGCTTTACAGTGTGACAGATAAGCTATACCTCAGGAGGACGTATGGCTGTACAGTAAAGTCTCTAATACAACGTATGGCTTTACAGTGTGACGGATAAGCTATACCTCAGGAGGACGTATGGCTGTACAGTAAAGCCTCTAATACAACGTATGGCTTTACAGTGTGACAGATAAGCTATACCTCAGGAGGACGTATGGCTGTACAGTAAAGTCTCTAATACAACGTATGGCTTTACAGTGTGACAGATAAGCTATACCTCAGGAGGACGTACGGCTGTACAGTAAAGCCTCTAATACAACGTATGGCTTTACAGTGTGACAGATAAGCTATACCTCAGGAGGACGTATGGCTGTACAGTAAAGTCTCTAATACAACGTATGGCTTTACAGTGTGACGGATAGGCTATACCTCAGTAGGACGTATGGCTGTACAGTAAAGCCTCTAATACAACGTATGGCTTTACAGTGTGACAGATAAGCTATACCTCAGGAGGACGTATGGCTGTACAGTAAAGCCTCTAATACAACGTATGGCTGTACAGTAAAGCCTAACGCAGCACGTATAACTCGCCACTCACACTGCACGGCTCCAGACAACTCGGCTTCCTGCCAAGTGAGCGTCACCAGCGCGCCCCCGAGTGTCCCACGTGAGTACTGGGCTCACATACGTGCAGCAGAGCACAAATCACAGCGCGTCTGCTGGAGGCCCGACCGTGACGTCATTGTCTCAGCAACAACGTGCCCGAGGAAGTGTAGGCAGCCTGGGCTGCCCTGGGTCCTAGTGCCGTGTTTAAAGCATGTTGGCCTACCTATGTATAAATATAATATCACATAGTTCTCCAAATGTCTACAGGGTGATGCTATTCTATTGGACATTCCTCCTAAACCTAGAGGGACAACTGTATATTTGCAACTAGGACAATATCATCCTTAATTATTACTATTCTATGCTTTTTTTTATAATGGTCCTTAGGGTCAAATAGAAAATGCACACGTCCCTGTCTCCAGTTGGACTTACACTATAATTTACATATCTTTATAGGGGTTGTTCCATAAAGGTATGGAATCTATTAGAATAATAAAGAAAATGTTATACGTACCATTCCGCCACACCTAGCCTCCCCGCTGCTGCAGCCTTGGCGTATACCGCAGGCAATAGCTGCAGCCAAATATTGGCCTCAGCAGTATGGAGCACAAGACCACTGAGGCCAGTCATTGGCTGCAGTGTTCACGTTTGGTATACCATCGATCAAACCTAGATCAACGTAGAACCCTATAGTTATATGTTTCCTTCAGTAGAACTGGGGGGGTCCAAGTTTTGCAGTCGTATAATGGACCTTAAAATGTGAAATGGAACTAAATCAGAACTTGATACACAGGTCACACATTGGTTATTGTATCAATTTACATGGGCCGATACACAGCGCAGTGATCAGGGATTAGTCCCTTCCTTCCCGATCATTGCCAGCTATTTACAGTACATGCAGCAATCATCCCCTCTACATGAGTATGAACAATCGCAACTTACGATTGATCGTTCCACTAGAAATTCATTATTTGTCATCATGGACATGTGCTGCTGTCAAAGAATGATTCAGGTTATGGCCACATGGAGTGGTTGGGATGGGTAGGAGTACCACCTAGCCGTGCAGGAAGCAGTGGGATCAAATTAACAAATCTTTATTCGGTGTCTGTTGATAATGGAGAAGCGGTTTTGCGGTTTACCACACAGCCATTAACAATGAATACTGAATAAGGGCTCGGCTACACCGCGACATGTGTTGCGTGACATTTTTTATGTAATACGCAACGTCCTACAAATGCAACGCGACAGTTGAAAAAATCCAGACATGTCAGGTTTTGTGTCTCAAGTCCCGCTCGACTTTTTCTCCATTGACTTCGCACATGACATGGGACTCGCCTGTGACTTGGCAATGTTTTCACAGCCAAATCGCAGTTCTAAAATAGTCGTGCGACAGCAAGTTGCACATAATTGTGTTGCACAACTGTTCTGCAACGTGTGGTTGAACCCTAAACAATTTGGTTCTGATTAGTTAGAATGATGCCACTGAGGCTTGTATGGATGGACGGTGCTCAGCCGCCTGCCAACCGCAGCACAGCCGCCCCCCCTGTTTAGGCAGCAAAAAAAAAATGGAGTCATCCCACAAACAAGCATTTTGCTTGTGTTCCAGATAATGGGATTGCGCATTGATAGGAACATTTCTTCCCAATAAGGGGCCACTCCTCAGATCATGGGCCTTCAGGAGGAAGGTATAAATCAGGGATACTCAACCTGCGGTCCTCCAGCTGTTGCAAAACTACAATTCCCAGCATGCCCTAATAGCTGCAGGCTGTCCAGGCGTGCTGGGAGTTGTAGTTTTTTGCAACAGCTGGAGGGCCGCAGGTTGAGCATCCCTGGACTATAAATGATTCATAGCAATGGTTAGTAGACCACAGGGAGACTTTCATGAAGGGTAGATAGTGGCGGAATCTGATGTTCTTGATCACAATTCAGACCATTCCAACTAGTAAACCCTGCTTCACGCCATGAAATCTATTCTGTGGTAACAGTATTCGGGCATGGATGCCATTGTGCTGTGACTGAAGAATGCTTCCATTCAGGACTTGTCAGCTGTTGCTTTCAGACTCGGCAGTATTACTCTGACCCACTTTTAAAGATGTTTTTCTCCACTGTCCACAAAGGCACTCACTTATGTTACACAAGCCTGAAGAAGGATTACGTGACAGGACAATTTATTTCTCGTTACTGATATAGCGCCAACATATCTCACAAAGCTGTACAATGACGGTCATCACTCATCGGTCCCTGTGCTCTGTGAGGCTCACAATCTTATTTCCCCGTGTCTCATACACACTAGGGCTAATTTCAGAATACGACAATCACTTATCACTATTGGGGAGATTTACTATTTAAAATGTGCCAGAAATTGGGCATAATCATAACAAAAAAAAACTGCAACACATTTATTTATTGTATTTATTAAGAGTTTTAGACACTATTTTTGCCTTCTCTGAAAAGAGGATGTGTCTTAGGGTACTTTCACACTTGCGTTGCTGGATTCCAGCAGGTAGTTCCGTCACCGTATACAAATGGATACCATTTGTAGACGGATCCGGATGCAGATCCATCTCACAAATGCATTGCAATGCCGGTTCCGTCTCTCCAGTTGTCATCCGGAAAAACGGATCCGGTATTTATCTTTTTCACATTTTTAAAGGTCTGTGCATGCACTTGGGGCCGGATCCGGCATTAATGCATTTCAATGTGTTCCGAAATTTGGGACGGAGAAAATACCTCAGCATGCTATTTTCTCCGTCCAAAAACTGTACAGTGACTGAACTGACGACATCCTGATGCATACTGAACGGATTGCATTCAGAATGCATTAGGATAAAACCGATCAGTTTTTTTCAGGTATTGAGCCCCTAGGACGGAACTCAGTGCCGGAAAAGTTTAGCGCAAGTGTGAAAGTACCCTTAATGGGAAAGGGCGTGGCTTAAGATGAAGCAATGTATTTCTAAATTGCTGCAAAATTTGGGTAAGGCTACTTTCACACTAGCGTTTTTTGTAATCCGTCATGGATCTGCAAAAACGCTTCCGTTACAATAATACAACTGCATGCATCCGTCATGAACGGATCCAGTTGTATTATGTCTTCTATAGCCATAACCGATCCGTCTTGAACACCATTGAAAGTCAATGGTGTACGGATCAGTTTTCTATTGTATCAGAGAAAACGGATCCGTCCCCATTGACTTACATTGTGTGTCAGGACGGATACATCTCGCTCCGCATCCCAGGACGGACCGAAAAATATGCTGCAATCAGCATTTTGGTGTCCGCCTCCAAAGTGGAATGGAGACTGAACGGAGGCAAACTGATACATTCTGAGCGGATCCTTTTCCATTCAGAATGCATTAGGGCAAAACTGATCCGTTTTGGACCGCTTGTGAGAGCCCTGAACGGATCTCAGAAACGGAGAGCCAAAACGCCAGTGTGAAAGTAGCCTTAAAAGTATAAGAATGAATATGTGGTATAAACTTAGTCTAATCTAAAAATTCTGACCAGTGATGCCAACCTGAATTTTATTTTTTTCTGGACAATGAATCAAAAAATCATGGACAGTCAATATTTTTTATTGACAGATTGAAAAACCACAAGGAATGATAAAGATTCTAAGTAATACATCTCTATGGCTTGGTGCACTGATATGAATGCATTAGCAGTCTTTAGAGTGAGCCATAAAATAATAATGAGACCTGTAGGATCCGTCCTTGCTGGGCGCAGCCAGCATTTCGTCCAGCCCCATTCATTATAATGGGGGCCAGCGGAGATCCAGCCGCAACCCAGCAAATATTCTGAAGAGTGGTCGGACAAATACTGTTTGCACACAACAGCCTGCTGGATCTGTTTCACGCAAGTGTGGAACGAGTCTTACAATCACAATGATCTGCTTAAGTACCACCAACCAACCATATCCTGGTATGCACTGTCGACACATGTTATATTGTGCTACCATCCCTATATGAATACACAATACTAATGTAAGAGACAATGGCAAGATGGAATTTTACACATACCATGTTAATATGTACATTTACAGTAAGTGCTGGGCTAATATGTACCAATCACCTTCTTTATTACTTTTGTGAAGAAATGTTGGTTTTAATAAGACCAAAAAGAAAAATGACATTTGCTAAGCAGTAGAATGCAATATATTTTTGTCTGTCAAGCTGACCATACATGGGAGGATAGCTTTTTTTAGAAGGTACTACGTCTCCTTGCAGGGAAAGTTAGCTGGCGTAAGGAGTCTTACAGGCAGTGCTTTCTGGGATAAGGTATGCAAATGAGATATCTTCCAGAAGGATGAGAAGTGCTTGAAAAACCATCTATAGGTAGCTACTCTGTAAGTCAACATCTAGCATGACTAGGGATTTTAGGCAAGCCAGAATCTCCACCAAAAGGAAGAGAAACCCACATGTAGACACTTGTTTCGGGGATCTTACCCCTCATCAGTACATATCATTTCTCGGGAATTAGGAAGCATTGTCTATAAGACTTTCTACACCAGTTGGTGGTCTCAACGAGAAGAAACAGTACCCCCGTGAGCTACGTCAAAGGCTTCTCACCCAGTGAACCTGTATCCTAATCTGTACTGACAAGGGTTAAATATCCCAAAACTGTTGTATACAGATGGGTGTTTCTTCATTTTAGTGGAGACTCTGGGTTGACTTACGGTAATCTCTAGTCATGCTTTAACGTTCTATAATGGACCAGACTTACTTACAAGGTAGATTTCCACAGGTGGCTTTAGACTGACAGTTTTGTCCCTTTTGAAGAAGTAATTTGCAAAAATGACTTGTTAGAATACTATTTTAAAGAGCATCTGTACTTTGACTTGTTCAATGCATTTCCTTATGTAGACAAGTGTATATGAGAAAGTTCTATCATCTGAGCTTTCTCTGTACTCCCAACTAACCAGCAGGGCTTAGTGGTTACTTGTGCAGAATCTGATTTTGGTTCGAGGCTCATTATTCCAACTTTGGTAACAACAGATGGGCAGAACTACATTCTATGCTTATGGATACTTTATCACCATATTTATATAATTTTGGAAACTTTTTCTGTCAAATGTTATTTACATTTTTGTAACCCACCAATTGGCAATTGAGCTAAAGAACTCTGCATAACAGCTATGTCAAGTAAATAAAAGGTATGTGGAATTCTGTGCCTTATAGCACATGAAATGACATCAAAGTGCTTAGTATCAAAATGTTCTTGAATTCTGAAACCATCTTTATCAGGTCTATAGAGTGCAAAAGGAAGGAAATGATACACAATATCCGTACAAGTATGCCAAGTCTGGAGGTATTTAAAAGTTCAATGGAAGTGAAGTCTGAAGTGTTCTGTGTATCCTATATCTGCAGGGACCTCACTCATATTGGAAAAATAATTTTTTTATAAAAGTAAAGCTGTAGTCATCATCAAGGCTACTACCACTCTGTATTTGCAGTGTATGTTTGCCATATGTGCCTGAAAGACAACCCATCTATAGGCCCACATTCACCTGAATGAGTCCAAAAGGGTTTCCCTTTGACCTTTGTCAAGCCCATAGACAGTAGCGTAAATTGAACTGACTGGGCCCACAGCAAATTTTGCTGTAAAAAGCAGATGTGGATCCAGTGTGCCACTGAGCAGATTTGACTTGGGGCTATTCCTAAGGGCGTTATCTAAGTGGCCCCCTGGCCTTTACCTTTTAACCCTTATATAGGGATCTGCACTCTGCTGCAGTGGAACCACCAGGCTGCCACCTCTTGGAGTAGTCGCTCATGGTGGTCCACTGACACAAATACAGACAAGGACAAACAAAGGCTAGGCATGATTCAGGTGCCTTACAGGCAGTAAGATGCAGAGCATGGACTGAGCAGCGGTGCACCTGGGGCTGGACCTGTTGCAAAGAGAAGTAAGATGCTGACAGCCACAATCAAAGACACAGCATGGGAGGGCAGTTGAGCAACAAAATTGGTGTAAGGGCTGTTTCACACGAGCGGATGCAGTGCGTGACATCCGCTCCGTGAATGACAGCGAAGACCCGTTGCGGACAGAAGAAGCACAGAGCATTAACATGATTGATAATGCTCCGTGCCTCTCTATGATCTCTTTTCTACAAAATCACAGTGAGATAAAGTTGTCACCGTTATTTTGTAGTAAAGAGATCACAGAGAGGCACGGAGCATTATCAATCATGTTAATGCTCCGTGCTTCTGCTGTCCGCATCGGGTCTTGGCTGTCATTCACGCAGAGGATGTCACGCACGGCATCCACTCGTGTGAAACAGCCCTAACTGTCTTCGATAAAATAAGAGCTCAAACACATGACTGTACTGACTACCACTCCATACATCCTCTGAGATGTCTGAAGCCATAATATGTGGGGTCTGTGGCGTACTACTGCACCTCTGTATGCCCCTGATTTTATACAGAGACATGCGGTTGGATTCTGTATGCCGTTATCTCGAAACCAGAATTCATGGTTTGTTCATGCCACTGTTTATAGTTTGGGGACACATTGGTTTCCTGTTCTGGAATGTGGTTATGATTAGCACATTAAAGAGGTTGTCCATTACAACAATGTATCCCCTATCCCCAGGATAGGTATCCGAATACAAGTACTGGGGCCCCTGCCATTCATAAGAAGGAAGGCTGCATGTGTGTTCTTTGCTCCATTCATCTCTATGGACTGCTTGGCTATCTCTGGCAGCCCCTTAGAGTGGAATGGAGTGGCAGCGGATATCCCTTGCCATTAAAATGGGGGGAAGACAGATCCCTGTTATTGTCACTGGAATTGGCCTCAGTTGTTGGACCCCCATCGATCAGACACATCCCTTATCCTCTGGATGACCTTTTAATGCGTGAAATTGGTTAAGTTTTGAAAAACATTTTTCATATATCATTATTATTATTATTTATTATTAAAGCACCAATTATATAATTAGGAAATGAATAGAAGAGGGTCTACCATTTAGGAACCCCATCTCTTGATCGTAGTGGAGATTAGCTATAAAGAACATCTCTCGCTCTGTCCTGTCTTTCATTACTTTAATAGGCGCCATGTAATGCTTTATTTCCCCTGTGGTGGCGCTGTGGGAAATTCAACACTTTACAGCCAGATTTCCCCACTAAGTACAGATTATCGCTGGTTGTCCCATACAATGAGGGCTCCTTGTGATAAGCCTATTAGTCTGTAACCCTCCTATCAAGTAAGGATTATTATTATTTTTTTTTTTTTTTTTTTTTTTTTTTAAAGTGCCATTTATTCCATAGCGCTGTACATATGATGAGGGGTATACATACATAATACAGACAATTGTAATAAGCATGAACAAGACAAGTTACAGACTGGTACAGAAGGAGAGAGGGCCTTGCCCGTGAGGCCTACAATCTACAAGGTATGGAGGAGGGAGACAGTAGGTGAGGGTAAGGATGGTCCAAAGTAGAGAAGCCCTTTTAATACACCCATAGTCTTAAGAAAAATTATATTCCATCCTACTTACTACATATAAATCACGCCTGATGTTTTCATAGCCCATTTATAAGACACTTAAAGGGAACCTGTCACTGGGATTTTGTGTATAGAGCTGAGGACATGTGCTGCTAGATCGCCGCTAGCACATCCGCAATATCCAGTCCCCATAGCTCTGTGTGCTTTTATTGTGTAAAAAAAACCTGATTTGATACATATGGAAATTAACCTGAGATGTGTCCTGTCCCTGACTCATCTCACATACAGGACTCATCTCAGGTTAATTTGCATATGTATCAAATCGTTTTTTTTACACAATAAAAGCACACAGAGCTATGGGGACTGGATATTGCGGATGTGCTAGCGGCCATCTAGAAACCCATGTCCTCAGCTCTATACAAAAAATCCCGGTGACAGGTTCCCTTTAATCCCATTGATTTATACATTGTTCTATACATTGAAGGACAACTTGAAACATGACATTGGTCCGTGTCATCATGTTTAGTGGGCACGTTTTACACTAATCTCACTTCCTCCTGTGTCATACCCCTACTGTGTGTGCAGACAGGAGTGAGTCACCTGGAATCACCTGATGTGGTCTGTCTAGGAGGAAGGTTTGCTGTTATTCAGTCAGAAGAGACAAGGTTCACTCTATGTACAGTCTGTATAAACAGGTTTATAAGTGATAGGGAAAAAAAGGGAGTTTTTCTTCAACTGCCTTGTCCGTAGCCTTGAAATTATCTCCTCATATTGTTCAGCTAATTTACGACTTTCTTAAAGGGGTCTTCCAAGTATTTTATACTGATGAGCTGCCCTCAGGATAGGTCATCAGGATGGGATCGGTGAGGGTCCGACTCCCGTTACTCCTGCCGATCAAGTGCTTTGGCGAGTGCCGCAGCCTCTGCATAGCTTACCAAGCACAACGCTGTCCATTGTGAACTGTGGCTGTGTTTGATATTGCAGCTCAAACTTATTCACTTTAATGGGACTGAGCTGCGCCTAGGCCACATAACGATGAACATGACGCCACTGGTCTAGGAAGTGGCTCTGATGAGTGGGGGTGCCAGGAGTTAGACATCCACCGGTCAAATACTGATAACCTATCCTCAGGATAGGTTATCAGTGTAAAACACTCAGAAAACCCTTTAGTCTCCTTGACACTTATTTCTATTTCATGGGACCACAAGCAAGATAGAAATAATCTAATTCCCAGCTTCCCTGCTTCCATTACACTCGGACATAAGCACATCTATTGGAGGCCAATCCTACCCTTTAAAACATATCTATAAGCAACTGTTGTTTCCAAATGTTGGTATAAAGATGACGTGACACAACTAAGTTTGTAATTTGGCTTATCATGATATTACTGTGTACTATTCGCAGTTTAAGGCCTCTTTACACAAACAGTTTGTTTCCATTAATTGCTGCTGAGAGCGGTGATTGGCTGCAGCAGTCACATGCCTCCTGTAAGGTTCTGTTCTCATTGCTTTTTTGAACTTTGTGGGTTCCATTGGAGGTTCTGTCACTTTGTGCCAATCTTGCTGTCATAATGACATATAGCTCAATGGATCAAACAGTCACAGTTTGGACTTATCTGATGGATCCTAAAACGGCATCATGGCTACCGTGTGAACACAGCCTCAGAATTCACCATTCACCAAAGCACAGAGTCTTTCATCCCACTATACTGCATTATGTAACGGCCGCGTAGTATGTGGACAGGTCCGCTCTCCTATTAGCCAGACAACACAAAAAATATTGTGGGTGAATGGTTTTCTGGATATGATTTTTTAAGTCACTTTTTGTATTTGACGTCCTGTCCTGGACAATCACTATGACCAGTAGGGGAACCCCCTGTAGTGACTCAATAAGGCCTGTTTCACATCTACATTTTTCAGATCTGGCAGACTGTTCCGGCCTTGAACAGCCTGCCGGATTCATCACTGCCAGGCGCTGCTGGAATTCCGTCCATGCGTGCAGCGTTTTTCTGGCTTGCGGCCGGTCCTCATTATAGTGAATGGGGCCGGTGGGTGTCAGGTAGTGCCGAATCCAGACATCTCCAGCAGGCTCCTGCCTGAGGGAACAGCCTGGCAGAGATGCCTAACGCTAGTGTGAAACTGGCCTTAGATCATCACACATTCAGTACTCTTCTGTGGGTATCTCTTTCTCTTGGCCTATCAAGAGAACAACAGAGCTGTCATTTTGTTATCCTACTTTCACACTGGTGTTAATATTTTCTGAAGTAACGGAGGATGAATAAACAGCGGCACTCACCAGTGTGATGAAAATCAAGTGGGTACTTTTATTCCAACAGGCAGGGGGCAGACAATTCTATACACGCATGTAGAGAGCAGCGACGGCCGTTTCACGCTAACAAGCGCTTCCTCAGGCTCTGCTGTTACGTTAATATTTTCTGGTTTTGAGATCCATCATAGGGGCTCAATACTGAAAAATAATGCTTCCGTTTTGTCCCCATTCATTGTCAATGGGGACAAAACGTAACTGAACAGAACGGAATGCTCCAAAATGCATTCCATTTCGTTTGATTGCGTTCTCATCCCGGAGAGCAAACTGCAGCATGCTGTGGTTTACTTTCTGTCATGGTATGCGGAGAAAAACTGATCCGTCATGACCCACAATGCAAGTCAATAGGAAGGGATCTGTTTTCTCTGCCACAATCTGCCACAATAGAAAACGGATCTGCCCTCCTTTGACTTTCAATGGAGTTCATGACGGATCCGTCTTGGCAATGTTAAAGATAGTACAACCGGATCTGTTCATAACGGATGCAGATGGTTGTATTATCAGTAACGGAAGCGTTTTTGCTGAACCCTGCCGGATCCACCAAAAACACTAGTGTGAAAGTAGCCTAAGTACATCATGTGGAATAGCTCCTGAAAAAAATAAATCAAGTGAAACAGCTTTTTTGTATGGAATACTCATGTTAAATACAAAAGAGCTGTCTGAGGACATCAGAACTGCTATTATTAGCAAACATAAGACTTCCAAAGGGTATAAGGCCATCTCCAAAGACCTTGGTATCCCAGTTTCAGTAGTGCACAATGTTATTAAAAAGTTTGCCAAGCATGGAACCGTCAAGAACCTCCCTGGACGTGGGGGAAAGAGGAAAAGTGACAAGAGATGTCTACGAAGGTTGGTGCGAATAGTGGAAAAAACACCATATCAAACATCCAAAGACCTGAAGGCCAACCTGGAACAGTCTGGGGTCATGGTTTCGACAAGTACCATACGCTGCACACTAAACCAAGCAGGGCTTTATGGGCGAAGGCCAAGGAAGAAACCATTGCTGAAGAAAAGACATAAAAATAAACAGCTGATCTTTGCCAAAGAGTACCTTGACAAACCACAATCCTTCTGGGAAAATGCTCCGTGGACAGATGAAACTAAAATTTTGCTTTTTGGCAATTCAAAGCAACAGTTTGTTTACAGACGGCACAATGAAGCGTAAAAGGAAAAGAACACCCTACCAACAGTTAAGCATGGTGGAGGATCCATAATGCTGTGGGGTTGCTTTGCTGCGTCTGGTACTGGAGGCTATGACTGTATCACAGAAATCATGAAATCAGAGAATTATCAAGATTTTAGAGTTAAATGTCCTACCTAGTGTAAGAAAACTTGGTTTGAGTCGTAGATCATGGGTCCTCCAACAAGACAAGCACCCAAAGCACACATGCAAAATTACACAGGAATGGTTGAAAAAAAAAAAAATGGACTGTTTTAAATGGCCAGCAAGGAGTCCTGACCGGAATCCTATTAAAAATCTTTGGGGTGAGCTGAAATCTGCCATTGGGAAAAAGAACCCTGCAATCATTCAAGAGTTTGAACAAACTGCAAAGGAAGAGGGGGAAAAAATACCAGATGAGAAGTGCAAGAAGGTTATAGATGGCTACTAGAAACATTTGGAGGCTGTTGTCAATGCCAAAGGGTGTGCAACCAAGTATTAATTAGGGGTGCCTTTATTGCTGCACATGCTGTTTATTCTGTTTCTTCTTTGAAATTACAACATGTAAGTTTAAAAACAATATTTTATTGTTGTATTACTTTGGACCGCTAATTAAAAAATCATGAGGCTATAACTTTGGTACATTTCCATTTATTTCTGAAGATATTGCACAGTCTATGAAAAAATGAAGGGGTGCCAATAATGATGAGCAGCACTGTAATTCTACACCTACTATTATAATGAGGACTGCCTTGTGGATAACATCTCCACCCCACAGCTGCAAATTGACAATAGATAAACTATCTATATCGAAGATCATATCATTTGTGCTGACGGCTAGAGAACGACAGTATTTAGTATTTCATTTTCATTGGTATAGTACCGCCAAAATGAAAAAGAAAAACAGCCAAAATTGGTAAAAATTCAAAAAGAATACATGGGGCGACTTCAGAAAATGATATCCAGAAAATCATCCACCTGAAATTACGTAGAATATTCAGATATACAGTAGGTTCCTAATTTGTGATTAAAACAATGAATGGAAGTGTCTCTTTAACAGGTAACTGCAGATCTTAGTTGTTGGAATCAGAAGTTGGAATGAGTCCCGCCTTGGCATAGTACATTTCCAGATCTCCTGATTTCTTATGTTTAAAAAAACAAGCAGCTCCACTTTAAAATACTGACCCATAAAATGTCAAAAGCAGATTCATTATATATACTGTAGTTAGCCAATTCCTTCTGGGGAGTACACTTGGCCACCATCCAATCAAATAGCAGGATTGTTTTGCTCAGTAAGCGGGCAGGCGTTTGCCTTGGAATTCTAGCATTCAGCCAACCAAGGAGCAGCAAAGACACAGAGGTCTTTCTTGTGGGGCGTAATCTGGCAAAAGTGTGTCAGTTCATTGCCAGTTCCCTGATAAAGTATCAGGCACGGCAGTGTATTCTGAGGCTGGACACCAGCCAACCTTCTACTTAGAAAAGTTTGATTGTGAAAAACATGTTAACCATTTAGTCCAAAATCTACAGTGTGCAACCGGACAGAGGGAAATCTATCTATCTATCTAGCTATCTATCTAGCTATCTAGCTATCTATCTTGTTGGGCACTATGCCCTGCATGTAAAGCCAAAATAATTGGTTTCCGATGAACACAAAACCCAAGACAAGTCCAAAATCTAGAGCATGCAACCGGACAGAGGTAAATCTATCTATCTATCTATCTATCTATCTATCTTATATGTATCTATAATTGTATCTAATAGGAAAATGTTGCAGTCCTCCCAAAACGGTCACTAGTTCTGTCCCTCATTCACCAAGGTGATGTTTTAGTCCTCTTACTGGGACTTTTCTCAAGCAGTACTGTACTGCTCGAGAAAAGTCCCAATAAGAGGACCGCTAACCAGCCACTTAGTTACAGTAACCAAATGTGGACTGGTTCCACCCCTCTAGCTAGAAGTTTGCTGAGTCGGTGTTTGGCTAAAAGCCAGAGAGTCAGCTGTGTGCGAGACTGAAGTAAGACACAAGGAGACATCTGCCTTGAAAGACAAGTGCCAGCCTCTGAGGGAAAGAAAACATAACTTAATAGAGTGCACAGTGGCCATGTACAAGGGAGAGGAAAAATACAAGTCAGTGAAAGGTAACACATATATTCCTCCTTTGGACTTCACTGCTTGGTGGTGGGGACAATAAACATCAGGTCCCCAGCTATATGAAAAATACAGACTGGTCATCTGACCCTGCAGAGGGAAGTGCAGAAATTCTCACTGAGCAAGAGGCAATAGAGTCGGGCATTGTATTGCCATATTTGTGACCAGGTCGAAACAGAATTATTTAGGGAGAGAGAGAGAGAAATTGCACTCCTTTGGCCACATTTGAGAAGATTGCGTAGATTATAAGAAAGGAACTCAGGGGGAGCTTTGATTGTGCCCACTGTCTCCTATACACAGCCTTGGGAAATTGCATATGTCAACTGTAAAGAGTGTGCTTGTGTGAGCCATCTATTGAACTGCTTCAGTAAAGTACGATGAATTTCTTGCACTAAAACTTGCCTTATCATTGTATCACACTGACGTCTGCATCACCACAATGCTGCATTCTACAGCCCATCTGCAGGTCCCCTGCTTTGCAACCCTAAAACGTATTTATGCCAAGGGCACCTTCACTACTATCAGGCAGAGAGCCCAGTGATCACCAGAGTGTGTTCAGAAGGAAAAAAGGGTGCACCTTCCATCACTGCACAGCCCAGGGAGCGCCAGAGTGAGGACTACCACTGTACGTACTACTACTCCCATCAGTGCTACTACTACCACTCCTGTCCTCCACACCTCTCCCTACCCCGGGCTCGTTGCACATACTGGCTATATATAGTAAAACATGCAATTACCGGAGAATTCCTTTAACCCAGCCTTAAGGTGAATGTATCAACAGAAAATGACTTATTGTTTAAATCAAATTTTCCATGCCAATATCTATATTTAAAAAATCCTAAAATCGTGCAGTTTTCGCACTGGCCACTAAGCCTAATAATAGGCACCACTTCTTGGCCTGTACAGATCACTTTTTATTACTATTATTATCATCATAGGCAGGATTACAATGACAGATAACACCTCTCTAAATTCAGTTGCAAGAAAAAGTATGTGAACCCTTTGGAATGATATGGATTTCTGCACAAATTGGTCATAAAATGTGATCTGATCTTAATCTAAGTTACAACAATAGACAATCACAGTCTTCTGAAACTAATAACACACAAAGAATTAAATGTTGCCATGTTTTTATTGAACACACCATGTAAACATTCACAGTGCAGGTGGAAAAAGTATGTGAACCCTTGGATTTAATAACTGGTTGAACCTCCTTTGGCAGCAATAACTTCAACCAAACGTTTCCTGTAGTTGCAGATCAGACGTGCACCTCGGTCAGGAGTAATAATTCTTGACCATTCCTCTTTACAGAACTGTTTCAGTTCAGCAATATTCTTGGGATGTCTGGTGTGAATCGCTTTCTTGAGGTCATGCCACAGCATCTCAATCGGGTTGAGGTCAGGACTCTGACTGGGCCACTCCAGAAGGCTTATTTTCTTCTGTTTAAGCCATTCTGTTGTTGATTTACTTCTATGCTTTGGGTCGTTGTCCTGTTGCAACACCCATCTTCTGTTGAGCTTCAGCTGGTGGACAGATGGCCTTAAGTTCTCCTGCAAAATGTCTTGATAAACTTGGGAATTCATTTTTCCTTCAATGATAGCAATCCGTCCAGGCCCTGTCGCAGCAAAGCAGCCCCAAACTATGATGCCCCCACCACCATACTTCACAGTTGGGATGAGGTTTTGACGTTGGTGTGCTGTGCCTCTTTTTCTCCACACATAGTGTTGTGTGTTCCCTCCAAACAACTCAACTTTGGTTTCATCTGTCCACACAATATTTTGCCAGTACTGCTGTGGAATATCCAGGTGCTCTTGTGCAAACTGTAAACATGCAGCAATTTTTTTTTGGACAGCAGTGGCTTCCTCTGTGGTATCCTCCCATGAAATCCATTCTTGTTTAGTGTTTTACATATCGTAGATTCGCTAACAGGGATGTTAGCATATGCCCGAGACTTTTGTAAGTCTTTAGCTGACACTCTAGGATTCTTCTTCACCTCATTGAGCAGTCAGCGCTGTGCTCTTGCAGTCATCTTTACAGGATGGCCACTCCTAGGGAGAGTAGCAGCAGTGCTGAACTTTCTCCATTTATAGACAATTTGTCTTAACGTGGACTGATGAACAGCAAGGCTTTTGGAGATACACTTATAACCCTTTCCAGCTTTATGCAAGTCAACAATTCTTAATCGTAGGTCTTCTGAGAGCTCTTTTGTGCGAGGCATCATTCACATCAGGCAATGCTTCTTGTGAAAAGCAAACCCAGAACTGGTGTGTGTTTTTTTTTATAGGGCAGGGCAGCTGTAACCAACACCTCCAATCTCATCTCATTGATTGGACTCCAGTTGGCTGACACCTCACTCCAATTAGCTCTTGGAGATGTCATTAGTCTAGGGGTTCACATACTTTTTCCACCTGCACTGTGAATTTTTACATGGTGTGTTCAATGAAAACATGATAACATTTAATTCTTTGTGTGTTATTAGTTTAAGCAGACTGTGATTGTCTATTGTTATGACTTAGATGAAGATCAGATCACATTTTATGACCAATTTGTGCAGAAATCCATATCATTCGGAAGGGTTCACATACTTTTTCTTGCAACTGTAGATAACACAGGATCCACCATTCACAATACGTGATATCACAGCTTATCTGCTCCCTCCTGACCACTGCACAGGTCACAGAGCATGTCTAGAAAACTCTCCCATACAAGTCAATGAGGTCCCCTCCTAACTATGCTGAGGCAAAAATGCTGTCCCCCATAATCATGCTCAGATATTAAAATAAAAAATCTACAGTCATAAAATAAAAACAAATTATAAAAAAGGAAATATGGCACTATCTGGTTTTATTTGGCAGAAAAAAAAGTAGGAGACACATTCCCTTTAAATGGGCAGTTCATATAGTTTGAATTTCATGGTAGATAATAGCAGTGCTAAGTCCCTGGAAACATTTCTCAAAAACACGTCTTCAGAAGTAACATTGATATAATGCAGGTGATGTGAGCAGTTGCAGCTCTTCCTATACATACTGTACTTTTGTACCCAAATCTCTCAGCTGTTTTTAATATAGTTGTTCCGGAAGAGAAGTGGTTTTCAGCTAGAACATTTTAGCAGAGGGGGAAGTATTTTTAGCACTCTTAACCCTTTGCTGGTGTTTTTTTTTAAAGCAACCTACACTGACATAAAAAATCTATCTGCTAAATATCTTCTATTTCATGTCGCATGTTAGTCTCTATAGTGTATGGTAAAAGGCATAAAATGTGTAGTTAACACAAACTAATACTTTCAAATAATACAAAAAATCTGTATACATTATCGCGGGGTGAGAGCGGATATTTAAAGCACAATGGTTGACAACTCTACAACTCTGTAGAAATGTTTTCTATAGTATAATATCTATATAACTGACAGTAAGAAACATTGATTCCCCCCATCTAGCAGGATGAATACTTACCTGCTCGCTTCCACTCTATTCCGGCTTCGGCGCTCCTGTGCTGCCTTCACTGAGCTTCTGGTCCCTATATGTCAGCCTCTGCACAGACGGGGTCACATTTGCCACTGTAGCCAATGACTGGCCTCAGAATGCAGATACACTTGAAAGTAGTACATAAAGTGGGGTACCTCCAATAGAGGCAAACCACATAGCTGCCATGGGACCCGTGGGGAAAAGGGGCCCGCAGTCAACCAAAGGCCCCACCCCCTAATTACAATCATTACTGTTCAGCTCCAGTATAGTATCCCTATCATTAGTGGAGAAAGATAAAGGACCTGTGATGATGTCACCACAGGTCCTGTACATCTAGCAAAGGAACTGCCCAAAGAATGGTATAGTTCCTAGGTTAGATAGGAGCATCTGCCTGAACCTGTGATGACATCATCATAATCATCATCACAGTTCCCCTACATCTAGCAAAGGAACTGCACAGAGCATCATCACAGGACCTTCCCCAACAGCACGGAGAAGAACTGCAGGATGAGCTTACCACTGAGCCTAGAATGGAGTGGTAAGATGAAGTCCTCCTCCTTTCTCTTCATTTGCCTCCTCTTCCCTGTTCTTAGTCAAAACTATGAATTAACACATGTGGAATTATATACATAACAAACAAGTGTGAAACAACTGAAAATATCTCATATTCTAGGTTCTTCAAAGTAGCCACCTTTTGCTTTGATTACTGCTTTGCACACTCTTGGCATTCTCTTGATGAACTTCAAGAGGTAGTCCCCTGAAATTGTTTTCACTTCACAGGTGTGCCCTGTCAGGTTTAATAAGTGGGATTTCTTGCCTTATAAATGGGGTTGGGACCATCAGTTGCGTTGAGGAGAAGTCAGGTGGATACACAGCTGATAGTCCTACTGAATAGACTGTTAGAATTTGTATTATGGTAAGAAAAAAGCAGCTAAGTAAAGAAAAACGAGTGGCCATCATTACTTTAAGAAATGAAGGTCAGTCAGTCAGCCGAAAAATTGGGAAAACTTTGAAAGTAAGGGCTATTTGACCATGAAGGAGAGTGATGGGGTGCAGCGCCAGATGACCTGGCCTCCACAATCACCGGACCTGAACCCAATCGAAATGGTTTGGGGTGAGCTGGACTGCAGAGTGAAGGCAAAAGGGCCAACAAGTGCTAAGCATCTCTGGGAACTCCTTCAGGACTGTTGGAAGACCATTTCAGGTGACTACCTCTTGAAGCTCATCAAGAGAATGCCAAGAGTGTGCAAAGCAGTAATCAAAGCAAAAGGTGGCTACTTTGAAGAACCTAGAATATGACATATTTTCAGTTGTTTCACACTTGTTTGTTATGTATATAATTCCACATGTGCTAATTCATACTTTTGATGCCTTCATAGTCATGAAAATAAAGAAAACTCTTTGAATGAGAAGGTGTGTCCAAACTTTTGGTCTGTACTGTATCTATATATATATATATATATATATATATATATATATATCCATCATTGTACTTATATGTGAGGTATGAGGTATAATAGATGCAGTGTGTCAAGATATATATTATATACAGCAGTGCACTGATATGTGAGGTACGAGGTATAATAGATGCAGTGTGTACAGATATATAGTATATCCAACAGTGTACTGATATGTGAGGTACGAGGTAAAAGAGAACTACAAGGTATAATAGATGCAGTGTGTACAGATATATATTATATATAACAGTACTTATATGTGAGGTATGAGGTATAATAGATGCAGTGTGTCAAGATATATATTATATACAGCAGTGCACTGATATGTGAGGTACGAGGTATAATAGATTCAGTGTGGTAACCTGTTGGGGACACATGACGTACCGATACGGCATGATGTCCCGGTAGTTAAGGACACATGACGTACCGGTACGTCATGTGTAGTTCCGATCACCGCTGAGCGGCGGGCGGTGATCGGAACTGGGTGCCTGCTCAAATCATTGAGCAGGCTCCTTGGGACAATGTGCGGGGGGGGGTCCTGTGACCCCCCGTGTCGGCGATCGCAGAAAACTGCAGGTCAATTCAGACCTGCGGTTTGCTGCGTTTCCGGGTTATTCGGGTCTCTGGGGACCCGATAACCCGGAACAGGATGGTGATCGGTGGTGTGATAATACACCACCAATCACCGTCCTGCGATCCTGAGAGGTGATGGTGACATCACCTCTCAGGATCGGCTCTGATTGGCTGCAGGGGCGGGCGGGCAGTTCAAATTATTGCAGCGCTCCTCTTCTCCTCCTTTTGTGTCCGGGAGCCGAGGAGAGAGGAGCTGCACGGATCTCCAGAGCCAGCACCCCCATCTGTGCCCAGCACCCCCTTCACCTTCACTAAAAGGTATTTAGGGAAAGGTTAGGGACAGGTTAGGTTAGGCAGGGATATTCAGGGAAAGTTTAGTTGAAAAATAAATAAATAATGTTTTTGGTTGCATCACCCTAAATCGGGTGTCTGGGGTCCACAGCACAGCTGTGTTACCCTAGACCCTCCCAGGGGTGCTGCAGCTTGCCCCCCTGCCCCCACCCCCCACACAACTTTTGTTGGGGCGCAAGCATTATTTTTTATTTTATTTTCTGCGTATGCTGACTGTGGCCGGCATTTTTATTGTCCGGCCACTGTTAGCGTATCGCACACCCCACCGCTGATCAACTTCAGACGGTTGATCAGCGAGTTAGAATTATTATTATTTTTTTTCCCATATTTTTTGGCCCTTTTTTATTATTTTTTTTATTTACTTTTGTCTGTTAGGTTTAGGGTAAGTCTGCGAACACCCATGCCCCCACGCACACCAAATAAAGATTTCCACGCACACACACACTCCCCTATGGCCCGCCGGATGTTCTCGGCCAAGGAAGCAAACGCCCAGCTTGCCTCCGAGTCCGAGAGCCCCAGTGAGGGCGAGGATGACCCCACTTTCCTTTTGTCATCCACGTCCTCCTCATCATCTAGCGATGATGATGAGCCCCCAAGGTGGCGGAGACGCCACCAGGCGGAGCAAGGAACCGCCATGCTAGGGACCCTGTGGCCCACACTAGTACGAGCAGCTCTGGGGCTCGTACTAGTTTTCCGGCCCACCAGTTAAGTCCACCGGAGCCCCCTACCGGTCAACTTGCATGGTGTACCCCAGAGCATTTTGAGCCCGCGATTCCTAATTTTGTAGGTCAACCAGGAATCCAGATTTCCACAGTGGGCTTCACTGAATACGACTACTTTAGTCTTTTTTTCAGAGACCACTTTGTAAATCTGATGGCGGAGCAAACGAACCTGTACGCCCAACAGTTCGTTGCTCAACACCCGGTCTCCTTTTTGGCTAGGGCCGGTGGCTGGACTCAGGTCAGTGCAGCCGAGATGAGGACGTTTTGGGGCCTCGTGCTGCACATGGGCCTAGTCAAAAAACCTAGTGTCAGGCATTACTGGAGTGGGGACGTCCTCTACCAGACCCCAATTTACAGTACAGCCATGACACGCTCCCGGTTTGAGGCCATCTGGAAATGCCTGCATTATGCCAAATTTTTGGAGGCCTATGTACCTGGAAGGGAGGTCGCGGTTGATGAGTCTCTCATTGCTTTCAAGGAGAGACTCATTTTCCACCAGTATGTTCCCTCTAAGCGGGCGAGGTATGGCGTGAAGCTGTACAAACTTTGTGAGAGTACCTCAGGGTAGACTTACAAGTTTCATGTGTACGAGGGGCGAGATTCCCGTATTCAACCCCCAGAATGTCCCCCCACTCTGGGTGTTAGCGGGAAACTTGTGTGGGACCTTATGCACCCACTGCTAGATAAGGGTTACCACCTGTACGTGGATAACTTTTATACTAGTATCCCCTTGTTCCAGTCCCTCATCGCCAGATCCACGTCCGCTTGTGGGACCGTGCGGGAAAATAAACGCGGCCTCCCTACCCACCCCCTCCAGGTACCTTTTCCCAGGGGTGAGACCTGTGCCCTTACCAATGGAAACCTGTTGCTGGTCAGATATAAGGACAAGAGGGATGTCCTTGTACTGTCCACAATTCACGGTAACGGCATCACCCATGTCCCTGTGTGAGGTACCGCGGCAACGGTCCTCAAGCCCGATTGTGTCGTCGACTACAATCGGTATATGGGGGGAGTTGATCTCTCTGATCAAGTCCTCAAGCCATATAATGCCATGCGCAAAACCCGGGCATGGGACAAAAAGTTGAGGTCTACCTGGTGCAGGTTACCTTGTACAACTCTTTTGTGCTGTCCCGGAGCGCTGGAACACAGGGAAGTTCCTTTAGTTCTATGAGGCAGTCCTCAAGGACCTGATCTTTTCTGACCAGGAAAGAGCAGGCCGGAGTACCTCGGGAACTGGAGGCGCCCACATACTGGAAAGAAGGACGGACCCAAAAAAGGTGCAGAGTGTGTCACAGGAGGGGGATACGGAAGGACACCACCACTCAGTGTGGCACGTGCCCCGATCATCCGGGCCTCTGCATTATTGGTTGCTTCAGGGAGTACCACACTTCCATGGAGTACTAAATTTATATTCCCCTTTCCCAATTTAGCCAGACTTGACAGACTTGAGACACTAAAACAAAAAATAAATATTTTTTTTCAAAAATATTATATTGTGAAACTAAAATAAATAAAAAAGTTGACATATTCAGTATCGCCGTGTCCGTAAGAATCTGCTCTATAAAAATACTCCATAACCTAACCCTTCAGATGAACACGGTCAAAAAATAAAATAAAACCTTACTTCACAAATAGTGTAATAGCAAGCGATCAAAAAGTCATATACCCCCCAAAATAGTGCCAATAAAACTGTATTCTCTTCCCGCAAAATGAGCCCCTACCTAATATAATCGGCTAAAACTAAAAAAAAACTGACTCTTAGACTATGGAGATACTAAAATTAGAGTTGAGCGAACACCTGGATGTTCGGGTTCGAGAAGTTCGGCCGAACTTCCCGGAAATGTTCGGGTTCGGGATCCGAACCCGAACCGAACTTCGTCACGAACCCGAACCCAATTGAAGTCAATGGGGACCCGAACTTTTGGGCACTAAAAAGGCTGTAAAACAGCCCAGGAAAGAGCTAGAGGGCTGCAAAAGCAGCAACATGTAGGTAAATCCCCTGCAAACAAATGTGGATAGGAAATGAATTAAAATAAAATAAAAAAAATAAAAATGACCCAATATCAATTGGACAGAGGTCCCATAGCAGAGAATCTGGCTTCCACGTCAGCAGAGAATCAGTCTCTTCATGCCATAGCAAAGAATCTGGCTTCATGTCAGCAGAGAATCAGTCTCTTCATGCCATAGCAGAGAATCTGGCTTCATGTCACCCACCACTGGAGAGGCCCACTGTTACTATTTAGGCCCCGGCACCCAGACAGAGGAGAGCGGTCCCGTAACAGAGAATCTGGCCTTATGTCAGCGCAGAATCTGTCTTCATGTCATAGCAGAGAATCAGGCTTCACGTCACCCACCACTGGAACAGGCCACTGTCACACATTTAGGCCCAGGCAGAGCAGAGAGGTTCCGTAACAGAGAATCTGGCCTTATGTCAGCACAGAATCTGTCTTCATGTCATAGCAGAGAATCAGGCTTCACGTCACCCACCACTGGAACAGGCCACTGTCACACATTTAGGCCCAGGCACCCAGGCAGAGGAGAGAGGTCCCGTAACAGAGAATCTGGCCTTATGTCAGCGCAGAATCTGTCTTCATGTCATAGCAGAGAATCAGGCTTCACGTCACCCACCACTGGAACAGGCCACTGTCACACATTTAGGACCAGGCACCCAAGCAGAGGAGAGAGGTCCCGTAACAGAGAATCTGGCCTTATGTCAGCACAGAATCTGTCTTCATGTCATAGCAGAGAATCAGGCTTCACGTCACCCACCACTGGAACAGGCCACTGTCACACATTTAGGCCAGGCACCCAGGCAGAGGAGAGAGGTCCCGTAACAGAGAATCTGGCCTTATGTCAGCGCAGAATCTGTCTTCATGTCATAGCAGAGAATCAGGCTTCACGTCACCCACCACTGGAACAGGCCACTGTCACACATTTAGGCCCAGGCACCCAGGCAGAGGAGAGAGGTCCCGTAACAGAGAGAATCTGGCCTTATGTCAGCACAGAATCTGTCTTCATGTCATAGCAGAGAATCAGGCTTCACGTCACCCACCACTGGAACAGGCCACTGTCACACATTTAGGCCCAGGCACCCAGGCAGAGGAGAGAGGTCCCGTAACAGAGAATCTGGCCTTATGTCAGCACAGAATCTGTCTTCATGTCATAGCAGAGAATCAGGCTTCACGTCACCCACCACTGGAACAGGCCACTGTCACACATTTAGGCCCAGGCACCCAGGCAGAGGAGAGAGGTCCCGTAACAGAGAATCTGGCCTTATGTCAGCACAGAATCTGTCTTCATGTCTTAGCAGAGAATCAGGCTTCACGTCACCCACCACTGGAACAGGCCACTGTCACACATTTAGGCCCAGGCACCCAGGCAGAGGAGAGAGGTCCGTAACAGAGAATCTGGCTTATGTCAGCGCAGAATCTGTCTTCATGTCATAGCAGAGAATCAGGCTTCACGTCACCCACCACTGGAACAGGCCACTGTCACACATTAGGCCCAGGCACCCAGGCAGAGGAGAGAGGTCCCGTAACAGAGAATCTGGCCTTATGTCAGCGCAGAATCTGTCTTCATGTCATAGCAGAGAATCAGGCTTCATGTCACCCACCACTGGAACAGGCCACTGTCACACATTTAGGCCCCGGCACCCAGACAGAGGAGAGGTTCATTCAACTTTGGGTTGCCCCGCAATATAATGGTAAAATGAAATTAAAAATAGTATTGATGAGGAAGTGCCCTGGAGTAGAATAATATATTGTTAAGGGGAGGTAGTTAATATCTAATCTGCACAAGGGATGGACAGGTCCTGTGGGATCCATGCCTGGTTCATTTTTATGAACGTCAGCTTGTCCACATTGGCTGTAGACAGGCGGCTGCGTTTGTCTGTAATGACGCCCTGCCGTGCTGAATACACGTTCAGACAAAACGCTGGCCGCCGGGCAGGCCAGCACCTCCAAGGCATAAAAGGCTAGCTCTGGCCACGTGGACAATTTGGAGACCCAGAAGTTGAATGGGGCCGAACCATCAGTCAGTACGTGGAGGGGTGTGCACAGGTACTGTTCCACCATGTTAGTGAAATGTTGCCTCCTGCTAACACGTTCCGTATCAGGTGGTGGTGCAGTTAGCTGTGGCGTGGTGACAAAACTGTTCCACATCTCTGCCATGCTAACCCTGCCCTCAGAGGAGCTGGCCGTGGACAACAGTTGCTCCTCCTCTGCCTTCGCCTTGGGCTTCCACTGGTTCCCCTGTGACATTTGGGAATGCTCTCAGTAGCGCGTCTACCAACGTGCGCTTGTACTCGCGCATCTTCCTATCACGCTCCAGTGTAGGAAGTAAGGTGGGCACATTGTCTTTGTACCGGGGATCCAGCAGGGTGGCAACCCAGTAGTCCGCACACGTTAAAATGTGGGCAACTCTGCTGTCGTTGCGCAGGCACTGCAGCATGTAGTCGCTCATGTGTGCCAGGCTGCCCAGAGGTAAGGACAAGCTGTCCTCTGTGGGAGGCGTATCGTCATCGTCCTGTGTTTCCCCCCAGCCACGCACCAGTGATGGGCCCGAGCTGCTTTGGGTGCCACCCCGCTGTGAACATGCTTCATCCTCATCCTCCTCCACCTCCTCCTCATCCTCGTCCTCCTCGTCCTCCAGTAGTGGGCCCTGTCTGGCCACATTTGTACCTGGCCTCTGGTGTTGCAAAAAACCTCCCTCTGAGTCACTTCGAAGAGACTGGCCTGAAAGTGCTAAAAATGACCCCTCTTCCTCCTCTTCCTCCTGGGCCACCTCCTCTTCCATCATCGCCCTAAGTGTTTTCTCAAGGAGACATAGAAGTGGTATTGTAACGCTGATAACGGCGTCATCGCCACTGGCCATGTTGGTGGAGTACTCGAAACAACGCAACAGGGCACACAGGTCTCGCATGGAGGCCCAGTCATTGGTGGTGAAGTGTGTCTGATCCGCAGTGCGACTGACCCGTGCGTGCTGCAGCTGAAACTCCACTATGGCCTGCTGCTGCTCGCACAGTCTGTCCAGCATATGCAAGGTGGAGTTCCACCTGGAGGGTACGTCGCATATGAGGCGGTGAGCGGGAAGGCCGAAGTTACGCTGTAGCGCAGACAGGCGAGCAGCGGCAGGGTGTGAACGCCGGAAGCGCGAACAGACGGCCCGCACTTTATGCAGCAGCTCTGACATGTCGGGGTAGTTGTGAATGAACTTCTGCACCACCAAATTCAGCACATGCGCCAGGCAAGGGATGTGCGTCAAACCGGCTAGTCCCAGAGCTGCAACGAGATTTCGCCCATTATCGCACACCACCAGGCCGGGCTTGAGGCTCACCGGCAGCAATCACTCGTCGGTCTGTTGTTCTATACCCCGCCACAACTCCTGTGCGGTGTGGGGCCTGTCCCCCAAACATATGAGTTTCAGAATGGCCTGCTGACGTTTACCCCGGGCTGTGCTGAAGTTGGTGGTGAAGGTGTGTGGCTGACTGGATGAGCAGGTGGAAGAAGAGAAGGAGGAAGCTGAGTAGGAGGAGGAGGAGACAGGAGGCAAAGAATGTTGCCCTGCGATCCTTGGCGGCGGAAGGACGTGCGCCAAACAGCTCTCCGCCTGGGGCCCAGCTGCCACTACATTTACCCAGTGTGCAGTTAGGGAGATATAGTGTCCCTGGCCGTGCTTACTGGTCCACGTATCTGTGGTTAGGTGGACCTTGCCACAGATGGCGTTGCGTAGTGCACACTTAATTTTATCGGACACTTGTTTGTGCAGGGAAGGCACGGCTCTCTTGGAGAAGTAGTGGCGGCTGGGAACAACATACTGTGGGACAGCAAGTGACATGAGCTGTTTGAAGCTGTGTGTGTCCACCAGCCTAAATGACAGCATTTCATAGGCCAGTAGTTTAGAAATGCTGGCATTCAGGGCCAGGGATCGAGGGTGGCTAGGTGGGAATTTACGCTTTCTCTCAAATGTTTGTGAGATGGAGAGCTGAACGCTGCCGTGTGACATGGTTGAGATGCTTGGTGACGCAGGTGGTGGTGTTGGTGGTACATCCCATGTTTGCTGGGCGGCAGGTGCCAACGTTCCTCCAGAGGCAGAGGAAGAGGCCGAGGCGGCGGCAGCAGCAGCAGAAGAAACCGAGGCGGGGGCAGCAGCAGAAGAGGCCAGGCGGCAGCAGCAGAAGAGGCAGCAGGGGGAGCCTGAGTGACTTCCTTGTTTTTAAGGTGTTTACTCCACTGCAGTTCATGCTTTGCATGCAGGTGCCTGGTCATGCAGGTTGTGCTAAGGTTCAGAACGTTAATGCCTCGCTTCAGGCTCTGATGGCACAGCGTGCAAACCACTCGGGTCTTGTCGTCAGCACATTGTTTGAAGAAGTGCCATGCCAGGGAACTCCTTGAAGCTGCCTTTGGGGTGCTCGGTCCCAGATGGCGGCGGTCAGTAGCAGGCGGAGTCTCTTGGCGGCGGGTGTTCTGATTTTGCCCACTGCTCCCTCTTTTGCTACGCTGTTGGCTCGGTCTCACCACTGCCTCTTCCTCCGAACTGTGAAAGTCAGTGGCACGACCTTCATTCCATGTGGGGTCTAGGACCTCATCGTCCCCTGCATCGTCTTCCACCCAGTCTTGATCCCTGACCTCCTGTTCAGTCTGCACACTGCAGAAAGACGCAGCAGTTGGCACCTGTGTTTCGTCATCATCAGAGACGTGCTGAGGTGGTATTCCCATGTCCTCATCATCAGGAAACATAAGTGGTTGTGCGTTAGTGCATTCTATCTCTTCCACCCCTGGGGAAGGGCTAGGTGGATGCCCTTGGGAAACCCTGGCAGCAGAGTCTTCAAACAGCATAAGAGACTGCTGCATAACTTGAGGCTCAGACAGTTTCCCTGATATGCATGGGGGTGATGTGACAGACTGATGGGCTTGGTTTTCATGCGCCATCTGTGCGCTTTCTGCAGAAGACTGGGTGGGAGATAATGTGAACGTGCTGGATGCACTGTCGGCCACCCAATTGACTAATGCCTGTACCTGCTCAGGCCTTACCATCCTTAGAACGGCATTGGGCCCCACCAAATATCGCTGTAAATTCTGGCTGGCTACTGGGACCTGAGGTAGTTGGTTCACTAGGACGTGTGGCTGTGGCAGAACGGCCACGTCCTCTCCCAGCACCAGAGGGTCCACTAACACCACCACGACCATGTCCACGTCCGCGTCCGCGTCCCTTATTAGATGTTTTCCTCATTGTTCCCGTTCACCACAATTTTGAGAATGGCAAATTTGGGAATAGTTTTTCAACCCAGAACAAAAAATGTGCTTTTACGGTCACTACAAATAACTTGACCAGCTAAAACAGTACAGATTTGGTTGAATAGAAATGTGAGGCCTGTTTTTTTTTTGCGCTGTGTGACAGGTATAGGTTTAATCACAGAATTAGACTTCTATCTGCACGGTAGCGTGTGTCTGAGGTTTTTCTGAATGACACTATCAGCACCTTCAATGTAAGATATCCTTTTTGGGATAGCTTTCAAGTAGGCCTCATATACCAGAAACTAGTTATTTTGAGAATGGCAAATTTGGGAATAGTTTTTCAACCCAGAACAAAAAAGGTGCTTTTACGGTCACTACAAATAACTTGACCAGCTAAAACAGTACAGATTTGGTTGAATAGAAATGTGAGGCCTGTTTTTTTTTTGCGCTGTGTGACAGGTATAGGTTTAATCACAGAATTAGACTTCTATCTGCACGGTAGCGTGTGTCTTAGGTTTTTCTGAATGACACTATCAGCACCTTCAATGTAAGATATCCTTTTTGGGATAGATTTCAAGTAGGCCTCATATACCAGAAACTAGTTATTTTGAGAATGGCAAATTTGGGAATAGTTTTTCAACCCAGAACCAAAAATGTGCTTTTACGGTCACTACAAATAACTTGACCAGCTAAAACAGTACAGATTTGGTTGAATAGAAATGTCAGGTCTATTTTTTAGGCGCTGGGTGACAGGCTCAACTTGCCCCTGATGTAGTATATGGCCAAAAAATAACCACACTGTTGATGGTTAAATGCACTTGGGTGACACAGGCTCAGCCTGCACCAGATGTAGTATATGGCCAAAAAATAACCAGACTGTTGATGGTTAAATGCACTTCGGTGACACAGGCTCAGCCTGCAGCTGATGTAGTATATGGCCAAAAAATAACCAGACTGTTGATGGTTAAATGCACTTCGGTGACACAGGCTCAGCCTGCAGCTGATGTAGGATATAGCACAAAATAACCACACTATTGATGGTTAAATACACTTGGTGATAGCTTGTGCTGGCGCACCACAAGTCACAAAATGGCCGCTGATCACCCCAGAAAAAAAGTGATCTAAAAACGCTCTGGGCAGCCTCAAAAAAGTGAGCAAGTCAATATTAGCACTTCAATGATCCACAGCTGCAGATCGATCACAGAATGAAGTCTTTTGGAGGAGTTAATCTGCCTAATCTCGCCCTAACGTCGCAGCTGCAACCTCTCCCTATGCTTGAATCAGCAGAGTGACGTGCAGCGCAACGTGACCCAAGCTTATATAGAGGCTGAGTCACATGCTGCACTGGCCAATCACAGCCATGCCAATAATAGGCAAGGCTGTGATGGCCTCTTGGGGCAAGTAGTATGACGCTTGTTGATTGGCTGCTTTGCAGCCTTTCAAAAAGCGCCAAGAAAGCGCCGAACACCGAACCCGAACCCGGACTTTTACGAAAATGTTCGGGTCCGTGTCACGGACACCCCAAAATTCGGTACGAACCCGAACTATACAGTTCGGGTTCGCTCATCCCTAACTAAAATGTATTTTTTTGTTTATAAAAGGATAATATAGTGTAAAACCTAAATAAATAAATAAAAAGTAGACATATTATGTTAACCGCGTCCGTAAGAAATCTCTATAAAAATACCCCATGACCTAACCCCTCAGATAAACATGGTAAAAAATAAAAATAAAAACAATGCTAAACAGCTATTTTTTGGCAAATTTTCAATTTTAAACCGTTTTTTCCAGTAACAAAGCAAGGGTTAACAGCCAAACAAAACTTAATATTTATTACCCGATTCTGCAGTTTACAGTAACACCCCATATGTGGTCGTAAACTGCTGTATGACCAAACGGCAGGGCGCAGAAGGAAAGGAACGCTGTATGGTTTCTGGTAGGCAGATTTTGATGGCCTTTATTTTTTTGGCACCATGTCCCATTTGAAGAACCCCTGATGCACCCCTAGAGTAGAAACTCCATAATAGTGATCTAAGAAACTAAACCCCTCAAGGTATTCAGAACTGATTTTTACAAACTTTATTAACCCTTTTGGTGTTCCTCAACAGTTTATGGCAAATGGAGATGAAATTTCAGAATTTCTATTTTTGGTAACCTTGCCTCACAAAAATGTAATATAGAGCAACCAAAAATCATATGTACCCTAAAACAGTCCCAACAAAACTGCCACCTTATCCCGTAGTTTCCAAAAATTTTATGGAGTTTCTACTCTAGGGGTGCATCAGGGGGGCTTCAAATGGGACATGGTGTAAATAAACCAGTCCAGCAAAATCTGCCTTCCAAAAAACACAGGGCGCACCTTTCCCTCTACGCCCTACCGTTTGTCCGTACAGTAGTTTACGGACACATATGGGGTGTTTCTGCAAACTACAGAATCGGGGCAATAAATATTGAGTTTTGTTTGGCTGTTAATCCTTGCTTTGTTACTGGAAAAAATGGATTAAAATGGAAAATTAGCCAAAAAATTGAAATTCTTAAATTTCATCTCCATTTGCCAATAACTCTTGTGGAACACCTTAAGGGTTAATGACGTTTGTAAAATCAGTTTTGAATACCTTGAGTGGTGTAGTATCTAGAATTGGGTCATTTTTGTGTGGTTTCTATTATGTGACCCTCACAAAGTGACTTCAGACCTGAACTGGTCCTTAAAATTTGGGTTTTTGAAAATTTCTGAAAAATATCCCCAAATATGTAATATCCCCAAAAAATAAAATGTCATTCCCAAAATGATCCAAACATGAAGTAGACATATGGGGAATGTAAATTAATAACTATTTTTGGAGGTATTACTATCTATTATAGAAGTAGAGAAATTGAAACTTAAAAAAAATTTTTACTCCATTTTAGCAGTGTCATGAAGTACAATATGTGACGAAAAAAACTGTCTCAGAATGGCCTGGATAAGTCAAAGTGTTTTAAAGTTGTCACTACTTAAAGTGACACTGGTCAGATTTGCAAAAAATGGCCTGGTCCTTAGTGAAAATTAGCCCGGTCCCTAAGGGGTTAAGCTATATTGTATATACAACAGTGTATTGATATGTGAGGTACGAGTTGTAATTTACACCTCATACCTCACATATCAGTACATTGCTGTATATACTGGGCAGGAATAGGTAGTGGGAGGAGCTATAAATGGGGCATGGGGGCCCGATTCTTGCTATGGGACCCAGTGATTTCTATGTACACCCCTGGGGACATGCCACAGCCCTCTCGGGACCACAGTAGAGCCGCTGAAATCCAGAACTGTTCCGCAGGATCTGGGACAGATGGCATAGTCATATGCAGCAGGTTGTATGTGTATGGTGGCACATTGACACCCATAGTGCTGTATGGTTCTATGAGGGACACTGTATGTCAGAGACAGTTTCCCCTAGATCTGTAGATTCATATGGAATGTAACAGAACTCTTTGTCTGCCTGCATGCCTAGCAGGGGCATAGCTATAGGGGAGGCAGAGGAATCAGCTGCTGTGGGGCAAAAACTCAAAAGGGGCCCACCCAGGATGAGGACACAAAGATTTTATTGTCAGGGCCCCTCAAAATTATCTTTAAAATGAGAATTATATACAGAGACACTTTAGGAAATGGATGGAGCGGCTGCCAGGCCTCGTCTAGGAGAGCGATCTTGACTAACCACAGGAATGGGGGTTGCACTGGAGGAGCGGGTGGCAAAGAAGTTGCTGCTGGGGGAAGGTCCGTTTAAAAATTTGCTGTGGGGCCCTGTTATTTCTAGTTACGCCACTGATGCCTAGGTACTGTATGTCCCTATAGAACACTTAGAAATGTCTTATTATGGTTTAGTAAAACTCAGAAGATGTGTGGAGCAGATATATGGTCATGTGCATGAAGACGTATAAGAAGAAAACAGGATCTTTGATAACAATACATGTTCTCTCAGTAAGACATGTCAAGACTGCTGGTATTCAGGAACAAGGGTTAGGATGAGAGATCTACCACCGGGCCCCTTTATTCACTCTTCCCATAACAAATGACACGGACACCGTTTCTTAACTTTAACTTAACACAGGCCCCTGTGACTTAGGCCGAATGCACGCGGCCGAGGGCGGTCCGTGGTATGCCGGGCTGGATTCCTGTTCAGAGCAGGAGCGCACGGCGTCATTGGTTGCTATGACGCCGTGCGCTTCATGCCGCCGCTGCACTACAGTAATACACTCGTATAGTGTATTACTGTAGTGCAGCGGCGACATGAAGCGCACGGCGTCATAGCAACCAATGCGCTCCTGCTCTAAACAGGAATCCAGCCCGGCATACCATTGACCGCTCTCGGCCGTGGAACATGGCCTTATTTGTATTAATTTTAGACAGCTGACTTAGAACCTCTTCCTCTGTAAAGACACATGCATCAAAAGATTCATTAGTCTTCTTTCCTAACTGAGGCCTTTTCCTTCATTTTCCTTTGTAAAAACTGAACAGAAGTATTCATTGAGGCAATCAGCTAATTCTTTATCTTCTTCCATATACCTTCCTTCTTTTGTTTTTAATTTGGTAATTCCATGTTTTAGTTTCCTTTTTTCATTTATGTAGCTGAAGAATGTCTTATCCCCCTTTTTCACTGACTGAGCTAATTTCTCTTCTGCCTGTGCTTTAGAAGCTCTTATAACTTGTTTGGCCTCTCTCTGCCTAATCTTATAAATTTGCCTGTTATCCTCGTTTTTTTTAATTTTATAATTACTAAATGCTATCTTGTTGTTTTTAATGATTTTGGCCACTTCTGCTGAGTACCACAGTGGTCTCTTCCTTTTTTTGCTTTTACTGACAAGCCTAATGCAATTATCTGTTACTGTCACGACCGCTATCCCAGCAGCAGTCGTGTCACACCAGACGGAGGGGAAGGGGGACCCTTATCTACGGATGGGAAATAGAATGGCCACCCCTGAGTAACCCTAAGCTGGCACCTGTCTGCCCTGATACCCTAGACGGGGTGTGAACCCGTGCGGCGAGCTGGATGCCTAAACCCTCAGTCGCCCTAACACTGGACTGGGGAACGGCCGATGGGAGCGCTAGTCACCATCACTCACGTCTAGGAAAACAACAGGGGAAGACAACAACAAACAAACAACAGCAGAGATAGACTTATCCAGTCACGAGCAGAGAAGGCGATCCCAAACACGACAGTCCACGCCGGACAAGAGCTCCACAGCAACACCATCAAACGATCTCCTTCCAAGGTCAGAGTAGCACTGGAAGTAAGGACTATATCTGGCAATGACTGCAAGTGAAACTGAAACTAATATAGTAGCTGGGAGTGGCAGACAGGACTCACCTGAGAAGGATGCCTACAAACTCCCAGTCAGGACAAAAAGGTTCACAAGGCAAAACCCAGATGACATACCCTGAACCACGGAGCAAACTCACAAGCTATCGCGAGTAGCAAGTCGCTGCGACCTTCTCCTCCCAGACCTGTCTGGATCAGTCACAGTCGTGACAGTTACCTTCAATAGTGCCACTTTTAAGTAGTCCCATTTCTCCTGGACTCCATTAAAACTGTTCCAAACCTCTAGGGACTCGTATACCACTAATCTAATTTTAGAAAAGTCAGTTTTTCTAAAATCTAAAACTTTTGTTTTTGTGTGGTGTCACAGTAAACCAGACTGACTGGTGATCACTAGATCCCAAGCTTTCCTCTACAGTAATATCAGATACCAAATTCCCATTTGTGAATACTAAATCTAAAATGGCCTCCTTCCAGGTTGGCTCCTCAACTACTTGCTGTAGAGATAATCCCAGTAGGGAATTTAGAATATCTATACTCCTGGCAGAACTAGCTATTTTGGTTTTCCAGTTTACATCAGAAAGATTAAATTAAAGTCTCCCATAATGATAACCTCCCCCTTCAATGTCATTTTAGCTATTTCCTCAACTAGTAGATCATCTAATTGTTTGACTTGGCTAGGTGGTCTATATATCCCACCTACACGAGTTAGCTTATGATTATCAAGCTGCAAGGTAACCCAAACTGAGATCTTTGAAATTCATGGCCGGAAGTTACTGGTTTCTTCTCCTCATTGACGTACCGGGTCCCTTGCAGGCAAACAAAGCTTCCTTTTCCGTTGCTCAGGGGGCCCGGTGACGTCACTGGCAGCATAAGTAATTTATGCAGAGTTGATGAAGGGGCGGTAACTAGGGTGGTCGACATCGCACTAAGCCCCGTCCCTCCAGTCCGGTGATGTCACCGGGCAAGGAGCTTTAGAATGAATGGAGGTGAATATTGATGAGGGGCGGGGTTACAGCGGCTGTCCATCATCCTGCTAAGCCCTGCCCCTTGACAGCCCATTAAGCCCCGCCCCTTCAGTCCAGTGACATTACCTGGCAAGGAGCTTTAGAGTGAATGGAGGTGAATATTGATTAGGGGGCGGAGTTATGGCGGAGCAGAGAGACAGCTGTAACCACCTGATGCTGCGCTGCCCCAGGACCCACAGAGCAGTGCAGCCGGAAGTCAGGTAAAGATAAACAGATATATAAAGAATGAGTGGGGGACCGTTGGAGCCACATAGAAGTGGCGAAAATAGCTGAAAATATATGGAGGCCTTTATTTACATGTACATTGTGAGTAAACATGGTTTTTTTTTAACATTTGGTCCCGGACAACCCATTTAATGGCTAGCATATGGTATAGAAGTCAGAAAACCAGGCCAGAGGTAGAAGAATAAATGTCTCTCTTTACTCAAGTGCAAAATGGGGATCTTAGTATATCCAATTATAGCAGACACAGTTCCAACTGTACACAGTGCAATTCTCTCCCAGATAGCAATGTATGGATGTAGGCATGGATAGAAGTTATGGCCCTCTGTGTACACTATCTTGTTAAAGTCTCTCTCAGTAGAATCTATGGTGAGCAATAGTACTCTTGCAATAATGACTGTAATGTCCACAGCAGGATACAGGGTTTAGAAAGCACGTCTGGCCAGGACGTGTCCAAGTGTGAAGGGTGTCTTAATGATGTCCCTCATTCATTCGGAAGCTGCAGTGTCACAGATTCATTCGGAAGCTGCAGTGTCACAAATTTGACTAAGTTGTAATCGCAATGCGATAAATGCAGGTTATATTAATCGCATTGCGAATTCAACTTAGAGCTGGATTCCTAATGGTTGTTGTAGTGCTAGAATATAACGAATATTGAGAATATAGTGCTATATTCGTTATATTCGTCAATTCTAGCAATACAACCATTAGGAACTCAGATCTGAGTTGCAATCGCAATGCGATTAGTACAGGTTATATTAATCGCATTGCGAATTCAACTTAGAGCTGGGTTCCTAATGACCCTGTACCTCACAGTCAGCAGACACATTCCAGCCAATCAGCAGCAGACCCTCCCTCCCAGACCCTCCCACCTCCTGGACAGCATCCATTTTAGATTCATTCGGAAGCTGCATTCTTAGTGAGAGGAGGGACAGTGTAGCTGCTGCTGATTTAATAGGGAAATCGATAGCTAGGCCAGTGTATTCAGTGTCCACTACAGTCATGAAGGACTCATCTGATCTCTGCTGTAAGGACAGCACCCCAAAAAGCCCTTTTTAGGGCTAGAACATCAGTCTGCTTTTTATTTATTTTTCCTGTGTAATCTAATTGCAGTTGCCTGCCAGCGTGTGTGTCAGGCTCACAGCGTATACTGTGCCCACTTGCCCAGTGCCACCACTCATATCTGGTGTCACAGTAGCTTGCATTTAAAAAAAAAAAAAACTTTTTTGACTGTAATATAATAGCAGTCAGTTGCCTGCACGCATGTGCGTTTCAGGCCCTGCCATGGCACAGTGTCACACCAGTGCAACTCATATCTAGTGTAACAGTAGTGTACATAAAAAAAAATAATACAATTTTGACTGTAATAGATTGAATAGCAGTTAGTTGTCTGCAAGCGTGTGTGTCATGCCTACAGCGTCTACTCTGCCAACTTCTGCCAGTGCACAGTGCCACTTATATCTGGTGTCACAGTAGCTTGCACGCATAGTACCACTAATCATAGTAACATAGTACATAAGGCCGAAAAAAGACATTTGTCCATCCAGTTCGGCCTGTTATCCTGCAAGTTGATCCAGAGGAAGGCAAAAAAAAAAACCTGTGAGGTAGAAGCCAACTTTCTCCACCCTAGGGGAACAAAAAATTCCTTCCAGACTCCAATCAGGCAATCAGAATAACTCCCTGGATCAACGACCCCTCTCTAGTAGCTATAGCCTGTAATATTATTAAGCTCCAGAAACACATCCAGGCCCCTCTTGAATTCCTTTATTGTACTCACCATCACCACCTCCTCAGGCAGAGAGTTCCATAGTCTCACTGCTCTTACCGTAAAGAATCCTCTTCTATGTTTGTGTACAAACCTTTTTTCCTCCAGACGCAGAGGATGTCCCCTCGTCACAGTCACAGTCCTGGGGATAAATAGCTGATGGGATAGATCTCTGTACTGACCCCTGATATATTTATACATATTAATTAGATCTCCCCTCAGTCGTCTTTTTTCTAAAGTGAATAACCCTAATTTTGATAATCTTTCAGGGTACTGTAGTTGCCCCATTCCAGTTATTACTTTAGTTGCCCTCCTCTGAACCCTCTCCAGCTCTGCTATGTCTGCCTTGTTTACAGGAGCCCAGAACTGTACACAGTACTCCATGTGTGGTCTGACTAGCGATTTGTAAAGTGGTAGGACTATGTTCTCATCACAGGCATCTATGCCCCTTCTGATGCAACCCATTATCTTGTTGGCCTTGGCAGCAGCTGCCTGACACTGGTTTTTGCAGCTTAGTTTGCTGTTTATTAAAATTCCTAGATCCTTTTCCATGTCAGTGTTACCGAGTGTTTTACCATTTAGTATGTACGGGTGACTTGCATTTTTCCTTCCCATGTGCATAACTTTACATTTATCAGTGTTAAACCTCATCTGCCACTTATCTACCCAAGCCTCCAATCTATCCAGATCCCTCTGTAGTAGTATACTGTCCTCTTCAGTGTCAATTACTTTACACAGTTTAGTGTCATCTGCGAAAATTGATACTTTACTATGCAAGCCTTCTACAAGATCATTAATAAATATATTGAAGAGAATAGGGCCCAATACTGACCCCTGAGGTTCCCCACTAGTGACAGTGACCCAATCTGAGTGTGTACCATTAATAACCACCCTCTGTTTTCTATCATTGAGCCAGTTACTTACCCACATACAGATGTTTTCTCCCAGTCCGAGCATTCTCATTTTATATACTAACCTTTTATGTGGTACAGTGTCAAATGCTTTGGAGAAGTCCAGATATACGACATCCATTGATTCGCCGCTGTCAAGTCTAGAACTTACCTCCTCATAGAAACTGATTAAATTAATCTGACATGACCGATCCCTCACAAAGCCATGCTGATATGGCGTTATTAGCTTATTTCCGTTGAGATGCTCTAATATAGCATCTCTCAGAAAACCTTCAAACAGTTTACCCACAACAGATGTTAAACTTACCGGCCTATAGTTTCCAGGCTCTGTTTTTGGCCCCTTTTTGAATATTGGCACCACATATGCCATGCGCCAATCCTGTGGGACATTCCCTGTCAGTATAGAGTCTGCAAATATCAGAAATAAGGGTCTGGCTATGACATTACTTAAAGGGAGTCTGTCACCACATTTCAGCATATTAGACCGATCAAATAGGGTTATATGATCCAACCAGAACTTAAAAACGGTACCTTTGTTGTAGAAAACGGACTTTTCTTTTAGCCGAAAATGAACTTATAAGGTTATGTTAATGAGCCCTCTCAAGTGCCCAGGGCGGTCTCTCAATCCTCTGAGCCCCAGGCAGCACCTCCTCAACGGCTCATAACCCCGCCCTCCGTGCGCCTCTGCCCGCCCGTTTACTCCCCTCCCCTGTCCTTTTCCACTGCGGCTGTGCGGTCCAAATCGTAGCGGGCGTATGCGCAATGCGATGGCCGCTCCTGGCAGGGCATCGCAATACCTACTGCGCATGCGCCCGCTACGATTTGGACCGCACAGCCGCAGTGGAAAAGGACAGGGGAGGGGAGTAAACGGGCGGGCAGAGGCGCACGGAGGGTGGGGTTATGAGCCGTTGAGGAGGTGCTGCCTGGGGCTCCGAGGATTGAGAGACCGCCCAGGGCACTTGAGAGGGCTCATTAACATAACCTTATAAGTTCATTTTCGGCTAAAAGAAAAGTCCGTTTTCTACAACAAAGGTACCGTTTTTAAGTTCTGGGTGGATCATATAACCCTATTTGATCGGTCTAATATGCTGAAATGTGGTGACAGACTCCCTTTAATTCCTTTAGGAATCGAAAAAAAAAATGACAAGCCGAGGCAGGCCAGCCCGCAGGGGCCGTCGTGGTCGTGGTGCTGTGATTCCCTTTGGCGCTAGAATAATGCCCAGTGTTCAGAGGCCACATACCCTGAACTCGAAAAGTTCTGAGGACATAGTTGACTCGCTAACACAGGACACCCAATCTTCTACAGCTTTCGCTCGGAACCTTGACGCACCATCCTCCTCCAGCTTAGCTTCGGGCACCTCTCAAGTTACCACTCGCCCGCCTGCCGCCACCACCAACACTAGCACCACAGCCTCTTCACTTGATCTCTCAGAGGAGTTATTTACACATCAGTTGGAAGAAATGAGTGATGTGCAACCATTATTGCCAGAGGATGTAGATAACAGGGATATGTCTCAGTCAGGCAGCATTACACACATGGACGTACGGTGTGATGATATGATGTTGTACCTGCTGCTGCTTCCTTTGCTGAGTTGTCAGATACAAGTGAAGCGGTTGATGATGATGATGTGTCCGTGGATGTCACGTGGGTGCCCGCTAGAAGAGAAGAAGAACAGGGGGAAAGTTCAGATGGGGAGACAGAGAGGAGGAGGAGATGAGTTGGAAGCAGGGGGAGGTCGTCGCAAGGAGCTAGTGGCACAGTCAGACAGCATGCATCGGCACCCGGGGTCAGCCAGACAATCAACACATGCTGTTGCCACCACCAGAATGCCGTCATTGCAGAGCTCAGCAGTGTGGCATTTTTTTTGTGTGTCTGCCTCTGACAACAGCGATGCCATTTGCAACCGGTGCCAAAAGAAACTGAGTCGTGGGAAGTCCAACACCCACCTAGGTACAACTGCTTTGCGAAGGCACATGATTGCACATCACAAACGCCTATGGGATCAACACATGAGTACAAGCAGCATACAAACTCAAAGCCGCCATCCTCCTCCTGGTACTCCTCCTGGTCCAGCATCTTCAGCCACGTCAACCACTGCTGTCCTCCTTGCCCCCTCTCAACCATCTGCCACTCCGTCTCTCGCCTTGAGCAGTTCCTGCTCATCTGCCCACAGTCAGGTGTCTGTCAAGGACATGTTTGAGCGTAAGAAGCCAATGTCACAAAGTCACTACCTTGCTCGGCGTCTGACAGCTGGCTTGTCTGAACTCTTAGCCCGCCAGCTTTTACCATACAAGCTGGTGGAGTCTGAGGCGTTCCAAAAATTTGTAGCTATTGGGACACCGCAGTGGAAGGTACCCGGCCGAAATTTCTTTGCACAAAAAGCAATCCCCAACCTGTACTCGATTGTGTAAAAGGAAGTAATGGCATGTCTGGCACACAGTGTTGGGGCAAGGTTCCATCTGACCACTGATACCTGGTCTGCAAAGCACGGTCAGGGCAGGTATATCACCTACACTGCGCATTGGGTAAACCTGCTGACGGCTGCCAAGCATGGAATGCGTGGCTCTGCAGAGGAGTTGGTGACACCGCCACGACTTGCAGGCAGGCCTGCTGCCACCTCCTCTACTCCATCCTCTTCCATAACCTCCTCGGCTGAGTCCTCTTCTGCTGCTGCGTCTTGCTCCACATCAACGGCACCCCTCCCCAGCTCCCCAGGGGCTATTCCACATCCCGGATACGGCAGTGTCACGCCGTCTTGGGGTTGACTTGCCTGAAAGCAGAGAGTCACACCGGACCAGCACTCCTGTCCGCCCTGAACGCACAGGTGGATCAGTGGCTGACTCTGCACCAACTGGAGATCGGCAAAGTGGTGTGTGACAACGGAAGCAATTTGTTGGCGGCATTGAATTTGGGCAAGTTGACACATGTGTGTAATCTGATCGTACAACGTTTTGTGCATAAGTACCCAGGCTTACAGGACGTCCTGTAGCAGGCCAGGAAGGTGTGTGGCCATTTCAGGCGTTCCTACACGGCCATGGCGCACTTTTCAGATATCCAGCAGCGAAACAACATGCCAGTGAGGTGCTTGATTTGCGACAGCCCGACACATTGGAATTCAGCACTCCTAATGTTCGACCGCCAGCTCCAACAAGAAAAAGCCGTCAACGAGTATTTGTATGACCGGGGTGCTAGGACAGCCTCTGCGGAGCTGGGAATTTTTTTGCCACGTTACTGGACGCTCATGTGCAATGCCTGTAGGCTCATGCATCCTTTTGAGGAGGTGACAAACCTAGTCAGTCGCACCGAAGGCACCATCAGCGACATCATACCATTTGTTTTCTTCCTGGAGCGTACCCTGCGAAGAGTGCTGGATCAGGCCGTAGATGAGCGGGAAGAGGAAGAGTTGTGGTCACCATCACCACCAGAAACAGCCTTATCAGCATCGCTTGCTGGACCTGCGGCAACGCTGGAAGAGGATTGTGAGGAAGAGGAGTCAGAGGAGGAATGTGGCTTGGAGGAGGATGAAGACCAACCACAACAGGCATCCCAGGGTGCTCATTGTCACCTATCTGGTACCCGTGGTGTTGTACGTGGCTGGGGGAAGAACATACCTTCAGTGATATCACTGAGGAAGAGGAACGGGACATGAGTAGCTCGGCATCCAACCTTGTGCAAATGGGGTCTTTCATGCTGTCGTGCCTGTTGAGGGACCCTCGTATAAAAAGGCTGAAGGAGAACGACCTGTACCCTCGGTATAAGCAGAAAGTGCCTGAAATGTTACCAAATTACCGCAAGTCGGAAAGGATGCAGCAGTTCCAAAATAAATTAAAAAGTATGCTTTACACAGCGTATAAGGGTGCTGTCACAGCACAACGGGAATCTAACAGGGGAAGAGGTGAAAGTAATCCTCCTCCTCCCACGACCACGCCGGCAAGGACAGGACGCTTTACAGACATGTTGTTGATGGAGGACATGCAGAGCTTTTTAAGTCCTACGCATCGCCACAGCCCTTCGGGGTCCACCCTCAGAGAACGACTCAACCAACAGGTAGAAGACTACCT
Source organism: Bufo bufo (assembly GCF_905171765.1). Taxonomy (NCBI): domain Eukaryota; kingdom Metazoa; phylum Chordata; class Amphibia; order Anura; family Bufonidae; genus Bufo; species Bufo bufo. The sequence continues at coordinate 274,522,899 of NC_053394.1, read as the reverse complement.
CGCCTTAACTGCAGATATCGACACTCTGAGGAGCGATGAACCCCTTGACTACTGGGTGTGCAGGCTTGACCTGTGGCCTGAGCTATCCCAATTTGCGATAGAACTTCTGGCCTGCCCTGCTTCAAGTGTCCTGTCAGAAAGGACTTTCAGTGCAGCAGGAGGTATTGTCACTGAGAAGAGAAGTCGCCTAGGTCAAAAAAGTCTAGATTATCTCACCTTTATTAAGATGAATGAGGGATGGATCCCGAAGGGACTGACAGTGGGCGATACATTCGACTAAAAAAGGCCTGATTAGATGAGCTGCCTTGGGCTAAAAATGGTCCACACGCTGCTGTATTTTATCTGTGAATGCCGGATGACTTGCGTGGCTTATCTGCCACCAACTAGGGTTCAAGCCGCAAAGTGTTATAGGGCACTTTCTGCCTGGGAAACAAACATCAATTTTTCTGACCGCTGCTACAGCAGCGGCTGCAACAATACCTAATTTTTCAGGCATGTGTACATGCCTAATTTTTCTGGCCTCTGGTGCTGCACTGTGGCTTCAAAAACCAAACAAAAATAAAGGCACATACATGTGTCAATTCCCCTTCGTGATCGTTACCTTGTTGTGGTGAAGGGGCTTGCGTATCACAATGAAGTGACCACCTCTATGAGTGTGTTGGCAATGGCAATGTTGGCACACCCCAGATGATAAGGTCATTGCTTCATTGTGAACAGACCAAAAGCGATCGGCTGGATAATTTTGCATAGAAAAAACATTAATTTTCTTTGTGATCATCTAAGGTGATCATTAAAGCCTACTAGGCCAACAATGGGCCCACACTGCAGAATCATTGTTTTCTGGGTCCCTAAAAATTGTCACTGAACTACCTCAGCACGACTATAGGCTTTGAAAAACCCCCATCGCCTGCAATCTTCCAAACGTGTGCACGAGCACAGTCATAACTACACCAAGATTGACGCATAGAGGTATAAAATTTATGTCATGAGTGTGTCAACTATTGACAACTCTTTGCGGTTGTCTAAAATCTATTACATACATGTCCCCTGATAGGGGACGTAACAGGGATTAAACTGATAGGAATAGTACTACTTAACACACCACTCATATCCGGTGGCACATTAGATTGCACGCGCAGTGCCCCAAATTCCAAATTGGAATTAAGAGGACCGACCAAGCATCTTTTTCCATCTCTCGGTTCCTAAAATCAATTCCATATACACGTCCCCTGATAGGGGACGTAACAGGGATTAAACTGATAAGAATAGTACTACCTAACACACCACTCATATCTGGTGGCACATTAGATTGCACGCGCAGTGCCCCAAATTTGAAGTAGGAGGACCAACCAAGCATCTTTTTCCATCTCTCGGTTCCTAAAATCGATTCCATATACACGTCCCCTGATAGGGGACATAACAGGGATTAAACTGATAAGAATAGTACTACTTAACACACCACACATATTGGGATTGCGCAGTACATTACACAGCGCACGCGCAGTGCCCCAAATTGGAATTAAGAGGACCGACCAAGCATCTTTTTCCATCTCCCGGTTCCTAAAATCGATTCCATGTACACGTCCCCTGATAGGGAACGTAACAGGGATTAAATTGATAAGAATAGTACTACTTAACATACCACTCCTATCTAGTGGCACATTAGATTGCATGCGCAGTGCCCCAAATTTGAAGTAGGAGGACCGACCAAGCATCTTTTTCCATCTCCCGGGTCCTAAAATCGATTACATATACACGTCCCCTGATAGGGGACGTAACAGGGATTAAACTGATAGGAATAGTACTACTTAACACACCTTATAATAATAATAATACTAGTGAACGTAACAGGAATTAAACTGATAGGAATAGTACTACTTAACACACAGTACTGTGTTACTTTATGTTGTATTGCTAGAATTGCTAGAATTGACGAATATAGCTCTATTTTCAATCTTCGTTATATTCTAGCAATACAACCATTAGGAACTCAGATCTAAGTTGTAATCGCAATGCGATTAATACAGGTTATATTAATTGCATTGCGAATTTAACTTACCACACTCTGCGTCAACTATGTTATTTTCCATGGGAGTTTTGCCATGGATCCCCCTCCGGCATGCCACAGTCCAGGTGTTAGTCCCCTTGAAACAACTTTTCCATCACTATTGTGGCCAGAAAGAGTCCCTGTGGATTTTAAAATTCGCCTGTCTATTGAAGTCTATGGCGGTTCACCCGGTTCCCCCCGTTCGCGAACATTTGTGGAAATTCGCATTCGCCGTTCGCGAACGGAAAATGTTATGTTCGCGACATCTCTATTCTCTACTATGGAGTACTGTATAGTTATGTTAGCAGGAGAAGGACTGACAGTTCCATTTACTAGTATTCACATGCCTTCCTATCTTCTCATCTGTGGGACTGGAATGTTATCTCGGTTAGGCCAATATATGTCTAATGCAGGGATGCCCAACCTACAGCCCTCCAGCTGTTGCAAAACTACAACTCCCAGCATGCCCGGACAGCCCACAGCTATCAGCCTACAGCAGGGCATGGTGGGAGTTGTAGTTTTACAACAACTGGAGGGCCGCAGGTTGAGCATCCCTGCTCTAATGCATATGGTCAACTTTGGATTACATGGGTAAATACACCATACATAACTGGCCGCATGCAGAAGATTACTAACACTGCCTGTCACATAGCGATGCTTTGCAGAAAACAGCTTGTACTTTTCCAATATTATCTTCTGAGCGTGATTTACAATGTATCTTATATTATAACTTATTATCCAATGAACTCCACAAATGGATGTTTATGCAAGCGTATGCTCAATAAAAGATCTAGTTGCTCTGCAAAAAACTATTAGATTTTGCTGGTGCATAGAAATATTAGAAATAACATTGCTTTTGATTAAAACATTTTTCTGGACATTTCTTCTCTTTATTTGTTATGCAAAAATAGCAAAACTATAGATGTAACTGCAGTTCTAATGTTCAAACAAGGTGTTTCCACTAAGGCCTCTTTCACACGGGTGTTGCGGGAAAATGTGCGGGTGCGTTGTGATTTTTCCGCGCGAGTGCAAAACATTGTAATGCGTTTTGCACTCGCGTGAGAAAAATTGCGCATGTTTGGTACCCAAACCTGAACTTCTTCACAGAAGTTGGGCTCAGTGTTCTGTAGATTGTATTATTTTCCCTTTTAACATGGTTATAAGGGAAAATAATAGCATTCTGAATACAGAATGCAAAGTAAAATAGGGCTGGAGGGGTTAAAAAAAAAAAAAAAAAATTTAACTCACCTTAGTCCACTTGATCGCGGCCCAGCATCTCCGTCTCCTTTGTTGAATAGGACCTGTGGTGAGCATTCATTCCAGGACCTTTGACGTCACTCCGGTCATCACATGATCCATCACCATGGTAAAAGATCATGTGACGTACCATGTGATGACCGGAGTGACATCATCAACAGGTCCTGTAACGGTACTTAATGCTCACCACAGGTCCTATTCAACAAAGGAGATGCCGGCTACGCGATCAAGTAGACTAAGGTGAGTTAAAATTTTATTTTTATTTTTTTAACCCCTCCAGCCCTATTTTACTTTGCATTCTGTATTCAGAATGCTATTTTCCCTTATAACCATAAGGGAAAATAATAATGATCGGGTGTCCATCCCGATCGTCTCCTAGCAGTCGTGCGTGAAAATCGCACCGCATCCGCACTTGCTTGCGGATGCTGCGATTTTCACGCAACCCCATTCACTTCTATGGGGCCTGCGTTGCGTGAAAAACGCAGAATATAGAGCATGCTGCGATTTTCACGCAACGCATAAGTGATGCGTGAAAATCACCGCTCATCTGAACAGCCCCATAGAAATGAATGGGTCGGTATTCAGTGCGGGTGCAATGCGTTCACCTCACGAATCGCATCCGCGCTGAATACTCGCCCGTGTGAAAGAGGCCTATGTCTTTTCACATTTTTTCCAGAAACTTTTCTTTTTGTACTTTTTGAGTTTTTTGTGTTGCATTTGTGCATTTTTGACAAAATGCAGTGTGTCCTAGGTATGGCATTTTCCCCTCCTCTATGGGAGCTAAAAACAGGTGAAAAAAAGACCTGATCTAATTATACCATTTAAAAATTGCAAAAAATGATGCAAAAAATGGTAATAAAAGCATGTTATTTTTTGTTTTATAATTTTTGTTTATTCTATAAGCCAGAAATAAAGACATATTCATAGAACATATACAACAATTTTTGAAAGCAGTCTGAAACATGAAGACCAGAGCAACATGTCTATATTAATCACAATTACCGCAAAATGCAATCAAAAAGTATGTGTGAAGGAAGTCTAAGACAATTGCCAGTATGTGTGAAGGAAGTCTAAGACAATTGCCAGTATGTGTGAAGGAAGTCTAAGACAATTGCCAGATTCGTGTTCTCATCAGGAGTATTGGGAAAATGAAGTTTTATTCTGCTGGGCACTTATCCAGCAATTTTCCACGGCACGGTTTCACTGTAAAGTGTTCTCTGTTCTTCATTGAGCTGCTCTGATTGACAGCTGTAGCATCCAATTAGCAGAGTCTAGCAGAATTAAACTTCATATTCACACTACTCCAGATAAGAAAAGCTCAGCAAAAGATATGTTTGTGTTCCCTTTTGGCTTCTACGTAATGCTGTCAGCGGTTTTGCATGGCAAAACTGCTGACAGACTGCTTTTAATGGTCTGTGTTAGCTGCTGCACCCCAAAACTAGGCCATGTTCTGACCTCAAAAAACAACTTTTTTAAATGGAACTCACATGGCTGGACCCAATTATCTGAATGGGCAAGTCTGCTGGGAGAATTGGATCAGAATAGTGCATTTTATGATTTCTTCTGTATAGACAGATGGTCCGTGCAGAAAATGGGTACTGTGAACTTGCCTATTGACTATAATGGGCCAGTGTTCAATCCATATGCTGTCCGTTCTACACTTGGACAGCATATGGACACTTGGTGGATCCATGCATATTCATTCCTGCATCAAATCTTCCGTTTGTATATATACCCTTAGGTCTCATGCACATGACTATATATGTTTTGCGGTCCGCAAATCACGGAACTGCAATATATTGATGTGCTCCTTGTGCAGTCTGTATCTTGCGCCGCCTTCTGAATTGAAATCTCCGCCCTCCCTTCCATTAGAGCCGCCTACCTCAGTTCATCGTTCACTCCTGGCAGCGGCCTCGTTATGCGAAGTGCGCATGCGCCGGCCGGCGCACTTCGCTAGAACCTGCCTTGGCCGCCCGATTACAGCCTCGCATAACGAGGCCGCTGCCAGGAGTGAACGATGAACTGAGGTAGGCGGCTCTAATGGAAGGGAAGGCGGAGATTTCAATTCAGAAGGCGGCGCTTGGCACCGAAAGGAGATGGCTGCAGCCGGGCACCCTGCATCGTGAGACATCCCCTTGGACACATTTTGACGTGAGTGACAGGAGATATAAACCTGTTTTATATGATTTTAGAGCCACAGGCGCATTTGATAAGGTCACTTTAGGATTCTGTGTATTAGTAGGGACCTCGCCATATGTTTAGGTTATAGGCCTAAATTCTGATGACAGAATCCCTTTAACCTCAATGGGTCTGTGGTCCACATTTTGTGGACATATTCTATCTTTTTTTGGAATGGACATACGGATGCGGAAAGCACACGGATGATCCACATGCTTTCCGTATCTGTATGTCAGTTCCGCAAAAAGATAGAACTTGCCCTATTAGGCTACTTTCACACTGGCGTTTTGGCTTTCCATTTGTGAGATCCGTTCAGGGCTCTCACAAGCGGTCCAAAACGGATCAGTTTTGCCCTAATGCATTCTGAATGGAAAAGGATCCGCTCAGAATGCATCAGTTTGCCTCCGATCAGTCACCATTCCGCCCTGGACACCAAAACGCTGCTTGCAGCGTCCTGGCACACAATGTAAGTCAATGGGGACGGATCCATTTTCTCTGACACAATCTGGCAATAGAAAACTGATCCGTCTCCCATTGACTTTTAATGGAGTTCATGACGGATCTGTCTTGGCTATGTTACAGATAATACAACCGGATCCGTTCATGACTGATGCATGCGGTTGTAGTATGGTAACGGATCAGTTTTTGCAGATCCATGACGGATCCGCCCCAAAATGCGAGTGTGAAAGTAGCCTTACTTGTCTGCAAAATTGACCCCTTTACCCATTGAAGTTGTATTTTGCTGATCCGCAATTTGCAGAACACAAAATACCCAGTACATACAGTCGTGTGCATGAGGCCTTATAGTGCAAACATGGTGGCTATATGTAATATATGACCATTTTATGACTAATACCACCGCAAAAAAACAAAGACAAATTTGATCTAAGCTGTGTTTTCTTAATTTTTTTTAGGCAGTGACCCTATTAAAGCCTGACACAAAGCTAAACGGGTTTCTCTGTGGAATGTTTCATGGTGCAACATAATGTGCAGCGTGTGATAAAGCAGGGTTATATAATACATGACCGCCAAGCTCCATATTTCTAAGGAATGTACTGATAACTAATGTCCTGAATTCTTACTGTGGGGAAACAGTATTGAGGTTTGACTGAGGTCAGTCATATCATATTGATTACCTGGGGCATCTTTATATATAGAGTCGAGGCTATGACTATGCAGAGTTAGGCTACTTTCACACCTGCGTTCAGGTGTCCGCTCGTGAGCTCCGTTTGAAGGGGCTCACAAGCGGCCCCGAACGCATCCGTCCAGCCATAATGCTTTCTCAGTGGAGGCGGATCCACTGAGAATGCATCCGTCTGGCAGCGTTCAGCCTCCGCTCCGCTCAGCGAGCGGACACCTGAACGCTGCTTGCAGCGTTCGGGTGTCCGCCTGGCCGTGCGGAGGCAAGCGGATCCGTCCAGACTTACAATGGAAGTCAATGGGGACGGATCCGTTTGAAGATGACACTATATGGCTCAATCTTCAAGCGGATCTGTCCCCCATTGACTTTCAATGTAAAGTCTGAACGGATCCGCTCAGGCTACTTTCATACTTAGAAATTTTTCTAAGTTATAATGCAGACGGATCCGTTCTGAACGGATGCAAACGTCTGCATTATAGGAGTGGATCCGTCTGATGTGACCCGCTCCGAACGCTAGTGTGAAAGTAGCCTAAGTTTGTAGGAAGAAATAAGATTAGGTGTTGTCTGTCTTGTCCCAAAAATAAGATTGGCAACGTAAGTAATTAAAGGGGTTGTCCGACCCTGGAGGCTAATGAATCCCTGTCAGTAATGTGTGCCCAAATAAAAATAAAAATACACTTACCTGTCCACAGTGCTGCCGCTCCAGCACCAAGCCTCCCGTCCCCACTAGACCGGAAGTATATATTTTTGGATGTATTGGAGACAGCACGCCACTTGAAATATTTTAGAAAATTGCTGGTGTTGAAATAAATTAATAAATTAAGCAATTTTCAAAAATATTTCTCTGGCGCGCTGTCTCCAATACATCCGAAAATATACATGAAAAAAAGAGATTTTTCTGCTAATCCACCGTCCTCCTTCGCCGTGCACGGATCCCGGATCAGGAATCAATCAGAACAGTAGAAAAAATCCAGCAGCAGGCTCGGGATAAAATCCAATTTCTTTATTTCTTCATTATAAAATCCATAGGCTGACCACACAGGCAAGGTCCACGCGTTTCGACTGTACGTCTTACTCATGACCACATTGTCTTATCACATACTCTGGTTTAAAAATCCTCTCTTGCCATGAGGCACGCACCTGGCACCTGGCTGGGGGCATGCCTGATGGCAAGTGAGGATTTTTAAACCAGAGTATGTGATAAGACAATGTGGTCATAATTAAGAAGTACAGTCGAAACGCGTGGACCTTGCCTGTGTGGTCAGCCTATGGATTTTATAATGAAGAAATAAAGAAATTGGATGTTATCCTGAGCCTGCTGCTGGATTTCTTTTTACTGTTCTGATTGAATCCAAAAATATATATAACCAGATCCCCAGGTGGAGGGAGATCACACGTGGGATGTGCACCCCTAAAAGACATCTGGACTAGTGCTGTGGCAACTACCTTGTCTACAAGACACTAGACTGGAAGGGGCTTGGTCCCTTGACTGCTGCGGCCAATCACTGGCCTCAGCAGTCACTTGTGCTTGAACAGTACATCACTATCAGTTTTCGATAGGAAAGGGGAATAAGCCACTTGCAGAGGACTCTGGGAATGGATTATCTTCTCAGCAACAGAGGATAGGGCAGCGATGGCTAACCTCAGGCACTCCAGCTGTGGTGAAACTACAGCTCCCAGAATGCTCTATTCATTTCTATGGAGTTCTGAGAACAGCCAAGCAAGTGTGCATCTTGGGAGTTGTAGTTTTACTACAGTGGGAGTGCCGGAGGTTAGCCATCACAGGGATAGGGCATGATGAAATCCAAAATGAAATCTAGTGTGCATGGCCATCTTTACAGGCTAATATGGACAACGAACTTCTTCCATTTTTGTCTGCATTAGTTCAATATGTCTCGCCAGATAAATCCCATTTCAGTTTAACATGTAAAGTTCGCAACTGTATTATGTATAGCCCAATATGAGGTATACAGTTATCAAAAGCAAAATTGCATATTAAAAGAAAATAATATAGATTTATAGTTGGTGGGTTGTTATTGGAGATGAGCGAATTTCAGGTTACTGGTAAAATGTGAATTGCAACAGGGGGCCTGCAGGGGGTATGGGGCCCCCGTTCTCATGATCAGTGGGAGTCCCAGTGGTAGGACCTCTCCTGGATTCGGCGGTGCTTGATTGACGTCGTCTCCCGGCCAGGCCGCGCTTGCGCAGAAAACTGTACTCTGTACTATACTAGCCAGGAAGAAGTCATCATGGCGCATGCGCGGCGGCGTGCGCGTTCAGGACATTGCGCAGCTCGGCCGGGCGGGGTTCGACACAAGTCATGGCTGGAAGACGCCCTCACCAGATGGAAAAGACAGGGAGGGGGAATGATTCCAGATGTCACCTGTCAGCCATTGGATATAACTGCTCTGGAATCACTTATACTTTCTTGAGAGTATAACACTAATATTTACCACTGTACATTCCCTATATGGCAGTAATATGCTGGTAAATAACAGTATGGAAGTAATATTCTGTCACTATTTGGTGGTATTGGTAGTAATCATGATGAGGAGTTAGCTGGGTTGGGGGCCCATTCAGGCTATAGATTTGTTTTTTGCCCCTCGCTGTACTGAACACAGAGCTATGTCTTTGGATCACGTCACTGATTCTTTCCGATTCTCAGGATGATGACATCACAAAAGACAAGAGCAGGCCAGGATTCTATTGATGACATCACAAGTAGGATGGGAGCATGGCAGCGGCCATATTGAATGTACCTTTTAAGGTGTTCTTGGGTCGATTTCTCTATAAAATCACAGCAGGAAAATCTCATGGAATGCGCTTGCTTCTGCAGAATTCACACATGTTGATAGCACCAATAAAAGATGAAACATACCAGCTACATACATGTCCATAGACTCCTGCCTGAAATTCTCTTCATGTCAAGGTCACAGAGATTTGGGGATTTTGAAGGGAATACATGCTGAAATCTGCATGGAAGAAGATGGCCATGTCAACATACCCTTAGGTGAGATTGGTTAGGTTAGGTTAGGTTAGTGGTTGGGAGGTCATACCTGGAGGATGGGGGTAATTTATTTTTAGACTTGTGCCAGTGTTCTGGTATACAAAAAGTAACACATTTTTGAGTGTGAAAGTGTTGCGTAACCATATGTACCTTTCAGGGCCTGAAGTGCATTGGTAACCCTGCCAGGCTTCAGCCCTACACCCACTCTTAGGATGCCCATAAAGACAGGGGACAAGGAGAAATAGCGCAATTTGATAATTAAAAAAAATATATAAAATTTTTCTTTAAAAAATAATAAGTTTATTATTCAAAGTTGTAGGTTTTCAGAGCAATTTTTGTGGTTCTGGCTCTTTAAGGGCGGGGCGAATCCTTCTTCTCCTGAGATTCTTATATTGGATTGGCTGAATTCTGCTTGAGAAGAGGTCAGGGGTTGCAGCTTGGTCACATTTTCGGGCAGATGGAAGAGGGTCACGAGAAGGTTCCTCACGTTGTTTTGCAGTCAGATCTTAGAAGAGGAAAAAATCCAAATAAGCAAAAGAATTTACAAAATTACATGGAGAAATTGGAGAGAAGTGGCCAAACCTACCAGACCTGGTGCTGCTCCGCTCGTCAGAGTCTTTATGTTAATTTTAGATGGTTTGGATGGTAAAGACCATCTGTAGATGGTAAAGGGGACGGATGGTAAATGTGCCCAAAGCGGCAGATGGTATTTGCCGAGGGACAGATGGTCTTTTAAGGGCCTAGCGGCAGATGTTATGGCCGGCGGCAGATGTTAAGATGGCCGCTTTCTCTTCAGGGGATTAGAGGCCCCGATGGTAGTAGTGGCCCCCTGAAGGTCCTTCATCTCCACGTCATCAGCATACTGGCGTGGACCAACCTCCATCCTTTCATCCTCACTGTCCGACATCTCAACATCTTCTGAATATTGGCGAGGGCCAAAATCCATCATCTCTATTGCAGTTATCACAGGTACAGACTTCGGCATCACCCTCCTCCTCTTCCGAGACACACCCATAATGACAGCCAGCTAGAGAAACTGACACTGGGCTCTGGGCGTGACCCCAATTTATAGGGCTCGCCCCATTATGACACCACAAGTAGACAAGTCATAATCGCCATTATGACACCACAAGTAGACAAGTCATAATCGCCATTATGACACCACAAGTAGACAAGTCATAATCGCCATTATGACACCACAAGTAGACAAGTCATAATCGCCATTATGACAGCCCAAGCAGATGTGTCATGTCCCCCATTATGACATCACAAGTAGAGGGGTCACACCAGATGCATAGCCAGTGGGGGGAGGGCAGCCCTGGCCCACTACTCTCAGCATGCCAATACACCTGAAGCCTGTGGACAATAATGAGGGAGTTTGTGTAGGTTTGGGAAAGGTAGGGTGGAATCTGGAAAAGTCAGGAGCCAAAGATGTCTCTGTTACAAACTCTGCAGACACAAGTCATGGCTGGAAGATGTCCTCACCAGATGGAAAAGACATGGAGGGGGAATGATTCCAGATTTCACCTGTCAGCCATTGGATATAATGGCTCTGTAATCACTTATATGTTCTGCACAGTGCTGGCCGGTGTAACACTAATATTTACCACAGTACAGTCACTGTATGGCGGTAATATGCTGGTAAATAACAGTATGGAGGTAATATTCAGTCACTATTTAGTGGTATTGGTCGTGGTCATGATGCAGAGTTACCTGGGTTGGGGGCCCAGCCTGGCAATGGATGTATTTTTTGCCCCTCGCTGTTCTGAACCCATAGCTATGCCTTTGGATCACGTCACTGATTCTCTCAGATTCTCAGGGTGATGAAATCACAAGAAGCGAGAACAGGCACGGATTCTAATGATGCCATCACAAGTGGGAAGGGAGCATGGCAGCGGCCATATTGAATATAATTCCATACAATCATATATAAGGGGCTCACCTTTTGCGGTATTCTTGGGCCAATTTCTTTATAAAATCACCTCAGGGATATCCTGATGTTGACGAGCACCAATAAATGATGAAACACAACATCTACATATGTGCCCATAGACTCCTGCCTGAAATTCTCTTAATGTCAGGGTCACAGTGAATTTGGGGTGAGTGGTGGGATATGTGACCCCAAAGTGGGGGAATTATGGGCCTAAAAGAAAGACTCTTTGTTGCTCATATCAACCAATCACAGCGCAGCTTTTATTTTATATTCTGCTCACGGAAAATTAAAGCTGTAATCTGATTGGTTGCTATGGGCAACAAAGGCAGTTTCTCTTTTCGACCATTTCACTCAGCCTAAATCTCCCAATGTTTCTGCAAACTCCACATGGAAACAACCCTTTACCTTTTGTGTCACCCTATCGCCTCATAGAATGTAAGCTCTTGCGACCCGGGCCCTCATTCCTCTTGTTCTAATTATTTACTTGTCTGTTGCTATGTTATTTATTACTGTTTGTACATATAAATAAAGATTATTATTATTATGGACTGCGGGTGCCGTCAGGGCGAGATCTCCATGATTACAGCAGCGATATATTCAAATTTTCTACTCATCTTCACAATATCTTTCATGACAGTGGAAATAACCCGCCCCTTGCCATTATCCAACCAATCAGAGAAGGATGAGAGCTACAAGAAGAAACTGAGCAGAAGATTAGATTGTGAGCCCCTGGGGTCAGGGATGATGAGAGTAATCTATTGTGTGTGAGAGGACAGCCATGCATTGTATATCCGGATGCAATGCGTTTTTCACTGAAGTCCCATTTACTTCTATGGGGCCAGGGCTGCGTGAAAAACGCTGAATATAGAACATGCTGCGATTCTCAGGCAACACGGAAATGATGCGTGAAAAAAAAACGCTCATGTACACAGACCCATTGAAATTAATGGGTCAGGATTCAGTGTGGGTGGTATGCGTTCACGTCACATCTTGCTCGTGTGAAAGGGGCCAAAGAGGACCTGTCACCACAAATGCAATGCAATCATGTTATGGAGGGGGAGAAGCCGAGCAGATTGATATTTATATTTGTGGGAAGCAATTCAGTAAAACCTGTCATTTATACATTTGTATCTTTGCTGGTTTCACTTCCTGTGAATAGCTCTCAGTACAGGAGGGAGGAGTTATCAGTGATTGACAGCATTGTGTGTATACAGAGATAGCTGTCCGTCACTAGTAACACCTCCCCCTTGTACCGATAGCTCTTCACAGGAAGGGGAAAAAGCACAGATATAAATGTATAAATTAAAAGTTTTACTGAATCTTTTCCTACAAAACTGTACATCAATCTGCTCAGCTCCTCCTGCTCTATAACACAGTGGCGTCTCTAGCTTTCAAATTTTGGGGGGGGGCACACTGGGGGCCAGGACAAAAGTAGGAGGGGCAGCTATAACAACGATACATTTACACAAGTACGCTTAGAAATGCTGCAATACTTTACCCAATAACTAAAACCGCATCAGGCAAGAAAAGTCCAGCTGTCTGTGGATGACACTTTTATATAGAGGGGGATCTGTGGATGACACTGCTATGGGGGGGATCTGTGTATGCCACATACCGTATATAGCATCTTATGCTATATGTGTCATCCACAGATCCACCCCATGACAGTGTCATCCCCATTTCCCCCTCCATAACAGTGTCATCCACAGATCTCCCTCCCCGCCTCTCACAGGAGTGTACATATATAAAATAAACATATTTCACATGAACACTTACAGTTACTTGGCTTGGCCCTTGGGGATCTCGGACACTTTGGCCGGGGGCTCGGCGGAGCTGATGTTGTGTTTTATCCTAATGAGAAAGATTTCATAATAAGGATTTGGAGAAGGGGCAGAGGGATAGTAGAGCAGGGAGAGAATGGTGCTGCTACTAGGGGGTCATACCATGGGGGAGTAATAAAACCCACCATAATGCCCCCCAGTAGAAATAATTATCCTTATAATGTGCAAAACATACCCCCTTATGCCCCCAGTTGAGCTAATGTCCCCCATAATGTGCCAGTATAAAATACCCCTATATAGTGCCCCAGTAAATGCCTCCATAGTGCTCCTCTCCCCCCTCCCTGCTAGTGCCCCCCATAATGTACCAGTATAAAATGCCCCATATATCGTGCACCAGTAGATGCCCTCAGTGTCCCCCATAATTTTCAAGTATAAAATACCCCTTCTTAGTGCCCCCCCGTAGATGACTCCATAGTACTCCTGTCTCCCCTTCTCCATAGTACCCACCATAATGTGTTCCAGTATAAAATGCTACTGTACAGATCCCCCCATATAAAACACCCCTTCTTTGTGGCCAGTAATAAGTGCCCTCAATAACGTGCCACTGCCAGTAACAAGAGCCCCCCAATGTACCAGTAATAAGCCCCCATCACGTGCCAGTAACAAGAGCCCCCATCACGGGCCAGTAATAAGCCCCCATCACGTGCCAGTAATAAGCCCCCCATCACGTGCCAGTAATAAGCCCCCCATCACGTGCCAGTAATAATTCCCCCATCACGTGCCAGTAATAAGCCCCCCATCACGTGCCAGTAACAAGAGCCCCCATCACGTGCCAGTAATAAGCCCCCCATCACGTGCCAGTAATAAGCCCCCCAATGTGTCAGTAATAAGCCCCCCATCACGTGCCAGTAATAAGCCCCCCATCACGTGCCAGTAATAAGCCCCCCATCACGTGCCAGTAATAAGCCCCCCATTACGTACTAGTAATAAGCCCCCCATTACGTGCCAGTAATAAGCCCCCCATTACATGCCAGTATTAAGCCCCCCCCCCATTACGTGCCAGTATTAAGCCCCCCCATCATGTGCCAGTATTAAGCCCCCCCATGTTCCAGTATTAAGCCCCCCCATCATGTGCCAGTATTAAGCCCCCCATCATGCCAGTATTAAGCCCCCCATCATGTGCCAGTATTAAGCCCCCCCATCATGTGCCAGTATTAAGTCCCCCCCATCATCATGTGCCAGTATTAAGTCCGCCCCATCATGTGCCAGTATTAAGTCCCCCCATCATCATGTGCCAGTATTAAGTCCCCCCTATCATCATGTGCCAGTATTAAGTCCCCCATCATCATGTGCCAGTATTAAGTCCCCCCCCCATCATCATGTGCCAGTATTAAGTCCCCCCATCATCATGTGCCAGTATTAAGTCCCCCCCATCATCATGTGCCAGTTTTAAGTCCCCCCATCATGTGCCAGTATTAAGTCCCCCCCCCATTGTAATAAGCCCCCCAATGTTCCAGTAACACTATTGTAAAAAAACAAACAAAAAAAAACACTTATACTTACCTCAGTGTCAGCAATGCGATGCAGACTCTTCCTGTGCCCCGCGCTGTAAGGCTCAGGCGGTGCGATGACATCATCGCTCCGCCTGCGCCGGCTTCTGATAGGCTGCCGGCCTAGTGCCTGCAGCCTATCAGAGGAAGGGGAAGGTACACGCCTCTCCCTCCCCTGCACCTCCGCTGGCACAGGCAGGTTACAATGGAGATGAGCGCAATGGAAGCGCTCATCTCCCTGTGCCTGGTGGCGGCGGCAGATCACTTAGGGGGGGGGGGGGGCATTTTAGATGGGGGGCACATGGGGGGGCACAGCATGATGTAGGGGGGGCCATGGCCCCCTCTGCCCCCCCCCCCCTGGCGATGCCACTGCTATAACATGGTACTGTCAGATTGCACTGCATTTTGTAGTGACAGGAAAAACGCATCAAAACTGATTGCACCCGCGTGAAAAAAACTGAAACACTGAATGCAATCGCAGACAAAACTGACATAATTTGCTTGTGAAATGTACGAGTTTCACTGAACGCATCCTGACATAATCCGTATTGTTCGTGTGAAAGAGACCTTCAAGACAATATCCTCGTGTTTTTTTGTTCCCTGGCTTTGTTTTTTTTATATCCATGGTATGCTCTGAATGTAGCATTTTTTTTCATCATAGATTTCTCTATAGAATAAGAAAAGTTTAAAAAAAGGTGTTATTTAAATTAAAAAAAACAACACCCCAAAACACACTTGTAAAATATGGCAGAATTTTATGGTTTGTAGAAGACGTTGTAGAAGACATAATGCAGCAGAATCCCGATTTGGAAGGCGATAAGTCTTTTCTGGGACCATGTGGGTGCTATGTGGGTGAAGTTGGTGCCATGTCTTTGAATTGCTTGGACTATTTTGGCACTTATGCCGTTTTTTTTCTCCCAGTAGCTCTGAAAATTGAAACTGGTGCCTCCCTAATAGATGCTTGTTGTTGGGGTGACTCTTATTACTATGTACGTAGTAAGTTCTTTGACTTCCTCAGTGTAAGGCTACATGCACACGACTGTATGTGTTCTGCGGTTTGTATGCCATCCGTTTTTTTTTTGTGTGGATCCATTGTAACAATGCCTAAAACGGACAAGAGTAGGACATGTTCTATTTTTTTTCCGGGGCTACGGAACGGACATACTCATGCGGACAGCACACGGTGTGCTGTCCACATTTTTTGCGGACACATTGAAATGACTGGGTCTGCATCCTATCCGCAAAAAAAACTGAATGGACATGGAAACAAACAACGTTCGTGTGCAGCCTAAATGAGTGTTCTATAGTCTCCAGAACATACACAGTCTGAACTTGTCTGAAAAGCAATTCAGAGCTGAAATGAATCCATTTTCTTATGATACAAAAGTATGCAGAATTGCATCAGGGCGTTTGTCACCGTTCCAGCTGGCCTGAGCTCTAGCATTGAAATAATCCCTCTTGATGCTTTATATAGAAACTGGTAAAGACTAACTATTGCCGGATTAATTCGAAAATACTAATTACCTTACACCCTGCCGTGTACTGGAAAGGGGAATACAGGTGCCTGGAGTCCTTTCTTCTGCCTCCTCCATTCGGTCTTCATTGTTAGTGCACACTTATTAGTATGTATTCTATACATACTGGCCATACACCATACAGGGGGCCACTCAAGCCCCTCTCAGTCCCCCGCGTATGTAACAATCTGATGCTCATTAGGGCTCATGCACACTGTTGGCTGTTTTGCTGTTCGCAAAGTGCGGATCCTCAAAACAGGGAAACCAACCATGTGCCTTCCGCATTTTGCGTAACGGCCGGCCCCTAATAGAACAGTCCTATCATTGTTCGTAATGCGGATAAGAATAGGACATGTTCTATCATTTTGAAAACAGCATGAAATGGACGTGTGATGTCTGCATCTTTTGCTGCCCCATTGAAGTGAATGGGTCCGCATCCAATCGACATATTTTGGCAGGACCCAAACCACGGTCATGTGCATGAGCCCAAATTAACGATGGGAGCATCAGGTACTTATGTACCCAGCTGGGTACTGCAGATGCCCTCCTGAATTCAACTGTATTACCATTATCAGGATGTGGGTACAGTTGAATACTGCAGCGGGCACAGGAGCCCATGGCTTCCTGACCCGCCATCCACCTTCCTGCATTGCATATGGTATGGCTGAGCTCCCCTACTTGTGTTGCTCCCACCTTCTGTCAATTTGGATGGGCCACTTTTAGTTTTTTTCCAGGGCAGCTATAAGTTGGCAGACCACCCCTGATTATATATGTGAAAGATCTGTTCTCAGGAATGCTGAGTGACAACCAACCTGTCTGCAGGGTTGCCAACCTTTCTTTTTTTTTCTAGGGTATAGCCACGCGGTCAGGTTTCCTGATGCAGTTTTAGAAGGCACATCAGGAGTGGATCATAAAACGAGAGAAAGTATAGGGCCCCATGCACATGAATGTATCCGTTCTGCGGTCAGCGTATGCGCAAAATACTGATGCGGTCCATGTTGCATCTGCATTTTTTGTGAACCCATTAACTTCAATGGGTCCACGTACGCATTTTGTCGACAAATAAAGGACAAATTCTATCTTTTTGCAGAACGAACATATGGATGTGGAAAGCACATGGATCATCCGTTCTGCAAAAAGATAGGCAACGTCCACAAACCCACTAAAAACAATGGGTCTGCAAATTAAATGTGAACAGCACATGGACTGCATGCGTTTTTTGTGTATCCGCAATCCGCAAAAAGTCGCTTGTGAGTAAAAAGCCCAAAATGTTGGATTTTTTGTGACTGACACCTCACACGAGGTCATCTGTCTCTTCGCAACCCCATTAACAACTATTAGATGTGATGTCGCAATGGAACATTGTGATCTGCATGTCACACGACACATATGACCTTTATGCCCCAGCCTAAGGCTACATGCACACGAACGTTCTTTGTTTCCGTGTCCGTTCGTTTATTTTTGTGTGGATAGGATGCGGACCCATTCACCATGTGCTGTCCGCATCAGTATGTCCGTTCCGTTGCCCCGCAAAACAAATAGTGCATGTCCTATTTTTTTGTAGTTTGCGGAAAAGAATAGGCTATATTACAATGGATCCGCAAAAAAAACGTATCCGCCAAAAAAAGGTTGCCATACGGAACATCATCCGTTTTTTTTGCGGACCGCAAAACACATACGGTCGTGTGCGTGTAGCGTTACTGCGACCTCTAAAATAATAACAATCACAATAATCAACATAATGTTTTCCAGATTTTCAAAAAAACACATCCAATATTTTTTTTACATGTTAGAAAATTTTTCCTTTTTTTTTTAAGACTAGCCAGGAATTTACGAACAGTCGGCAACCTTGTATGGCTGTCATATTACAGTCACCCCATAATGTAATATAGAAATGTGAAGGAGGTTTCATCCTTTGCAATTCAGTCTGGGGCAAATATATGTCAAAATCCACAAGTAACACATGGGAATTTTGGTGAGGATTTGGTGTGGAAACTTGGTGAAAACCACATAAACGTCCTCCTTCCGTTGTTCCGTGATCCGTTTCCGTTTTTGGTTCAGTGTGTCTTTCTTTATTTTTGGAGGACCACCAGACATAAAGGAATGTAAAAAAAAATCTAAGACAGGTTTGCCATGCAAATCATAGGAAAAAAACGGACGCGGACGCGGATGACAATCTTGTGTGCCTCCGTGATTTTTAGCGGTCCTATTGACTTGAATGGGGCCGCAAACCGTTTTCCGTGAAAATAATAGAACATTTTATATTTTTTTGACGGACTGGAACCACAGATCACGGACGCGGATGGCAAACGGTGCATTAGCCGAGTTTTAAACGGACCCATTGAAAATCAATGGGTTCGCAGAAAATCACGAAAAACAGCGCAACGAACACGGAATAAAACAACGGTCGTGTGCTTGAGGCCTAAACTACACTTCCATGAGTCTGTTCTGTAAGGGTGCAACCACACGGTCAGGTTTTCTGACTCAGTTTTGGAAGCCAAATTCAGTATTGGATCATAAAAGGAGAGACTTTTTAATTCACTGCTGGTGTTGGTTTAAAAAATTGCATGTAGAAACCTGACAGTGTGGATTTACCCTAAGGCAGTGTAGTTTATGTAGTTTTTTACACAGATTTTTATGCAGATTTTGTGCAAAAAACAATGTGACCATGTATTACATGCTGGCCAAATGTAGTGGTGTTTTGAGACAGTTCCCTTGCTTTTTTCTGCTCTTTTTTGATGTTTTATACAAGCCATTAAAAGATGTTGTGAGGCAGCAGCTTTATGCAGTTATTCATGCGATTTTGCCAGCCAAAACTGAAAAAATAGGAGAAGAGGAGAATATATCTTTTTTCATTATTAATATTATTCTGCTGTTTGGGATGTTCCTAATTTACGTAAAAAAAAAACCACATGAATAAAATAGCACCGCTCTTTTACTGTGTGAACTAGACCTATATCCAGACCACTGTAACCGCCCATACACGTTACTTAAAAGTCAGATGATATGGCTGATTCGGGCCATTTCGGCCAAACATAGTTTGAAAAGTTTACGCAATGATCATTTGTAATAGCAGATGCCAGATTTCTGCTGAAAATGTGATTGGCCAAGTAGAAAAGTTGTAGCTGGGGTCAGCTAAAACTATACGTACAAAACTAATATAGAACTATATGGGCCAGATTTACCATTAGCTCAAGTCAAAATAATGGAGTGAAAAAGTGAAACATTTTTGCACAATCGCTAAAACTGCACATAAATTTGCAACTTTTATTGGCTCTGCGCTATGCTCTCCAGTTTTCTGAAAGTGGGCGTGTTTTCTTATGTAAATGAATGTCTAGACAGATTTACTATTGCGACAATTTAGAAAGTCACAAAAAATTGCGCAATTTCACTCCAGTGAGGACCATGCTTATGTTATGCGACTTTTTAATAGAACATGCGACTTTTCATAAAAACTTGCAACTTTTGTAAAGCCGCTTACTGAAGGATAAACTGCTACCGTCAAAACACATTTATCACAGTATTAAAGGACCATTAATAACTCTGACTTAGCCAAAAGTGACTTTGGACATATGTAAAAGTGGAGTAAGATGTAAGTGTAATGATAAATCTGGCCCTATGTGTTTGCCTCCTTCCACAAGTCTACACTGTTCTTTTTATTTATCTGACTCACTGAATGGTCGGTTTGTCTATCATATTGCGGGATCTGATCTGAGGTCTTATTGGGGGGATCTAATTAACATGGGCGTCTGATCTGAGTTCTGATTGGGGGTCTGATCTGAGATCTGATTGGGGGTCTTATTAACATGGGGGTCTGATCTGAGGCCAACACTTGTATAGGAACGAGCCGTCCCATTGAAGTGAATGGGACGACTTGTAATTACACCTGCTCAGCGCTGCAATGTCAATGGTGAGCAGTTAAACAATGAAGAGAAGGCTACACTGGCACGGAGCATGGCCTTCTCTTCAACCAGCTGATCGGCGAGGGTGCTGGGTGTCAGACCCCCGCTGAAAACCTCTTTAACATTGGGGGTCTGATTTGGGGGTCTTATCAACATTGGGGGTCTAATTTGAGGTCTGATGAAAAAATAAAATCTTATTTTCCTCTAAAACCTAGGTGCGTCTTATAGGCAGGTGTTTTTAACGGAATGATCTTATATGTATGTTCCAATAGCAATAAAGCACAAATCAATCCAACAAGCAATTATTTCATTTTTCATGAAATAATCTACGAAACGTGTCACTGATCCACACACATACATCCTATTGCCTAAATGATGTAATACACGGATAGCACGTTTACTAAGCATGACTCATGATTGCAGACTTCAGACTGATGAATGTTTTCAGAGGATGACATTGGGAAATACATTTAAAGGGGTTTGTGAAGACATAATTTGATATTGTGTCAATCAGACATGTCATAGAGTCATAGCAGTACAGATCCTACTGACTGGAACCTCATTATTATTATGAGAATTTGGGAGATATGTTCCAGTTTTTTAGGCTGAAAGTTGCCGCATGTGTATGGTCATAACAGAAGTCAACAAGTGAATGAGAGTATACTCTACATATAAAGTTACTGTTAGGAGGTATTCACACGACCGTAAGTGTGCAAGTCGCATCATGGTGCGCAGCGGAATCCAAAACACGGTCATGTGAATTCGCCCTTACAGTGCTGTCTATGCACAGAAGAGATTGCTGATAGTTAGGACAAGGCACCAGCATAGTATTAAGGGGGCAGATTAGACTACTATTGTCCCCTATGGCCCCTGTCAAAAGCATAACTTGAAGCTTCTGGGCCCCATTGCAAAATGTGCAGCAGGGCCTTCACGTATCCTGCATTACTAAGGCTAATGGTGCCATCTTATCTGGCCAAGAGCCCTTGGGCCCCCTCAGATATGTGGACAAGTGTGAATGCTACCCCTGACAGCAACAACCCTGGCTCATGCAGAAAAGTGATAGTCGAAAGTCACGGCCTTTAGTCACTAGTGAGATCTTCGCTACGTAAAGATCCTAGTAAAGGAAACACTATACAGTGTATGCGTAGTAACCCTCTGTCAGCAGTGCTTTAAATTTTCAGTTTGTCATGGACAGGGCGGATTGTCCATAGACCTTACAGGGAAATTTCCCAGTGGGCCAATGCCCAGGGGGCCACCTGGGCCCTCCTCATGGCCTGCCGGTGTAAGTTTTTGGGGATGTATTTTGTGCTGCTGGCAGTATTTTGTGATGGACTGTGGTATTTGGCTCTGTCGGGGTGGTATAATGTGCCACAATATGGAATTGCTGGCCCTGCCTTCCATCAATTTGGACCCGACTTCAAAACGGGGCCACTTTTAGTATTTTTTTTTTTCAGGGCCACTTTAAGTTCCCAGTCCGCCCCTGGTCATGGATTGTGTCTGGTATTCTAGCTCAGCTCCATTAGAGTCAAAGGGGTACAGCTGTAATACCGCACACAACATGTGGCCAGTGGTGGTACTGCTTATAAAAGAAAGCAAATGTTTTTTTTATTTTTTTATCCTGAACATCCCCTTCAGAAATATTAGGAAATTCCCTAATTAGAATTTTGATAATTTTACCATTTTAGACTGGGGGGTGGGGTTAAATTTTGAACAAGCAGAGAAATTGAAATTCTCTGCCGCTGCCCCATAAAGTACAGCTGCCTGCTATTGGAGTATATGTCCTGTTTATAGGAACACGTGATTGAGTATTGCGCGAATAGCGTTTTTACCCTGCTCTTGCCAGTTTTCTGGTGTAAATGATGACAAAAATCCATGCGAGCTACAAGCTTGCGTAGATTTTATTCTAGGCGTAGACTGCTGGAGGATGCAATTAATCTATGACAAGGCATGTGCTCATCATAAATTAAGGGCATCTCCTGGCAGTGCATGGGATATCAACACCGCTCATAAAAATATCCTATATGTATAGAAAAATATTTAGATGCGGTGAAAGATTGGACATGTTCTATGTTTTGTGGCGTGGAGGCATGGATCCGGAAGCACACAGCAGGGCTTCCATGTGCTTCTGGGCCCATGCCTCTGCTCTGCAAAAGATAGGACGTGTACTATCTTTCGCCACATCTTGCGGATCACTGATATGTTGAAATCAATGGGTCTGCAACACAATGCAGAGTGCACACAGCCAGTGCCCGTGTTTTGCGGGTCCGCAGGTTTCAGTCCGCAACACAGACACATCCGTCCAACGGTCGTGTGAATGCGCCTTTAAACTATGTTTTCTTTGAAACACCGCTACACATCGGAATCAACGATGCAACTTTTTCAGCATTTTGCCACTTTTCTGTGGCGAGAAAAGGGGCGGGGCTCAGTAGAAGGGATGGCACCTATTTGGCATAAGGTAGAGCTCAAGCCTACACCAACTATTTAAGTTTCCGGAGCACGGCAGGGCAGAGATGTGTCTAATTTATCAAGAAGCATATGCCTCTTAATAAATTAGGCACAGCTTACTCCAGAACACAGGGAATCAAGACTGGTGTATGGGACGCCACTCTTGATAAATCTCGTCAATTGTGCTACTTTACGTATGTAACAAACTGATTAGAATGTTCTTTTTATTATAGCGGTATGCCGTTCATTGGGCTTTGCTTTATGTGTCATAAACAACCGTCATTATGACTAACACTGAACTATGTAAAGATAAAGTCTGAAGAACCAGATTTTCCGGTAGTTCTATTTGTTACATCTGTGCAAGCATATACACAGCGTGTGTGTTTTTGTGTAAATAACATGATCTGGAATCGGTTTGGGTCAAACCAGCATGTTATCTTCATGTAGTAGATATGTTCTTCTTGCAGAAGCTTCCTTCATTAGAAAATTAGATTTCTGCAAGGGGCACGGAAGGGGGCGTGGTTACCTTGACTTGAAGCAAGGAGGCCGCTGCCCTCTTGACTTCAAGCCTGACTAGAGAGGCGCGCCGGCAGGGGATAAAAGAACGTTTTCTGAGCTTTAGCCGCATCGGCCTTCAGGAAGAAAATTATTGTCGGAAACACACTGCTGGCTACTGTCAGGTACTGCTGGCGGCTTGGGATGGTTTTTGGAGGTGACAGGTTCCCTTTAAACCAATACTTTTTCTCTATTTGCTTTGTTGTTATCATCTACAGAGTATCACCCCTTTGTTCTTTATACTGGAATATAAAAAAAGTTTGCAATTTATACAATTTGTACAAGTTTTACATTTGTAGAATAAAAATTCAATGGCTATAATCAGAGATCTTAAAAACTTCCGTTGCATGAATAAGCCTTATTTGTTATAGCTGGAATATTATAACTGGAAAATTACATCTCAATACTGAGCTAAACATTTTCAAAGTGAGTTTTAACGTTGGGGCTCATGTTTAAATCTGTGAAAAACAAAAAAACATAGCTGTAATAAGTCGCGAACGAAGGAATCATAATGAAATTGCACAATTTTGGAGAAGTGAGGTTGGTTTTTAGCACAGCTCTGCTAAGGATTTTTTAATCCAACGACATCTACCTCCTTTACACGTCTATAGCAACCTCATTCCGCCACTAAATCATCCAATATACTCCCAGGTACAATCTGATCCAACTCCGGTAAGCCAGAACATCCCAAACCCGGAGTTGCGGCTCGGGCCTGTTACTAGAGGTCATCCGCTACCTAGAGTACGCGCCCGCATGGACACCTCCCGAGGTCACGCAATTATACCCAGGGACCTTTATACCCAGGGACCTTTATACAATCTTACACCTCCCGGGCATTATTAAAAGAACACCGGCAGGACTCTGCCAGAACCACAACCCCGGGCCTACCAAGTACAAGGCAAAGTAGACACAGAGATCCAATAACCAAGTAACCGGAACAGTCAAGCACCCGCTCCGTCCCAGCAGGACCCCCGGACCGGTACAGGGACCCCAGTTGAGCCCGTACCACTGCTGAGACCTACCCGGTGAGTGACACGTCCGACTCGCCATCTTGCCTGGCCACGAGCTTCACCTGTCACTAGCACAAGACCATCAGAAAAGTCCTAAACAGCCACTCTTATTGTACCCACATAGGCACTGCCTAAATTTTTGAGGACCCACAGCACGTGACTGAAGTCCACATAAACCTCATAATTTAAAGGGCCAGCGACCCAATTTTTCTACTGCTCTCCAGTTGACTACCTGACAATCCACCCACAGGAGCCAGCCATATCAGAGAAAGCAGAGTGAATAAACTGAGCTACCTCACCTGGGAACTAAGCCGGATAACCACTATAGTTTATAACGGCACACTCTCCAGGCGCAATCAAGTAAACCCAGTGGAAATGTATCTGCAGCCCCACTGAGGCCCTCCTCTCACATTCTCCAGACTTACTTAACTCCCAAGGGAATTTTGGAGGTTAAGCCTCAAATTTAAAGGGCCACTGACCCAATTTTTCAGTCTCATCAAATACCTATAAAAAAGGAGCACACATGATGCTATAACATTCTACATCTCAGCTAACTGGGGCCATAAACAAGAGAAGATTCAAACCCCACCCTCAAAAGTCGCAGAATATGTACAAAACCTTAACTGAACATTACTAGATATGGTGAAAATTGGTCCTCACAAGTCCACACGCATTCACCACACGCAATACAGGATCTTTGGACTCCTTTGTCCAGAAATGTCGATCCTCCTCACCCTTTAAACCTAGTCATTCAAACCAAGATTTCTCAGACAGAATCATAGAAAGAGACCTCTAGCCCACTAACCAACAAGAGATGGAGAGTGATGGAGAGGACATACGAACCGACAGAGGCCTCCCTATATCCAGAACCTTCCTAGGGAAAGCCCTAGCTAAAGCCTTAGAACCAGTGTTGAAGGAACTACAAGATATCAAAGATGTCAGAAGTATAGAAAGCAGAGTCGAGCAATTGGAAACCATACAATCTCAACTAATTTCATACACTGAGGCTGCTTCGTCGACCCTTAACTCCTGTCAGTCACATATAAACAAAATAGCGAACTGGATGGAAGACCAGGAAAACCGAGCTTGAAGAAACAACCTGCGTCTAAGGGTCCAATCACACGTCCGTAGTGTATTGCGGATCTGCAATACACCCGGCCGACACCCCCCATAGAACTGCCTATTCTTGTCCGCAATTACGGACAAGAGTAGGACATGTTCTATTTTTTGCGGAGCCACGGCTCGGAAGTTCGGGGCCGAAGCCCGGAAGTTCGGGGCCGCGGCACGGAAATGCAGATGCGAACAGCACACTGTGTGCTGTCTGCATCTTTTCTGTCCCCATAGAGAATGAATGAGTCCGCACGGACCTATTTGCGGACGTGTGAATGGACCCTAAAGGGTATTCCCGAAACAGTATTACCAGAAGCTCTGCTCGACGCTGTCAAACAAATCTTCCTCTCTATTCTGGGAGACTCTTACTCACTATAGATCTCAATTGAAAGGGCCCGTAGAGCCCTAAGGGCTAAACCCCCAACATCTGATCTCCCTAGGGACGTAATTTGCCGCCTTTTTCATTTAAGAGTCAGAGATTACATCCTGCGCCTGGCTAGGACGAAGCCCCCTGCCAAGATGGAGGGATCTACCATATCTATCTTCCAGGACCTAGCAAGAGTTACACTTTTCAAATGAAATATCCTGAGACCACTAACGGAGATTCTAAGAAGACAGAACATCCCCTATAGATGGCTGTTACCTTTTGGCCTCTCCTTGACACTAGAGGGAAAAAGACTAATTCTAAGAGATCCCTCGGAATTACCGGAGATCCTACAACTACTAAAGATCACAGACCTAGACATTCCAGACTGGTCCCTGATACAAGACCTGACATCCCAACCAACCATCCCGCCATCAACACCATGGGAAATGGTGGGCGCAGAGAAGTGTGGCAAAAACCGCAAACATCAAGGAAAGCTGACACCTAGACGCATCGAAGTGGATCCCACCTGACCTCTTCAGCTGTAAAGCGATAAGTGCTAGCTAACACATCAATAAGTTATTATCCAGTTTATACTTATGTTCCTTATAGTTATACATGTTTTGATGTGTTGGGTCTGGCTGCAGGGGGAAGCAGCGGTAAGGGTCTTCTTATTCTACAGCACAAGATCCTACTTTTTTAAACTAGCTACTCCTAATCCCACGTTGGGGAGGGGGAAGCGTGCCCCTGCGTCAGCCCACCTCCGGCCCCCCTCTTACATAGAAGGACCATAGACCAGACCCTTTTCAAGGTGCTGATCTAAAAGAATCCAGAATCTCCTCTTTTCTCACTAATGTTTCAAAATAATGAAGTTGGCCCCATGGCTGATTTGTTACCCTGTTCGCAAATCACTCACATTATGGTTCACCCATCCTCAATGTTCAAACTATTAACATTATGCAATAGCTATCTCTTGTTTGTCCTCCCCCCCTCCCCTTCCCCAGGACTTCTCAGGCAACACACACAACCAACATTTACCCAGATCCATCAGAACCATGGGCTGGCTGGCCATCTACTCGCCCCTAAAATGGCTACACTAAAACTGATTTCGTTCAACACCAGAGGCCTCAACTCAGCCGTTAAACGCTCCCAAATCCTTCATAACTTTAAAAAAGCAAAAGCAGACATTCTCCTTCTTCAGGAGACCAACTTCAGGAAAGATAAAACCCCATCATTCCACAAACACTATTTCGACAAGTGGTTGTATTCACACACTCCTACCAAAAACTCCAAAGGAGTATCGATCGCTGACGCCAAACATATCTTCTTCGACCTTATCGACTCACATATAGACTCAGACGGCAGGACACTTATCCTAATAGGGAGACTAGATGGAACATTGGTCACCTTAGCAATTATCTACACCCCAAACACACAACAAGCCTCATGGATCTGCTCCACCCTAACTTTTTTAGACAGCCTTAAGAAAGGGGAACTGATCATAGGGAGAGACTTCAATGTGGCACTAGACCCCCTGTTGGATACCACCCCTGAGAAATCTTCCCTCTCATACAAAACCCTTAAGCATATAAAAAAATCATTACAACTTCTCTCGCTAAAAGACACTTGGCGCTTCGTCCACCCTACTGAGACGGATTACACATTTTACTCCTCCCCGCACAACTCCTATCACAGGATAGATTATTTATTTATTTATTTATTCAACAGACATCTCTCAACAAAGTCCAGTCCTCAATAATAGGCTCAAGTATTCACTTAGGTCACTCTCCAATAGAACTGACCCTCTACACACACGCAACCTCCAAAACACCCTGGTGCCTAAATGAGACGCTACTCTCCATACCTTTGGTTCACTCTAAAATAATGGACCGTCTCGACCTCTTCTTCAAACAAAATCTGAACACAGAAACCTCCACCCTGATGGTTTGGAAGGCCCACAAAGCCACAATAAGAGGGGAATTCATATCTGCGGGCACATACCATAAAAAACAAAGAGACCTACGAATACAAGAAATAACTAGAGATAGGAAGATTGGAAAAAACACACAAGCAATCGCTAGCAATCACCCACCTCCAACAACTTACATCAGCGCCTTTAAAATTCAGTGACATACTAAACAAAAATGCAGTGAAAATCTACATGTCGGTAAAACACTCATTCTATGCACACGGAGATAGGGCCTCAAAACTCATGATGTCCCTTATTAAAAGAAAAAATCTCACACACATATACTAGAAATCAAAACTAAAACAGGAGACATGACCAAAGACCTGGTAAAAATAGAGGAAGAATTCATCGATTTCTACTCCTCTCTGTACCAACTAAACGCCCAGGAACAAGGGGGAGATTCCCTCTCCATCAAAAAGTTCCTATCACACATCACCTTACCCACGCTCCCACCATCAGCCTATGCGGAACTGCTAAAACCATTCTCCCGAGAGGAGGTCCAGTCCACCCTGCGGAGATGCCAAAAAGCAAAGCCCCAGGTCTGGCTGGCCTTCCTAGCTTGTATTATGAAGCCTTCTCTTCTGTCCTAATCCCACAGCTGACAGACACTTGTAACACATATCTATCAGGGGCCCCAATACCTCAACAAGCACTAGAGGCTTATATTACCTTAATACGCAAAGAAGGGAAAGATCCTACACAATGTGGCAGTTTTAGACCAATTTCACTGTTAAACACAGACCTAAAGCTTTACGCCAGCCTATTGGCAAACAGACTAAAACCCCTGATCCCCCCTTAAATCTCTCCTGAGCAGGTGGGATTTGTAGCAGGCAGAGAAGGAAAAGACAACACCATCAGAGTTTTGTCCTTAATACAAAACGCGACACGCAAAAAATCCCCATTAGTGCTGTTAGGGACCAACGTGGACAATGCGTTCGACAGGGTGGACCGGGCCTACATGAAGCAGGTATTGTCATTTTGGTTTCCCACAAACTTTCATTGACGCGATCTTTGTGATGTACTCCTGCCCCACCGCTAGACTACGAATTAACAGGTCTCTGTCAGCTCCGTTCGAGATACGTAACGGGACCAGACAGGGATGTCCCCTATCCCCTGTCCTGTTCGTTCTATACCTTGAACCACTATTACAATCATTTAGGGAACACCCAGACATCAGAGGATACAACGACGGAAGTTTCGTACACAGCACAGCAGCCTACGCAGATGACATTTTAATGTTCATAATAAACCCAACCACAGCGATACCCGCGCTACAGACGCTCCTACATAACTACGGTCTTGTTTCAAACTTCTAAATAAATGCCACCAAATCAGAAGCCATAGGAATAAATATTAGCGGAAATAAGAGGCAAACACCAATCTAGTTACCCATTTCAATGGCCAACATCACACATTACATATCTCGGTCTTAAGATTAGTTCAGCATGGAAGGACCTATACACCCTCAATTACGCCCCTATTCCCCAAACATTCCAATCAGTTCTAGAGTCATGGTCTCTCCCTTTCCTGTCTTGGATGGGACGTAAAAATCTCATTAAAGCGATATTACTTCCAAAATTATTATATCTTTTCCAGACATTGCCAATCCCACTCCCAACCTCATTTTTCACCACAATTAAAAAACTCACAAGCAAGTTCCTATGGCGTGACAAAAGACTGCGCTTAAACAGTGCATTGCTCACTCAACACAAAACAAGAGGAGGTATGGCACTACCTGATTTCAGACTATATTATGAAGCAGTGCACTTATCAAGGCTGATACAATGGACAAGAACTGATAATAAAAAGCTTTGGGTCCCTCTCAAAGAACTAGCAGGCAGTCTGTTGAGATCCCTTCTTTGGCGAAGGGAGAAATAAACGCCAAGTCAACTTACACAAAATTCCATCACCCAGACATTACTGAGAATCTGGCGGTCACACATGGGGAATCTCAGCCCCATCCTATCCCCTCTAATGACACTAGTGGACCTCGCAGAATTCTACCTCACAAAATACTCAGGCGTCGGCATCAGAAACTCAGAATTTAAATCTATCTCGATCCACACATTCCTAGACCCAGAAAACACTGAAGACCCATTAACCCACACCTCCCTACACTTTTTACAAAAAGTGCATATCCAAACCATAATAACCCCCTATTTGACCTCCCTTAACCCTCAGAGGGATTTGACCCAGTTTGAAAAATTTATCAAGAACCCCCCTCCAAACATCTACTCTCCCAAGTCTACAAGATCCTCCAGCTCTTAAAATATCCATGGGACAGAATATATGTTTCAGAGTGGAGTAGAGACTTTGACACCACATGGACAAAACAGGAAATAAAATAATTATACCGTCACTCACACGGGACATCCCGATGCACACGCCTTCAAGAAAATTCATTCAAGCTGGTTACCAGATGGTATCTCACTCCAACTCGCCTCAAACAGATGAACTGCCTTAGCTCCGACAACTGTTGAGTTGGAGATGCCTCCACTCAAGGGGCATATACCTACATATGTGGTGGAACTGCCCGGTCATCCAGCCTTTTTGGTCCGAGATACTAGAACTGACATAACGGATGGATGGACTCGCTAGCCTTTCGCTCAACTACACCTGTCCTCAATGAACTAGCAGAAACAATCTGAGTCCGCAATGGATTCTTACTTGTCTCATTTTACTTCAAAACCAACTTACACCCACCCTAGAATCCTCACAACCCCATCCCCACCCCTCCCTCCCCCTCTCCAAACCACCGAATCGTTTGTTACGTTTGAAATTATTACACTGTTTTGAGCCACTGCATGTTTTATTTTTTTCTTTGTACTCTGTGTCTACACTGTACCATGTTTACAACTGTTAACCCTTGAAAATTCAATAAAAAGAGAATTGAAAAGAAAAAGAAATTGCACAATTTTTATATACAGGTGAAACGCGAAAAATTAGAATATCGTGCAAAAGTTCATTTATTTCAGTAATGCAAATTAAAAGTAGAATTTTGTGAAAAGGTTCAATATTCTAGGCTCAAAGTGTCACACTCTGGTCAGCTAATTAATCCACACCCTTGAGCAAAGGGTGCCTCAAAATTGTGATTTTGGGGTTTCATAAGCTGTAAGCCATAATCATCCAAATTATAGCAAATAAAGGCTTTAAATATCTCGCTTTGCATGTAATGAGTCTGTCTCATATATTAGTTTCACCTTTTAAGTTGCATTACTGAAATAAATGAACTTTGCACCATATTCTAATTTTTCAAGTTTCACCTGTATGTATCTCACTATGTTGCCAAAAGAAAAGCACAGGCGAGGGTGATCCTGCATGATGGAGCAGATGAATGGCATATCCTAAGCATAGACTAGTGTTACAGAAGGTATATACATATATAAAAGCAGAGGGAACTGTGTCAATGAAGATATGTGAGTCATTTGTGTTTGCTGGGAAGGATACCTTCTGCAAGGTCAGAGGAGCACAGTGTCACCACCATTAGGCTCCATTCACACATCCGCAATTCCATTCCGCATTTTGCGGAACGGAATTGCGGACCCGCACTTCCGGGTCCGCAATTCCGATCCTGAAAAAAATATAACATGTCCTATTATTGTGCGCAATAGCGGACAAGAATAGGCATTCTCTCTTAGTGCCGGCAATGTGCGGTCCGCAAAATGCGGAACGCACATTGCCGATGTCCATGTTTTGCGGATCCACAGATCCGTGGATCCGCAAAACACACACGGATGTGTGAATGGACCCTAACAATGAGCTCCATTCTCAGTGAGGCCCCCCATACAACTATATTATTATTTATTTTACTCATTTATATGGCGCTGACATATTCTGCAGCACTTTATAGACATTATTATAACTCACTGTCCCCAACTGAGCTTACATTATAGGTTCCCTATCCGTGCAGGAGGAAACCGGAGAAACTGGAGTACCCCCACACAAATAAGGGGAGAGAATATAAACTCCATGCAGTCCGAACCTAGGACCTCAGCTCTGGCAAGGCACCAGTGTGAACCACTGAGCAACTGTATACACATACAGTATATGCACAGAGGAGCATGCATTCATTTTCAATGAGAGTGAGGATATCTCCTGTGAGAATAAAGGGTGAGGCATGTTGAAATCTCGATCCTTCTTCTCCATGACATCTACTATCAGGGGAGTGGGGACGAGCTGATACAAATTAAATAGTAAGACGATCCCACCAAAATCATCATGATTTTGCTCTAATGAGTATAGCCACCTTACAGGGGTTGTCTGGGATTTTTAATTATCGAATCCAGGCACTTCACTGTGGACATTACAATATTCAGTGACATGTACAGTGACACGCCTGGATTTGGCACCTCACCGCAGCAGCCAATCACTGTCCTCAGCTTTAGACTGCTGAGGACAGTGATTGGCTGCAGTAGTCACCTGATGTTTGATGTTGGGGTTCAGTCCTAGGCCCTCTCCTCAATTGAACAGACCATCAGCAGATTTGGTTTCCAGTACTATCTCTACACTGATGACACACAACTATATACTACTTCCCGTGACATCACCACTGCTGTATTAACAGAACCCCATGACTGTCTGTCTCTAACACCATGTCCGCTCTCTATCTGAAACTGAATCTTTCAAAAACTGAACTTCTTGTGTTTTCTCAATCTACTAACCTACCTAAACCTGATATTTCCATCTCAGTGTGTGGCACCATCATCACGCCTAGGCGGGACGCCCGTGGTCTTGGTGTTATGTTTGACACTGATCTTTCCTTTACCCCCTATATTCAATCTCTTTCTCGCTCATGCCGCCTGCACCTCAAAAACATCGCTTGAATCCACCCAGTTATCACAATAGAAACAACAAAAACTCTCATTTTTGCCCTGCTCCATTCCCACCTTGATTACTATAACTCACTGTTAATTGGCCTCCCCCTCACCAGACTTTCCCCTCTCCAATCTTTCCTTAATGTAGCAGCCAGGGATACCTATCTGGCCAACCGCTACTCTGATGCCTCCTCTCTGTGACAGTCATTCCACTGGTTGACCAGACAGTATAGAATCCAATTTAAACTGCTTCTCCTCACCCACAGTGCTACACCCCCCTACATCTCTTCCCTCATCTCTGTCTACGACCCTACCCGTGCTCTACACTCTACAAATGACTTACGACTGACTTCCACCATAATCCGAATCTCTCACTCTCAGCTCCAAGACTTCTTCCCAGCTGCACCATTTCTCTAGAATGCCCTACCCCTAGAAATTTGTTTTAGACGCTCTCTAATAACACATCTGTAACGGCACCCCGCGCATAAAAGGGGGTAAACGCCGTTTATGCGATATTCCCTTTCCAGATGCACAGGCAGCTACTAAAGAAGCCAATCTCCCGAACTGGAAACCATATGAATGCTGCATACAGCCGAACAGGAAAAACCATATGAAAGGTTTACATTCCTAGCAGTCGAACTGGAACAGCTTACAATCCCCCCAAGAACGAGACCAAGCTCTGTGTTGAGGGTAAAGCAGTGGACCGCCAGAGGTGTGTGTTTATTGTTCTTATATACACATTCTTACACATTAGTACAACCCACAGGGTTTTGTAAAACAACCAGTAACCCCGTACAATACACTCAGACACTCCCACACAAAATCCTCCCCTCTGCCTGTGATACAATTACCTTACACAATGGGTTAATGTAATTATCACAGGCAGGAGAATACACAGTTTTACACAATGTCTTCTGTCCTGGAGACAATTGGGAAGTAATCCAATTTATCTCCAAGGGCAGAGGCAAAACTCCATTAGCCACATAGTAGCAAAAGACAATAAAAGACATAAGAATATTTAACTGTGCAGCTATTGCATAAAACATAGACATTTAACATATCCCCAGATAGCTCAGGTCTGAGCGCATATTATTAGGTGAATGGCACTCAGACTAAACGAATACAGTAGAATTGCCATGGAGCCAAAGTCTTTCACATAGTCTTTCGTTATCCGAATAGGCTCCATGGCATAGCTATCTGGGGTATCACTGTGCAAATAGGGCAAGTACCAAATGAGCCGGCTTTCATGTCTTTGCAGGGGAAAATCAAGCGTTTCAACATGGGGCCATAGTCTAAAGGAAGCAGGCGGGCAACCAGGCTTCTCCAATGCAATGTGGCAAGATTGGTCTCGTCACAACATCTTTCAGGTTGGCCTATCACATCCCCTGATCTAACTCCTCCCCATATATAGCCCATTTATTATTTCTTGAACCTGATCCTCCACCAAACTCTCCACCGCACCCATGCACCCAGAAGCACTACAGATATGGGCTGCTGACCAGCTCATGTAGCTTTATAGCTACTCCCCTATCTTCCCAAGATGGCTGGATCATTGTACAAAACAAGCACTTTTACCTTTTGTGTCACCCCTATCTCCATCGATTGTAAGCTCTTGCGAGCAGGGCCCCCATTCCTCTTGTTGTAATTGACTTGTCTGTTGATATGTTATTTATGATGGTTTGTACATAAACCCCTGATTGTAAAGCGCTGCAGAATATGTTGGCGCTATATAAATAAAGATTATTCTTATTCTTATAACAAGCAAAGGTGGGAGTAGCGGACTAGCACTGCAGAGAACGGCGCTGGAGAATCAGGCGAGATTTTTAATTTGCTTTGATAACCCCTTGAAGGCACAGTTATTGGATAAAACATTTCCTCTGTGCTCATTTCTTCAGTTCATTATATCCGTTCGCTCAGGTCTGCCTTAGAATTTATAACTTCTTTGTACAAATTTTAACCATAAATTATTTTTATTTTTTTCCCAGCACTGTTTGTTCTCCGGACAGTGTGACCTGCTGTTTGTATGCATGAACTGATGTGTCTGAATAAAGATCTCTGGTTTCACAGTTCAGCAGAATATGTTGGCACCATATGAATACAAACATAATAAAAGAACTGTAATAAAATGTCAGTTTGATTTGCTTACAAGGCAACCCAGTCTAGTGACTATGGTCAGGAAGGCACACTATAGAAACGGAAATTATTTGTTCGTGCTCGGGAACTTTTGTTGGCTTGCCTTGTCTATTCCTTTTGCTATGACGTCCAGAGGAAATTCTACATCCTTGGGTGGTATATATATCTTTTTATACACAGTAATGGCTGGAAAGGAAAAGGCTTGTCTACCAATATAAGGAGTCAAATTAGGATCATAAATTAAAATGGTTGTCTCACTTCAGCAAGTTGCATTTATCATGTAGAGAAAGTTAATACAAGCCACTTACTAATGTATTGTGATTGTCCATATTGCCTTCTGTGCTGTCTTGATTTACCATATTTCTCCATCACATTATACACTGCCCGCTTCCAGGGGTTACGACCACCCTGCAATCCAGTAGAGGTGGTCGTGCTTGCACAATATAGGGAAAAGTGCCAGCCTTTCTGGTGCAGTGGTGGCTAACCCCTGGAAACGAGCAGTGTATAATGCCATGAAAAAATAAATCAAGCCAGCAAAAGAGGCAATAAGGACAATCACAATATATTAGTAAGTGCCTTGTATTAACTTTGTCTATATGATAAATGCCATTTGCTGAAGTGAGACAAGCTTCTTAAACCTTAATGCTTTACACACTTTATTCCACAGAATCCAAATAACCTTCATATTCCGTATTATTATAGCACCAGGTACAGTCAAGTTATTTTCATTTTGTAAGCTTAGAATGAAAAAACATTATGAAAAAACATATATATTGCATGTGCTATAATACATTAAAGGGTCACTGAGTTTTCATAAAACTTTTGATATGTCACAGAGACATATCAAAATTCGAAAGCTTTGATCGTAGGGGGTCTGAGTGCTGAGACACCATTGAACACTTCATTTGCACTATACCAATACAATGCTGCAACCTAGTGGCCTGTTTTGGTATAGTCATCTAATAGGCACCGAAGCCTGCTTGAGGCTTCAACCTATTAGATCAATGTAACAGGTTCCCCGATCTCAGCCACATTTGACCACGGCGTCTTAAAGGGAAAATGTATGCGATCAGCCTTATGGCTGATTTCATACATGTGCAGCGGGTATCTGCTATTTAAAATAGCAGAAACCCGGCGGCTATGGCGCCCACTGAACGTGTGAGCGGGCGCCATGTTTTAGGTCCTTAAAGGGTTAAGTTATACATGCAAAGCCAATTCAGTTATAATATTAATGAATTATATTGGAGATATTCCAATGGACATGTCCAGACCTGTTCGGACGCACTCAAGCTGATATCAGCATTAAGTATATAAGGCAAGCTGGACAGATTTTGATAAAGTGATCTGTTATAGTGCTATCAGTTTTGAAACTTAAGATGGATGCAAATGTGTTAACGATCCAGACAATTTATGCTACATATGTGGCAAATACATTACTTATGATCAGCGCAAGAATCTGACAAAGCGAGTGCGTCTTGCAGCTTGGGATGCATTTGTGTTACAAGTGCAGAACTTCCTTGGGATCAGACGAGCTGCAAACTATGCTGAATTAGTAGACAACATCCTTACAGCATATGAACAACTTGGCTGCCGAATGTCATTGAAAGTGCATTTCTTACATTCCCATCTTGACTTTTTCCCACCCAATTTGGGACACGTAAGTGACGAACATGTAGAGAGGTTCCATAAAGATATTTCTACAATGGAGAACAGGTATCAAGGCCGTTGGACTCCCAACATGATGGGAGACTACTGCTGGTTTTTGCAAACGCAAAAGCAGATGCCTGAAGCACTTTTAACACTACTGGGCCTTGCTCAAGTAAGACTTTTAAACTGAAAAACGAGACTTTGAGAAATTTTGTTATTCCATTACATTTTCATACACTGTTTACTACGCAAACTTTGATGTAGATCAGGTATTTGTTGGAGTAAAACTCGTTCTGTTCAAAATTATTCAATGCTTTCCAAGTGCTTAATTCATTTAGGCATACTTATGCATAGCAAAATTACGTGACGTGTTACAACAATTCTGGCTTCGGATTTGTAATCCGCACACTCGATTTAGTATAGGACAAATGTTTTTTGCCCAGTACCAGACGAAAAGTTTTTTTTAATGCGTGGTGTTATAAGAGCAGTGATTCACAGGCAGGTTAGATTGCAACATCCAGATTTCCATTTTTAGCTTCCTGGAATCAATGGACACTGTTAAAAGGATTTAGTGGTGTAAGTGGCGTTTCATTGGGGTGTGTACCTACTCACTCTTGCATCATAATATTGCACTTGTGATACCCAAAAAAATGCTATGTACTTTTGCATGTGAAGCATGTGATGTTGCTCGAGTCTGCTATATGATCTTACCATAAACTTGACCATCTGCTGTCATCTGTCAGTGCTTAGGTCCAGGCTCTCTCAGAAATGTTGTTCCAAATGTTGTGGACGGAATGGCTTGGGTCACGTCTTTGCTTGGAGAATGGAAAAGATCCAACAGGATCAATGCTCACGAGGAATGCCAAAAGGAAGAACATCAGCTGTTGTAAGGGGAATTCTATACTTAGGCACGCCCATTTACCAGTGCAGTGTTAATAGCAGGTATGTCGTTGCTATGGGGCACAGCACCAGGATGTCTGGCAATACATGAATAGGCGAATGTTCAAGCAAAAGTTTGGTGCACTTCTGCACCAAATCTGCACCAAAATCTGCATATGTTACTTGCAGATTTTGTTATGTATTTGGACCCTATATACCGAGAACCATAATGAATCATAAAGTTCAATAAGTAATATATGTTCCTGGACCAGGTCACTGATAGTAACACAATAGAAAAAATGTAAGTGAACTGTGAAATGATGATCATTAGGCTACATGCACGCGACCCTATGCGTTTTGCGGTCCGCAAATTGCGGATCCGCAAAAAAAACAACTAATGAAATCCGTATGCCATTAGTTGTTTTTTTGCGGATCCATTGTAACAATGCCTAAAACAGACAAGAATAGGACATGTTATATTTTTTTTGCAGGGCTATGGAACGGACATACGGATGCAGATAGCACACGGTGTGCCGTCCACGTTTTTTGCGGACCCATTGAAATGAATGGGTCTGCATCCTATCCGCCAGAACAGACACGGAAACAAAATACTTTTGTGAGCATGAGGCCTTACAATGATAAAAACCCACACAACCTCATCCAGCTTAGGCCTCATGCACACGACTGTATTTTCAGTCCACATTTTTTTGCGGAACGGATGTGGACCCATTCGCTTCAACGAGGAGAAAAAGTTACGGACAGCATGCGGTAAAAAAAGAAACAACATCTCCTATTTTTGTCTGTTTTGCAAACAAGCATAGGACACATCTACAGGAGTAGAAAAATTGTGGCATGCTCACACCCAGGATCTGTGTTTTGCAGATCCGGGATTTATGGACCGCAAAACGGATACAATCACATGCATGAGACCTTTAAAAAATCACGAATACATGCAGTGCCTGTTATTTAATAGCAGTAGGCAGCTTATCTTAAGTAGCAGTAGGCATCACAGTTATTTGTGATACTCCAACTAATTGTAGATCTATTGTGTACTTGATGATGTGAGTACAGTACAATAGACCCACAATCAGAAAGGAATGGACTGTATCATAAATTACAAGGATGCAGTTAATTTAGGTCATTTATTCTCTATGCGAGTGCCGGAGATAGGCAAGCGCAGTACTAGGCTACCTCTGGTTCTCCCATAGAGAATGAATGGAGCGGCAGTGCATGACCTGCCGATCCATCAGAACAGGGGAATGGGACCCCCATTTTTGTGATCGGTGGGGTCTCCAGTGATTGGACCCCCAGTATTTAGCTGAACTGATTGCATTATAGTAGGGGATAAAGATAAAATCTTGGCACAACCCCTTTAAAGGGAGTCTGTCATCAACATTTCACCTTTGTAACCCTTCCCATAGGTTTCTAGCATCCTTACAGTTAATAAAAACGTTACCTTTAGCATCAATCCTGGACTTATAAAACCGGCATCACAGTAATTAATGCGCATGCGCCGGCTAACGGCGCAAGGCCGGCGCATGTGCATTAATTACTGTGATGCCGTACAAGGAAAGGGCATCGCAGTGCGCATGCGCCGGCCGACGGACTGAGTGCGCAGGTGCGGGATCTCGGCGAAACAACAAGTTAGTAGATAGGCGGTCAGAGGGAAAGGATGGGCGGGCGGAGGGAAGGAAGGGGCGGGGGGAAGCGAAGAAAAGGCTGAGCTAGCAGGGCACCTACGAGGGTAACGCCGCCCCTGGGCACTTGCGAGTCCTCATTTGCATATGCTACAAAGATGTTTTTTGCCGGTTTTATAAGTCCAGGATTGATGCTAAAGGTAACGTTTTTATTAACTGTAAGGATGTTAGAAACCTATGGGAAGGATTACAAAGGGGAAATGTTGATGACAGACTCCCTTTAATGTTTTATCATATTAAAACAACAGGGGCAGCACTATTGTGAGGGGGCACTGGTATGGTATTAAGGGGGCATAACTGCTGCGAGGGGGAATAAGGGGGCATAACTACTGAGTGGGCTCAGTAAGAGGGTATAACTACTGTGAGAGGGACTAAGGGGGCATAACTGAGTGGGCTCAGGAAGGAGGCATAGGTACTGTGAGCAGACCCTGAAAAGGCACAAAGGGGGATTAACTATTGTGTGGGGGCACTGACCCAACCAATGTGTTTAAAAGGCCCTGACAATCCCTGCTATGATATATCCAATCAAAATGTCAAGATTATTAAGTAATGGATCCTTCATAGAAACAACTTGTCCTGAAGAACATCCCGTGAAGCAATGTGACACTTTCTAATGACAGACGTCAGCTATTTTAATGAGTAGTTGATGCATAGTCTTAGAATGATCGGTTCACTAATGCGGTGCTATACTGTCCGCTAGTGAGGCTCTCGGAATTACTTTCGTACTGATAGTAAACATGTCGTTCAGTACTAATTAAGAGAACAAACCGGTTATGCAATGAAATACTGTACTAATGTGGTCATATAGTAGAGCCTGATAGCTATTGTACCTGGGAAAGAATGTTCTGTATGCCTGGCCTCCTGGTCTATTGTTTCATGATGCCATACCATGTTATTTTATTACTCTTATTGTATATATTGTATTGGTGTACATGGCAATAGTGAGCATACTATGATTATTCTATCCATGCCCCAGTAGGGACACTAAGAATTTATCCAACTGGTCATTATATGATTGACTTTGATACTATTTTTTATCTCTATTTTATTTGGAGTGCTGGTTATTGTATATTATACGGGACTTGCAGGGATGTCTTTACATTCTCAGAGGAAGAAGAGCATTCATACAGATGTTTATTAGCATTGTTTTCAAGATTTTCATTTTCTACTTTGCTTCTTCGCATATTCTTTCCCATGCCCACAGTCCACCCCACATACATGATTTCAGGAGTTCAGTATTGATGACCTATCCTCAGCGAGATCTGATCGGTGGCGGTCAGCTGTTTATAGAGGCTACGGTGTTACGATCACATGGCCTAGTTGCAGCTCAGACCCATTCAACTGAATAGGCCAGAGCGCTAATGTAATACTCTACGATGTGCAGCACAGGGCTTGGCATGCTGTGAGGAGGCTGCAGCAATCATCAGCGAGGGGAAGGCTGGATGTCAGACCCCCACGATCAGATATGGATAGGTTATCAGTATAGGATTCCCTTAAAACCTTTGGAGAGGTTCATAATTATGCTGAAAATGACAAGAAAATAAAGTTTTGAAGGCGTTCATACCCATTGTAGAGAATTGTAAATGAACAGTCTGGCTGCCTTTATGGATTAACAGTCGTCACACGGAGTTGGGTGAAGCTCCGACCAGACGTGGCAAACAATATTTAAGTGTGTTTCTGCACTTTAAAGACTATGTCAGGAGAGGCTACAGGTCCTCTAAATCACTAAATCCTTCTGTATCACACCTTCTTCCCAAATCTTTAGCAAAGGGACACTCACAACAGGTGTAGTCTACTTATACTGCGCATTGTAAAGCAGAGCTTGTAATCCTGGATGGAAGTGCTCTGCTTGTCACCTGTCATTCACAGCTACATAATAGGACTTCTATGGCTACTTTCACACTTGCGGCAGAGGATTCCGGCAGGCAGTTCCGTTGCCTGAACTGCCTGCCTGATCAGGCAAACTGTATGCAAACGCATGTCATTTTTCTGACTGATCAGGCATTTTTCAGACAGTCTGAAAAATGCCTGATCGGTCAGAAAAATGCATTGCAACACCGGATCCGTTTTTCCAGTGTCATCAGGCAAAACGGATCCGGTATTTGTTTTTTTTTTCACGTTTTTCAAGGTCTGCGCATGCGCAGACCGGAAGGACGGATCCGGCATTCCGGTATTTTGAATGCCGGATCCGGCACTAATACATTCCTATGGGAAAAAATGCCGGATCCGGCATTCAGGCAAGTGTTCAGTTTTTTTCGCCGGAGATAAAACCGTAGCATGCTACGGTTTTCTCTTTTGCCTGATCAGTCAAAATGACTGAACTGAAGACATCCTGAACGGATTACTC
Organism: Bufo bufo; assembly: GCF_905171765.1. Lineage (NCBI taxonomy): Eukaryota > Metazoa > Chordata > Amphibia > Anura > Bufonidae > Bufo > Bufo bufo. The sequence continues at coordinate 274,481,619 of NC_053394.1, read as the reverse complement.
TCCATTCAGAATGCATGGGGATATGCCTGATCAGTTATTTTCCGGTATAGAGCCCTTAGTACGGATCTCTATGCCGGAAAAGAAAAACGCTAGTGTGAAAGTACCCTATAATGTATGAAAACTAGTCCAGAAAAGAACTGGAGCCATTCAGAATCAAGTTTTTATTTTTTTGCAAAGCTGGAAATTAAAGGGGTTCAGTAGTAGAAAAAAAACCTGCTTTCTTCCAAACAAAATCACCGCACTTCTCCACAAGTTGTGTGGTAGTGTAACCCATTAACAACAAAAAGCCATGTGGCAGAATTCCCAAACTTGACCCAGATATAAGTACTTATAAAAAACGGAACTTTTAATAATCACACTAAAAAATGCTACGTGAGTACCCACAAGAGGTTAAAACCCACATAGTTCAGTCCATATGTATAGAATGGTGCTGTGATGTGACGCTTGTAGCTTTAGGCCTTTTTTCACACGGGCGAGTTTTCCGCACAGGTCAATGTGTGAGGTGAACAAGTGCGGATGCGGTGAGATTTTCACGCATGGTTGCTAGGAGACGATCAGGATGGGGACCCAATCATTATTATTTTCCCTTATAACATGGTTATAAGGGAAAATAATAGCATTCTTAATACAGAATGCTTAGTAAAATAGGGCTGGAGGGGTTAAAAAAATAAATAAATAATTTAACTCACCTCATCCACTTGTTCGCGCAGCGGCTTCTCTTCTTTCTTCGTCTTTGAGGAAAAGGACCTGTGGTGATGTCACTGCGCTCATCACATGGTCCGTCACATGATCCATCACCATGGTGATGGACCATGTGATAAGCGCAGTGATGTCATCAAAGGTCATTTGCCTAGGTCCTGAAGAAGAGAAGAAAAGCCAGGCTGCGCGAACAAGTGGATGAGGTGAGTTAAATAATTTTTTATTAACCCCTCTAGCCCTATTTTACTAAGCATTCTGTATTAAGAATGCTATTATTTTCCCTTATAACCATGTTATAAGGAAAAATAATTACATCTATACAACCTTGAACCCAAACCTGAACTTCAGTGAAGACGTTCGGGTCTGGGTACCACATTCAGTTTTTTATCACGCGCGTGCAAAACGCATTGCACCCGCGGGATAAAAACTGAACAACGGAACGCAATCGCAGTCAAAACTGACTGAAATTGCGTACCTACTCGCGCGGGTTTGCAGCAATGCACCCAGGACGCATCCTGAGCCAAAACGTGACGCCCGTGTGAAAGAGGCCTTAGGGGAACGTGCACTTCCCCTATCAAACTACCTGAAAACTGTTGCTAGTAACAAAGCTAGCCCCGAGTACACCAGTGTTGACTCAGCTATTCACTGACTTTTTGTATCTCACCAACGACAATGCAACACCATACACTGGTTGCATCACTATTTGTGAGCGCTTGTAACACCATAAACTGGTTACAATCGAAAGAAATGATTACATAGGACTGAACAAAGACAACTAAAAACCCCCAACATGTTTCACCAGAAGGACTGGCTTCATCAGGGGTTGCGCAGCCACTTTCACTTCAATATCAGGTAACCCTTTGCACGCGTGCACTGTTTCTGGAAGGAAGCAGCCATGTAGTTGTAATCCTATGGCGCCCAATAAAAACCATGATCAAACTGGTTGCTATGGGCAAAACCTCGGTTCTTGCCTGCACTAGTTATAGGAGGCCCGATGTAGGTTCATCTGGATTTTGTTGGATATCAGAATAGTGGACTGACTGCAGATGGACAGGGCATGTTGGCTCGGCTATTTTCAGCTGCACATGCGGAGTGTGTGCTCCACAACTTTCAGGCCTTCATGCTCAGTGAAGACTGACCCGCACCTATCAGACAATGGGGGCATATCCTAGCAATATGCCCCCATTGTCTGAGATGTGAAACCCCCTTTTATTCAAAATCGGCCTACTGGAGCAATGGGAACAGCCACTCTGCTTAAGAGGCACCCTCCACTTGATTGGGGAATAATACTGACTGCACATGTGACGCCAATTTCTGGGTACACCTAGAAGTTGGGACAGCCAGTCTGTCCAAAGCCACCGCCGCCTCCACTTCCAGGTGTATCTACGCTGCTCTAAGGAGCGGCACCAGTGTGAGAATGACAGGGCCAGGCGGCCTGTCTTGAGCAGAGGGACCAGCCCCTCGGTGCTCCAGAATGCTGATGTTGAACAATTCATTAGAATGAATTTGCTTGTTTGCACCCCAGTACCACCCACTGTGTCATGTGTGCAATAGAACAAAGGGCCTCATGCACATGACTTTAGTTTGTCTGTGGCTGATCCACACTTTTTGGCGCTCACACACAGACCTTCCTATGGATCTGCATCCACGTGGACGTTCCACAAATTATAGGACATGTTCTATTCTTGTCCATTTGGAGAATAGCCAGTACTAGTAGAAAAATGCAGCACTCACACAACCATCTATATTTTGCAGATTCGTGGTTTGTGGACCTCAAAAGGGATACAGTTCTGTGCATTAGGACTAAGGCCCCGTGTGTGACCATATGTAATTGGCAGCCCACAAAATATGGGTATCAACCGTGTTGCAGCAGCATTTTTTTGCAGACCCATTTACTTCAATAGGTCCGTGGTCCTCATTTTGCAGCCAACTAAAGGACATGTTCTATCTTTTTGCAGAACAGATATATGGATGCGGAATGCATATTTATGTCCACAAAATGAGGACCGCGGGGGTGGGAATGCAGACTGCATTCCTATTTTGTGGACTTCAAAATGGACAGGGTCATGTGCAAGGGACCAAAATAGTGGCGTCGCTACAGGGGGGGGCGAGGGAGGGGGGGTGGCAAATGCCCCCCCTATGTTATTCTTTGCCCCCCAAAGCAGGCCGGTGAATACTAATGAGCGCTTCCATTATGGAAGCGCTCATTAGTACCGAAGGACCAGGAAGCGGTAAACGCTCTGTACTCACCACTTCCTGGTCCTCGGCTGTCGGCTGTGCACAGCGTGAGGGCGACTGTGACCTCACGCTGTGCGTGCCAGGTCAGAGCACAGTCGACAGAGGAGAGAGAAAATTGCAGGCGGTGTCCAGGAGCAGGAGAGGTAAGTGTTTTTTTATTTTATAAAAAATGTGGCTGCTGGAGGCATAATAGGGGCTAATCATGAGTGGCATAATGGGGGCTAATTGGAGGCATTATGGCTTATAATGGGGGCTAATGAGGCATAAAGGCTGATATGGGGGGCTAATGAGAGGCATGGGGGCTGTTTTGGGAGTGAAGAGAGGAATAATGGGGGCTAATGAGGCATAAGGGCTTATAATGGGGGCTAATGAGGCATAAGGGCTTATAATGGGGGCTAATGAGGCATAAGGGCTTATAATGGGGGCTAATGAGAGACATGGGGGCTGATATGGGAGTGATGAGAGGCATAATAAGTGTCATCCACAGATGCCCCCATAACAGTGTGTCTTCCACAGATCCACCATAACACTCCGCCTGCGCACTGACGAGAGACAGAAAGAAGGGGAAAGAATCCGCGTAAGCAAGCAGAGGACGGCACAGCAGACTGAATAGCTTATTTTGTAAGTAAATTGTTTTATTATAAATGTACCCCTGCAGACCGCAATTCTCTCGTATTTTGTAATCTTATTTATATATACTTATTTTGTGGTATCTTTGGCCCCCCCCCCCCCCCCTTCCCCTATATATTGTTCCTAGAGTCGCCACTGGACCAAAATGACAGTGGCATTGAGACTTGGACCCCCAACTGATGTAATTAATATGGATGACCTATATACTAAGTCCTGACCATTTTAAAAGCCCTCCACTTCATAAAGCCCAGATACAAGGATGTCAGCATTATCTGTTGCTGATCAGTCAGGTTGTAAACTTTAGGAAGCTTTTGTGGCACTTTGTCAGTAGTGTCCGTTATGTTTACAGCCAGAGGGAATATTGTACCATGTGGAACCCATTCATGTCTGATATTATAAGCACTTATTTAGTTTCATTCTACCACCGTATGCCATTTAGACCTTGGTTGGAGATTAGAGGCGATTGCCCAAGCGCTCGTGCAGAGAGCGCTCAAGATCAGCATGTGACCATGCCATCAGTTAAGCAAATTACAGACAATGGGAGTGTATGACAGATCCTGTTTACTGTGGCCCAATCGAATCCCATCAGCTAGAAAAACCAAGAACGCGGTAACATTTTTCTTACGGTTTATTAGAAAAGTAAAAAAAAGGCACATTGTGTGGATTTGTACTTGAACATCAAGTACATATACATTTTCGTAAACCTTATCAAAGCAGCATATGTCAGAATACACACACAACTGAAATGAATACTAGTGTTTTCCACATATTGTTAACTGCAGTAGAGCTACTTCATAGATCCTCTTCTAGCTGCCAAGGAATCAGTAGTGAGGAGGAAGAAAAAAAACTAAACAAAAAAAAAAAAACTTGGTCCCAAAAATAAATTGTACTTTGGGTTTTCAGTTAACAACTCGCCCTCTATAAGAGGTAGAACCAGACCACCTTTAGTGCAGACCAGCTGCCAAAGCATACAAAGAAAAAAAATAATTGCAGTACGCCCAGTGCACTTAATGCTAAACTTCAATACTTCTGTGCATCCCACTGCAAATGTAGTCACAATTGTGAGCTAACCCCCCCCCCCCCCAAATATTAAACTCAAAGCTTCACCATGTACACGATCATGTCATTATCAGTGCAGAAATCCATGCACAGCAAAGGTTGCTCATTAAACTTAGCAGTGGAAAGTAAACCCCTATGTTACCAGACGGAGAAAAAAAAAAAAAAAAAAAAGCGCCAGGAACTTGGCAACACAGGGGTTAACCATCTAAAATACTTTCTGTAAAACAAAAAAAAAAAAACACACTTATCACCCTTTAAAAGGTGCCACAGTCAGCAATTCTAAAAGACCCCATTAAACCTGCGTGTGATTGCAGTAGCCCATGTTACAGACAATGTCATCAGTACATCAAACATTTTAACATTCTTCAATTATAAGCTCTTCAGAACTGTACAGTTTCCTCTTAAGAACCTTGAACCCAGGGCTGAGTTTCAAGGACTGCCCAGACCCCGGGACTGGTTTGGTGCTGAAGAGTCCCTGAATTCTAGGCCACAACCTAGAGTCCAATTTAAACAAGACAGTCAGCTGGAAAGTAGGTACTACAGATGGATCAACCGCCAGCTGTGCCACGGTGTGACAGTCCTTGCCGCCCTCCACACAAAGGTCAATAACTGCACCCCTGAGTCCACAAGGCTCGCTGTAGGCTAGATGCATCAGTTCTTGGCCCAAATGGCAAAGAAGATCATCGGGGAGGAGGAGCTTGGAACATCTCAAGGAGTTAATGTTGGCTTTGTTCAGGCTTCTTTTTATCATCTTGAGTAGACTAGGACACAGTTGTTCTCCTTCAGGGTCACAGAGGAGCTCGGAGTCTGGTATGGAAATGTTATCAAAGTCATCAAAGTCTGTGATGGAAGAAAAAAGGGTAGATATAAGTCTTCACTGCCCAAAAAAAAAAAAAAGTTGCACAGAACCTAAAAATTCTATTATAAGAAAATACATACCTGGTTCAGAGAAGGAGTCGCTGCTTGTAAGGGATTCACAGTCAGAACTGGAAAGACTGGAACATCTTTGAGACAAGTCCACACACTGTCCATCCCAGACGTCCCTGGGTTCTTCAATGATTGGTGGTGGAAGAGACATTGGAAGAGTGTAGAAGATACCACCCCTGGCAGGCATGACTGATGCTTTGGAGAGCTTGTGCAAAAAACAAGTAACCACTGCAAAGAAGAAGACAAAGTCAGTCAACTACTGCAGTATGAGATCATTGCATCAGATATCTGATAACTATCCAGAACCTAAGCTGGAGAACATCAAGTAGGGATCATCTCTTACTGCTTTGCATTCATTATAATGGCCTGATCATCCATTAGTCATGATATATTCATCTCATTTACTTCTCATCTTAGGGACACAAGTAGGTGGCATTCATTCAGCACAGGCTTACATTTCTAAAAGTCTCAGAATCTGAAGGATCACCCAACAATTAAGGAGGATCTATAAAAATCCACAGTGCCCTTCTCCTCTACACCAAGTATTGCCAACACACAGACAAGAGCCAGTAATAAAACGTATTTAATTTAACTTGATAAAAACAAACGCAAGGCGCACAGAACACAATAGGATGCGATACTTACAGTGCTCGGAATGAAGCTGGATGGAAACCGCTTGATAAACCGCAGAAAAGGTATTAAATAAAAAAATAAATTCCCAATGAAATATTGACTTAAGTGCTAAAACCGTGCGCTCGCAGCTGCAGTGTTCCCCAGCTGAGCGCACTAGTCCGAGTTACCATCACTGGAACTGGCATCTTCCTGACCTGCACGGCCGCTTATATAGAGCATGGGCTCCAGCCCCGCCCACTCAGCGGAGGCTCGACTCCACAGTCCCTTCTTACCACGCCCACCCCTTGCGCTGCTCAATGAGAAATCAGCTCACGTTCGCAATGTTCTATCCTGCCCGGCTACAGCCTCCACGGCCCCGCCCCCTTCCAGTGGGGACTGGAGTCGGCGTCTGCGTTTATGCGTTAAAGGGAGAGTGTTTATCGAGGAGCTGGAGGGAGGAGGGGGGATTCTCAGACAAAGGCATCTCGTCTATCAGTTCTGCACTGTGCTGCATTGCTTTGTACTCTTGTTTTTCTTACTTTTAAGACCGACCACCCCCCCTCCCTTCTTGGTTTCATCCGATCAACATGTTTTTTGTTTTTTTCTCATGCGTCTCCGCTGCGGTTGCATTAAGCTTTTATTGATTTGTTTGACGGACGGGTCACTACAAGTTTCTGTAAAGTGCATGATGTAATCGGTGTGGAGTTTGCATCAAGCGATATTCTGCTGATCGGGCGATCACTGATCTGTACTCCGTCCAAGGCAGTGGTTTCTGACTACTTGTAGATGATGGATGGTTTATATCAGGTATCAGACCGCCTTGATGTAATGGTGCCCTGATTCTTAGGCCTGCGTGAATGGTAAGGTTTGCTGGAACTTGTAGTTCCCCCAGGTACCCAATAGCCACAGAGTTTTTCTATTTAATCATCCCAACTGAATTACACATTTTTTTACTATAGAAATTAGGAAGCCACTACAAGCAGAGTGTAGTAAACAACAATCTATCAAACCTATCAGATCTGATGTCCAGAGGGGACATTCCTGCACTCACTGGGGGTCATTTATCAAAGACTGGCGTTTTCAGGTGGTCTTTCATACCCCTGCGCTGCCTTATGATAAATTAGGTGCATCCTTAGGCATGAAAACGACAATTTTTGTCAACATTTGAAAACGTGGTTTCTAAAAGTAAATTTAAGTGTATTTGGTGGGGCCATGCCCCCAACCTCTCTTTAGGCTCGATCTACACGGCGACATTTGTTATAATGATAGTCTATGGTGTCGCAAAAAAATCCATTTCGAATGTTGCAGAGCGACACCATAGACTATCATTATAACAAATGTCGCCGTGTAGACCGAGCCTTAGTGACAACGATGGTGTAAAAAATGCAGTGTGCAACAAGTCACAAAAGAGCTTGCGCCATTTTATTTTACCCCAAACTGGTGTTAGTAAATGACCCCCCCCCTTTCCTCTGTCCTTAGAGAGGGTCTGAGCACAGGACATGATGCCATATACCCGGGTATAAAGTCTTACATACCATTATTGTATTTTCCTGCCCATTCAAGGGTCCCACTCATTTCCCTTTTCATCCCCAAATTGTTACTCCTTATAACTGATATTCCTAATGCACCTACAGACAAACGCAGACGTCCTTATTCACACACGGCAGAGTTGATCTGTGTTTTTTTTTAAATCCTTTTTTCAGCAAAAAAAACAGGGTCATAAAAAAAGAAAAGAAAAAAGGAGCATTGTGAAGATTCCGTTTTTTCAGATTTGTTTCAGAAATGTGCGCAACTGAAAATCCGTTCCGTACATCTCAATCGGGTTGTTTCTGAAGCAAGCACATGGTTTTCTCCAAACCCCATTGAAAGATGAATGGGACAGTCTAGAAATCTCTAGAAAATCTTCCATGTGTGATTATACCCTAAGGGGGCATTCACACGACCGTATTTTTGGGCTACATCTTATCTGTATTTTTCGTAGATTGGATGCGGACCCATTCATTTCAATGTATGTCCATTCCGTGGCCCCGCAAAAAAAATAAAAATATCATGTCCTATTTCTTGTCCGTTTTGTGGATAAGAATAGGCATTTTTAACAAAGGGCAGGACGTGCTGATCCTCAAAATGCGCGACGCACACGGCCGGTGTCTTTGTTCCGTGGATCAGCAATTTTGTGGACCACAAAACGGATACGGCCGTGCGAATGCCCCCTGAGGCTGAGGGAACATGGCGACGTTTGGCTGCCATACACATCGGATGGACAATGATCTCTGTGCAGCATCACAACTAGTGAAAGTGAATTGGGTTGGGACCTGTAAGTTGTCAGAACCATGAGCCAACAGTCACAAGAAATACAGCCCTGCTCTCTCCCCTCTCCCCGTTCATTACATACGCATGCTCGGGCGAGCAAAGCATGCACACGTATGGGAAGGTCAGGTTAAATGATTATTTGGCTGCGCCCCACAGACACCGGATGTTTTCATTTGCGGGGAGCCAGGTAAGTGGATATAGTGTGAGGGGCCCAGGCATATGGGGGGCATTTGCTAACCCCTGTAAAGGTGTGCTAGATTTATCATCCAGCATCAGTCACTGTGATGAATCTGGCAGATCTTTAGGCTACCGCTTTCTCTCCCGGCTCCCTCCGGACTGTCCCGTGCACATACTTTTCGGTTTGGCCGATCATGTATGTGTTGTCAGTGGGGAGAGGGGAGAAATCCGCTGCCGGATACTACTAGAGGCGGCTTAAAGGGAACCTGTCACCGGGATTTTGTGTATAGAGCTGAGGACATGGGTTGCTAGATGGCCGCTAGCACATCCGCAATACCCAGTCCCCATAGCTCTGTGTGCTTTTATTGTGTAAAAAAACTGATTTGATACATATGCAAATTAACCTGAGATTAGTCCTGTCCCTGACCCATCTCACATACAGGACTCATCTCAGGTTAATTTGCATATGTATCAAATAGTTTTATTACACAATAAAAGCACACAGAGCTTTGGGGACTGGGTATTGCGGATGTGCTGGCGGCCATCTAGCAACCCATGTCCTCAGCTCTATACACAAAATCCCGGTGACAGGTTCCCTTTAACTCCTGGATTGGGTGAAAATATTCCGTTTTGTTAGGGGAAAGTTGAGAGCTACCTATAAACATTAGACCAGGGATCAGTAACGTTCATCCCTCCAGCTGTGGCGAAACGACTACGACTCCCAGCATGCACACTTGCTTGCCATAAAAGTGAGGGGAGTTGTAGTTTCACAGCGGCTGGAGTGGCAGAGGTTGCTGAAGCCATTGTGGGTTTGCCCGACAATACACTTTAGTTTACACTGTCTATGAAGCCGGCCATACACATTACATGACTTCAGTGGGTTCCGCTGACTACTTAATGTGTATGGTGGACTCCCGACTCTTCCTGATGGCGGATGCTGTGGGTGATAAAAATCCGGCAAACTGAATTCAATTCCCCAATCCTTCTGAGGAGAGAAGTCTGGCAGCGGTTCTCCTCTCTCCATATAAATACTTGGCTGAGACCAGCATACATATGTATGGGTGGATCATGTGTATAGCCAGCTTTAGGATTAGTGAATCTGTCCCACTATGTACAGTGCTTCTAGGGAAGGGGTCGGCAACCTCCGACACTGTGAAACTACAACTCCCAGCATGCATGATTGCTCTGCTCTTCTTAGGAATGAATGGAGCATGCTGGGCATTGTAGTTTCACAACAGCTGGAGTGCCAAAGGTTGCCGATTCCCTGTTCTAGGGAATATATTGGTCCAAACATTGGCCACTTTAATATGGTAGGAATTGTGGACCAGTATTAGTAATCCAAAGCCAGGAGCCGGTCCTAAACACAAGAGGTGCGCCTATTTCCATTATACTTGGTAGGTTTTATTCCTAGTATTGGCTTCCGAATACTGATAAAAAAATACTGACCAAATACTGAACATGTGAAAGTGGCCCTAGTCCAGCAATTCTGCACATCCATCCCACGTGTAGATATTTCTAGGCGTCCCATGACAGGTATCTGAGAGCACACAGCTCCCATACTGATCTGCGGCATCTATAAGCATTTCATTTAGTCATTTTAGTCTATGGGACACCTAGATGAATGCACAGATGAATAGATCAGATCATACTGGTGCTCACAGCTGCTACCAGTTCAAGTGGTGCCCATGAGTCCTCACCTACTGTATAACCTGCTGTTCACACAGGGTCTCAGGGGTCTGCAGACCACAGCTCTGCCCCATAGGCATGCAGACAACTGTCAGATCTGCACCTATCTCAATAGCTGGGAACCATCCCTGTTCGCTGCTGCCCCTAGCGGCCATACTAAAAACGGCATCCTCCTGGTGAAACAACAAAGTGCAATTGCATCAGGACTGCTGCAGCATGATCTCACATTCCAGCACCGTCTACTGCAAATCACCAGCAGGGATTACATCAGGCAGAGGTGCCTCAAATATGTCCCCCGTTCATCTAGATATTGAAAGCAGTCAGTCTGATGCAATGCAGAAAGGTTACAGTATTTTGCTGATATCATGCTTTCACTGCAGATTTGGAGACGTTAAAATAAAGATGACATTATGGTATAGTTATAGGTCACTGCAATAAATGTTTTCCATTGTTATTTTTAGGAGGGTTGGAAACTGTGTAAATCATCTGGTATATATATATATATATATATATATAGAATTCAAAAAAAGGGCCACAGCAGCACAAGACCAATGCAAGTGGGTGCAAATATCCTCAAAGCCGCAGGCTCACACGGCTATCAAAGTATAGCATCAAAGGATGAGGCAGCACTCCAGATACAGTGAAAGAAATGGTGGATCTTTATTCCCCTTGCAACGTTTCAACCGCTCGATGCGGTCTTTCTCAAGCAGAAAGACCGCATCGAGCGGTTGAAACGTTGCAAGGGGAATAAAGATCCACCATTTCTTTCACTGTATCTGGAGTGCTGCCTCATCCTTTGATGCTATATATATATATATATATATAATATATATATATACGCAGTTGCAAGAAAAAGTATGTGAACCCTTTGGAATGATATAGACAATCACAGTCTGCTTAAACTAATAACACACAAAGAATTAAATGTTACCATGTTTTTATTGAACACACCATGTAAACATTCACAGTGCAGGTGGAAAAAGTATGTGAACCCTTGGATTTAATAACTGGTTGAACCTCCTTTAGCAGCAATAACTTCAACCAAACGTTTCCTGTAGTTGCAGATCAGACGTGCACAACGGTCAGGAGTAATTCTTGACCATTCCTCTTTACAGAACTGTTTCAGTTCAGCGATATTCTTGGGATGTCTGGTGTGAATCGCTTTCTTGAGGTCATACCACAGCATCTTAATCGGGTTGAGGTCAGGACTCTGACTGGGCCACTCCAGAAGGTGTATTTTCTTCTGTTTAAGCCATTCTGTTGTTGATTTACTTCTATCCTTTTGGTCGTTGTCCTGTTGCAACACCCATCTTCTGTTGAGCTTCAGCTGGTGGACAGATGACCTTAAGTTCTCCTGCAAAATGTCTTGATAAACTTGGGAATTCATTTTTCGTTCGATGATAGGAATCCGTCCAGGCCCTGACGCAGCAAAGCAGCCCCAAACCATGATGCCCCCACCACCATACTTCACAGTTGGGATGAGGTTTTGATGTTGGTGTGCTGTGCCTCTTTTTCTCCACACATAGTGTTGTGTGTTTCTTCCAAACAACTCAACTTTGGTTTCATCTGTCCACAGAATATTTTGCCAGTATTGCTGTGGAACATCCAGGTGCTCTTGTGAAAACTGTAAACGTGCAGCAATGTTTTTTTGGACAGCAGTGGCTTCCTCTGTGGTATCCTCCCATGAAATCCATTCTTGTTTAGTGTTTTACGTATCGTAGATTCGCTAACAGGGATGTTAGCATATGCCAGAGACTTTTGTAAGTCTTTAGCTGACACTCTAGGATTCTTCTTCACCTCATTGAGCAGTCTGCGCTGTGCTCTTGCAGTCATCTTTACAGGACGGCCACTCCTAGGGAGAGTAGCAGCAGTGCTGAACTTTCTCCATTTATAGACAATTTGTCTTACCGTGGACTGATGAATAGCAAAGCTTTTGGAGATACTTTTATAACCCTTTCCAGCTTCAACAATTCTTAATCGTAGGTCTTCTGTGAGCTCTTTTGTGCGAGGCATTATTCACATCAGGCAATGCTTGTGAAAAGCAAACCCAGAACTGGTGTGTTTTTTTATAGGGCAGCTGTAACCAACACCTCCAATCTCATCTCATTGATTGGACTCCAGTTGTCTGACACCTCACTCCAATTAGCTCTTGGAGATGTCATTAGTCTAGGGGTTCACATACTTTTTCCACCTGCACTGTGAATGTTTACATGGTGCGTTCAATAAAAACATGGTAACATTTAATTATTTGTGTGTTATTAGTTTAAGCAGACTGTGATTGTCTATTGTTGTGACTTAGATGAAGATCAGATCACATTTTATGACCAATTTGTGCAGAAATCCATATCATTCCAAAGGTATGTATATATAATAAACAGCTGGTACACTACCCAGAAGTAGCCTCTGAAAGCTTTTTAAGGGCAATGGGGGAAACACTTGTATGCTCTCTTGTGGTAAGACCCAGTGTGTAATCAGACCACAGCTGTACAAATCTGCAGTATATTATAAGCATCATATATTATATGTTATTGGTTTTTTTTACAAAAGCACTATGGCACTCATTTACTAAAAAGTCACAAATTATGCTGTCAGTTCAGGTCATCAAACCTGTGGACCTGCAGCCATAACATGGGGGCGCAAATGTACCTTGTGTGAAACAGGCCCAAATCTGTGGGCATTGTGACTATGAGGTAGAGGGTTGCACTTACTTATATAGAGCGCCATATAACAGTCTAGGTGGACCTGATACATACAGTGATCTCTATAAACGTATGCTCATCATCATGCCTATGCCAGCCTTAATACCCTTCCAATGCAATCGTAAAATCGCAAAAAGAGCAGAAAGCAATGCCAGGCCAGACCTGGGATTGTTAAAGGTGTGCCAAATTCTCTGAAACCACAACAGACCGGATGGGTTAAAATTCAACCTTGTCTTTCCTTTCCTGGTAGGAGAACATGTGGGGCAGTCAGATAGATTATTCGAGGATCCCATCCAAATCGGTGGGATTGACCGACAGCTATTTAACGGGCATGACCAGCTTTATGGATGAGACCTGTGCAAACACATCATGACTCGTCTCCCCCTTCTCCCGAAAGTCATGGTCCCCGAGATCAGTAAGTAAAGCCAGTCCCATGAGCTTGAGGTGAGGTACAATCCATTTTTCATGCCATTATGTAACACTCCTGGCTCAGCCTCTGGGAAGCAGACTGGGTTATGTGAGCGCACAGTACAATATTATGTAAGTGGTGCCATCTGTCAGTCTACTGGGCTGGTCTACTGGTTTCACAGAGACGTCTATTGCTCTGCGCCTGGGCGTCATTGCTATTAGATATACCAGTCTTTACTTGAAGAGGCCGCTGAGCCGACAGGTTTTGCGGCAAACATGTTTTAATTACACTTTATAAAAAATTAGTTTGGGGCAATGTCTGTACGACAGAATGACAATAAGGCTAATTACTTCTCTGAAGTCATTCCAATATCTGAGTATTTATCTCATTCATTTAAACGGTGCCAACATATTCCACAGCGCTGTACAAAGGTTGTCATCACTCACATAGGTCCCTTGCAAAAACAAGGAGAAGATTTAGGCTCAGGGCAGATTTTGTCCTTGGAGGAATTCGAGCACAGTACCCAGAACTGCAAGAGAACAGAACCAACGCCTGAACCACCGTGCTGCCCAATACATATTCTAATTTTTCCACATGATTGAGCAGGTACCCTTGTTGCTTCCCAACTCTCCAAACTCATGCACAGTGATGGTCAGTTCGCAGTGTTCGCCAGCGAACATATGCGGGCTGCGATCTTTAGTAAGGTAGACTCACCCGTCCGGCGATGCACAGGTAAGCCCTTACCTGTGCCTGTGTCAGGAGCCGGTCTGAGATCAAATGCAGTCACTGGGAGCAGGCAGTTCCGAGAACAGCCCGATGAAGGCCCCCGGCGGCTCTTCATGGAACTGCCTGCTCCCATTTGGTTTTCAGGCTTACCTGTGCATCGCCGGACGGGTGAGTCTACCAGGGGCGTAACTAGAACTGACTGGGCCCCACAGCAAATTTTTTACAGGCCCCCCCTCCTTTAGGGTCCATTCAGACGTCCGCAAGTGTTTTGCGGTCCACAAAATGCGGATCCGCAAAACACAGATACAAGCCGTGTGCGTTCCGCATTTTGATAGTTCCCTATAATAGAAATGCCTATTCTTGTCAGCAATTGCAGATAAGAATAGGACATGTTCCATCTTATTTTGCGGGGGCCACGGAACGGAACTACGGATGCGGACAGCACACGGTGTGCTGTCCGCATCTTTTGCGGCCCTATTGAAATGAATGGGTTTGCACCTGTTCCGCAAAATTGTGGAACGGATGCGGACTCAGAACAACGGACGTGTGAATGGACCCTTACTTAAAATAAAACCTTTGAAAAAACCTATTTGTCTTTGTATCACCATTTTTTGACAGCTAAAACTTTTTTTTAGATTTCTGCCTAAAGAGCTGAAGCTTTTTTTCAGGTGGATAAATTGTAGTTTTTATTGGTACCCTTTTTGAATGAAAATTATTTATATTTTTTTAATAGTGAAGACATTTTTGGACATGGCAATGCTTTTTTTTAATGTTAATTTACCTATATTTAAAACACTGTGAAAGGGGGTGATTGGAACTTTCATCCCAACCTCTGCCCACTCCTTCCTCTGCCAGCCTCCTGTACTATAGCATGCGGTACGTGGCAGCCTCCCCTCTCTGCCATGTACTAGTGCTTATTATGACACACATATGCATGCACCCGATGCCAGCCCAGAACCATTCTGGCATCACATTTGTGTATATGTAACTTAAAAGAGTGCCATAATATACACTAGTAGATGGCGCAACAGCAAGCAGAGAGGCGAGGCTGCCACGTACCGCATGCTATAGTACAGTTGGCTGGCAGAGGAAGCGTGGGCAGAGGTTGTGATCTGGCTACCTGGCAGCTACATGCTGAAGGCTTCAGCATGCAGCTGCCAGGTGGCCATCCCAGCCTCTGCCAGCCTCCTGTACTATAACAGAAGCAGATGCATGCATTTTATTATCTAGGAGGCTGGTGGGACTGGGATGGCAGCTACATGCTGCAGCCTGCCATGGCTGCACACTCAGAACTTTGCCTGCTGCTGTACCTGGTCTTACCTCCTCTCCTCTCCCAGTCTGTGAACTTGACAGACTGGGAGAGGAGGAAAGGGTTAACTACTTTGACTCTGCCCTGCCCTGCCCTCCTCTTTCCTCATGCCCAGAGAGGCCCCAGAACCACTGTGTACTAGTGCAGCTGCAGGCAAGGGGGGGCAGGCACATACCTGAAAAAATTAGTGCTGTGCATGCTTTTTGTGCCTCCCTTCACCCTCTGCCATGATGCGCTGCTTTTCCCAGCCTCCCCGCCCCTTGAGGAGGACTTCATTTGGTGGGCGGACTGCCGGACGAGATTCATTTGCATAGCGCGCTGCCGACTTGTTCTCTGGCAGGTGTCACGCTATGCAGGCAGAAGAGGCAGCACAGCAGATAATCATGGATGGAGGCGGGCCCTGTGTTAATGAATGGGGGTGTAGGATGGATGGGGGGGGTGTAGGATGGATGGGGGGGGGTAGGATGGATGGGGGGGTGTAGGATGGGGGGGGATGTAGGATGGATGGGGGGGTGGGCGGGCCCGGCCCCTATGTGACCGCACCAAATGTAAAGGTGAGGGGATTTGGAGGGGTTGTTTTCGGGGGTGGGGCAGGCCTGAAAATGTAAAATTATGTACACACAGTAAGTGTGTGTGTGTGAGACACTGCTCCCTGGCCCCTTGTCAGCCCGGGCCCCGAAGCAGCCGCTTCCCCTGCTTCCCTGGTAGTTACGCCACTGGAGTCTACCTTACTAAAGATGGCAGCCCGCATGTGTTCGCTGGCGAACACTGCGAACTGACCATCACTGCTCATGCACACCCAACTCAGCATGTGTTTCTACTGTGGAGAGGGGATTCAGCTGCTGCCTGACACCTCGGGTGGCAGCCTATCTCTAATACGAACTATGAATTGGACATGCTGAAATCCAACATGCCTGACCTTTCTTTCCTCAACATCTGCCATTTGGGGAGAATCATCAGATCCCCACACTCATATACTTGGCTGGTCTTGACAAAATAGGCTTGTTCAGCCAAATTTGCTCTTATTTGTACGAGCACCTTAAAGGGAACCTGTCACCAGTTTTATGGTGTCCTAACTAAGGGCAACATAAATAAGTGACTGATTCTCTTAGCAAAATGCTGGGTCACTTTCTTTAATTGACCCAGTCAATCTGCCAACATCTTGTATTGAAAAGCTCCAGCTGATAATGATAAGTCCTGAATATTCATGAGCTCCTGACTCTCTCTGCCTACCTGCTGCTGATTGACAGTTATTTTCCATATGAATCAGCAGCAGGTGGGCAGGGGAGTGGCTATAGCTCTGAATTAAAAAAACGCTGGACTCACTGACATCACGCTGGACTCACATCAGCTCATTAGCATGTGGCATTGTTGTATGTATATTATGAGGTAACCATCTGTCACACCAGTAAGTGAATACATCTAAGGCACTTTTTAGTAGTTAATGATTGTATATAATTTGTTAGATTATAATCAAATATCCACATGATAGGTTCCTTTTAAGGCCTCTTTCACACTGGCGAGATTTCCGTGTGGGTGCAATGCGTGAGGTGAACGCATTGCACCCGCACTGAATCCGGACCCATTCATTTCTATGGTGCTGTGCACATGAGCGGTGATTTTCACGCATCACTTGTGCGTTGCGTGAAAATCGCAGCATGCTCTATTTTGTGCGTTTTTCACGCAACGCAGGCCCCATAGAAGTGAATGGGGCTGCGTGAAAATCGCAAGCATCCGCAAGCAAGTGCGGATGCGGTGCGATTTTCACGCATGGTTGCTAGGAGACGATTGGGATGGGGACCCAATCATTATTATTATCCCTTATAACATGTTTTTTATATATTTTTTTTAACCCCATCATCACTATTTTACTTAGCATTCTGAATTAGGAATGCTATTATTTTCCCTTATAACCTAGTTACAAGGGAAAATAATAAAATCTACACAACACCAAACCCAAACCCGAACTTCTGTGAAGAAGTCCGGGTTCGGGTACCAAACAAGCCGATTTTTCTCACGCTCGTGCAAAACACATTAAAATGTTTTGCACTCGCGCGGAAAAATCGCATTTTCCCGCGACGCATCCGCATTTTATCCGGCCCAAATCCGTGATGCCCGTGGGAAAGAGGTCTAAGGCATTTTAGAAGTAAGCGTCATGCTCCTTGAGGGGGCAAAACTCTAGCCTCGAGATCAAAGGAAATTTGATGTGTCACTTTATGTGGTAATAACTTTGGAACACTTTTACTTATCCAAGCCATTCTGAGATTATTTTCTCGTGACACATTGTACTTCATGATAGTGGTAAATTTCAGTCAATATTTTTTATTTTTATTTAAAAACAAATACCAAATTTACCCAAAAAATTGAAAAATTTGCAAATTTCCAAATTTACATTTCTCTGCTTTTAAAACAGATAGTGATACCTCATATAATAGTTATTATTTTACATTTCCCATATGTCTACTTTATGTTTGGATCATTTTGTGAATGCCATTTTATTCATGAGCGGTGTAGAGCCGTGTATCAAGAGTTTCCAAACTTTATTAAAGAAAGCAGAGGTTACTAAAGCGGTTTTCTGGATCATTTCCAATTGAAGACGTAGTCAAACATTTACGTCATTAACTCATTAAAAACACAATTCGAAATGAGCATCTTCTTGGCTATACGCCTAGAACGTTTCCTCAATCTTAGGCCTCCTGCACACGACCGTATGGCTTTTTCAGTGTTTTGCAGTTTTTCACGGATCCGTTGTTCCTTTTTTTGTTTCCGTTGTGTTTCCGTTTCTGTTCCGTTTTTCCGTATGGCATATACAGTATACAGTAATTACATAGATAAAATTGGGCTGGGCATAACATTTTCAATAGATGGTTCCGCAAAAAACGGAACGGAAACGGAAGACATATGGATGCATTTCCGTATGTCTTCCGGTTTTTTGCAGACCCATTTACTTGAATGCAGCCACAGAACGTGATTTGCGGGCAATAATAGGACATGTTCTATCTTTAAACGGAACGGAAATACAGAAATGGAATGCATACGGAGTACATTCCGTTTTTTTTGCGGAACCATTGAAATGAATGGTTCCGTATATGGACCGTATACGGAACGCAAAAAACGGCCAGTAAACGGGGGAAAAAAACTGTCGTGTGCAGGAGGCCTTAACTGTGGGTGCTAGCCACATACTAGTACTCCTGATGCTTGTTAAGATTATTTTCTAACAAGCGTTGGAGGGGGCTAGGAGTGACCTTGAAGTTACAGTAACTTTCCACAAGAAGCTCACAGTTCATTACACAAAAAATGGCAGAATGAAATACAAACATGGAGGCTGAGGACACAACATGGAGTCTTAACCCTCACACCCTGATTCTGTAGTTTACAGAAACACCTAATTTGTGATTGTAAACTGCTGTATGGGCACACGGCAGGGCGCAGAAGGAAAGGAGCGCCATATGGTTTTTGGAGGGCAGATTTCACTGGGATAATTTTAAGTTGCCATGTCAAATTTGAAGACCCCCTAATGCACCCCTAGAGTAGAAACTCCCAAAAATTTACCCCATTTTGGAAACTATAGGATAAGGTGGCAGTTTTGTTGGTACTATTTTAGGGCACATATGATTTTTGGTTGCTCTATATTACACTTTTTGTGAGGCAATAGCTGTTTTGGCACTGTTTTTATTTTTCGTAATTTACAATGTTCATTTGACAGGCTAGATCAGTGGTCGGCAAGCTGCGGCTCACGAGCCACATGCGGCTCTTTTGATCCTTCACTGCGGCTCTTTGGTTCGGGCTGGCGGGTGGGCGGCCGTGCAGCCATATCGCGCCGCTCAAGCTGCTTGTAAATTGTCCGACTCCGTCATGCGCCTGCTGCCCCGTCTGTCTGCTCCTTCCACTTTATGAATGAAGCAGGCAGGCGGGGCAGGAGGCGCATGACGGAGGGAGAGATGTCACGCTGCGCACAGCAGCAGAAGGGCGGGCAGCGCGGCTCTAGTTCGGCTGCCCACTGTGAGGAGGGGTGGAGTGGTGAAGAGGCCGCCGCTCAGGAGGAATGAAATGTCCTGCAGCAGAAAGGTAGGAGCTGCCCCCGGTGTGTGCACCGGCCCCACCGCAAGTGTCCCTGCCCCCTTCCTTCCCCCCACTAATACATTACTTACTGGAAGGCACTTATGGGGGATATCTGTGGATGGCTCACTTATGGGGGATATCTGTGGAGGGCACTTATGGGGGATATCTGTGGAGGGCACTTATGGGGGATATCTGTGTCATCCACAGATATCCCCCATAAGTGCGTCATCCACAAATATCCCCCATAAGTGAGTCATCCACAGATATCCCCCATAAGTGCGTCATCCACAGATATCCCCCATAAGTGCGTCATCCACAGATATCCCCCATAAGTGCGTCATCCACAGATATCCCCCATAAGTGCGTCATCCACAGATATCCCCCATAAGTGCGTCATCCACAGATATCCCCCATAAGTGCGTCATCCACAGATATCCCCCATAAGTGCGTCATCCACAGATATCCCCCATAAGTGCGCCTGCGCCGATGACGTCTTCTATTTCGGTGATGTCATCGGCGCAGGCGCACTGAGGGAGTTCTGAGGAGGCGAGCCTCCTCATCTCAGAGCGCCTGCGCCGAATGAACACAGGCGCGCGATTTTTGAAATGCCGACAGGGCTGGCCGGAGGAGGAGATCCCGGCTGGCCCTGTCAATCAACACGACGAGGGGGCGGTTTTCTGCAGCAGCTACCAGCAAGTAGCCGCCCTACTTGCTGGTAGAGATCTAATTTACATATTATAAAACTTCGTTTTTGGAAGAAACTGCTGGATCAAAGTAAGTAACACCATTATATTTTCATATATCGCAATTTAACTAATTTAACTAGCCCAAAAAAAAAACAACACTTTAGTGGGGTGACAGAAGCCCTTTAAGTTTTACACAATAATATCATGTTTTAGTGTCTCCATAGTCTGAGAGCCATAGTTTTTTTTTTTTTTTGGGCGATTGTCTTAGGTAGGGTATAATTTTTGCGGGATGAGATGACGGTTTGATTGGCACTATTTTGGGGTGCATATGACTTTTTAATCGCTTGCTATTATACTTTTTATGATGTAAGGTAAAAAAATGGCTTATTTGACACCTTTTTTATTTGGACTGTGTTTACCTGAGGGGTTAGGTCATGTGGTATTTTTATAGAGCAGGTTGTTACGGACGCGGCATACCTAATATGTCTACTTTTTTTTATTTCTTTTACATTTAACACAATAAAAGTATTTTATTTTTTTAAAATCATGTTTTAGTGTCTCCATAGTCTGAGAGCCATAGTTTTTTTCATTTTTTGGGTGATTGTCTTAGGTAGGGGCTTATTTTTTGCGGAATGAGGTGACGGTTAGATTGGTACTATTTTAGGTGGCATACGCCTTTTCGATCGCTTGGTGTTGCACTTTTAGTGATGTAAGGTGACCAAAAAAATGTCTTTTTAGAAGTTTTTTTTTTTTTTTACTGTGTTCATCTGAGGGGTTAGGTCATGTGATATTTTTATAGAGCCGGTCGTTACGGACGCGGAGATACCAAATATGTAAGTTTTAATTTTTTATTTTTTTTTACAATTTTATGTGTTTTAATTTGGGAAAGGGCACCTGCACCCACCCAATCAGCCCGCTGTACATGTACGGTGTTGGTCCTTAAGTCACGTCCATCAGCGCCGTACATGTACGGCGTGGGTCCTTGAGGGGTTAAATAGCAGCTGACTAAACAGCTGGTGCCACTTCCCATTTTAACATGATAGCCAAATGCAGTGTGAGGGGGGAGTCTCAATGATCTTTTCATGAGAATTGCCTGCTCGCTCGGCATGTCTAAAGGCATCATTACACGAAACATAAATTGTAGGCTATGAAATCTTAAACTAGGTTCAACAGACAAAGCTATAAAGGGGTTTTGCACCTTTTAGATACTGATGACCTACCCTCCGGATAGGTCATCAGTATCTTAGGTTCTGAACGGTGGGGGTCTAACACCCAAAACCAAGTGAATGGGAACTGAGGTGCACTACAGAGTAGACAGAGCCTTCTGCTTCTGGCTCCATCCACTGTTATGTTTCCTTCTTAGGCGGCTGCCACAAACAGCTGATCAGTAGAGTTGCACGGTGTCAGACCCCCATCAATCTGATACTGATAACCTGTCCGGAGAATAGATCATCAATATCTTAAAGGTGGAGCTGGCCATTGATTGATATGTGATTATTGGGACAAAAAAAAAAAAACGGTTGTGTGAAAGAGGCCTTAGGCAAACAATGTCTCTGTATCTGTACAAGCACACGACCGTATGTATTTTTCAGTCTACAAATAATGGAACTGTCTGTCTGATATCTGGAATTTTTTGCAGACCCACTGATTTCAATAGGTCCATGACCAGAATAGGAGATATTCTATAATTTATAATGTGGACATGCGGTTGTGTGCATGAGACCCAATAAGGATATTGCAATGGTGATGGAGCCCTGTGTTTAACCCATTAAATACCAAGAAAGGGCACACAATGCTTCGGACAGGTCATAATTAAAGACACATTGTTAGTTGCTGTATGTTTCCCTTCCACAGTTTGCACAGAGGCCACTAATTACCCTGCAGAGGTTACAACGCGCTTTGTCCCCCCAGTGAAAGGCTTTTCACTTTCTATTGTATGAAGACATTTCCTTTGACCTGTACAGTTAAGTAAAGTCGAACTCTTTGTTTTTCTGGGAGAAGGGTTTGGGCAGCTGTTCTCCAGACCTCTGTTAAAAACGTAATAAAAATGGTTGTGATGAATAATATAAGGCTACCTAGAAGATTCATAGGCAATAATGTTCTGTACACACCATTTATTGGCCTTGTAAACGGTGATTAATGTGATGCTTGTGCTACGTGTAAAGGCTGACAATGGAGTAAAACCAGGTACTGTATAAAGCCTTTATCTAAACCATTGTTCTCTGAGATATTGTAAGCATTGCAGCAGAATGAAGCTCCACTCTTAGGTGGCTGGAGGTGGATTTACACAGATTATCAGGAACGAATGTTCCTGCGAACGCTTGTTCCCGACAATCTGTCCGTGTAAAGGTGCAGCCGATAATCCGATGAACAAGCGAAATGCTTGTACATCGGGTGAAATGACTGTTCATGGAGACCCATAAACCATCGTTTCTGGGCAGCAGATCTCTGTTTAGAGAGAAACAATGTTAGCTGTATAAGGAAGATCGATGGCAGTAGTGATTCCATGGCCTCGTACTGTGGAAGTGATCGCTGCATCTAAATGCAGAGCTTCACCTCCACTGAACGAGCAGCCAACTGTCGGTAAGGAACGCTTCCTTCCCGACAATTGGCTTTAGCTCGGCGCATGTAAATGCACCTTTAGGCTACGTCCACACGTGGCTGCAGATTTCCCACAGCGGAATTGCATGTGGAAAGTCTGAAGCATTTTACATACTAGGAATATTTTATTAAATCTCATCTGCATGCTGCAAAAAATAAAATAATAGTAATTGCATCTCCCTAAGGCCTCATGCACACGACAGTGTTTTTTCACTGTCAGTGATTTGGCTTCAGTGGTTCGTGTCCGATTTTGCTTCAGTTGTGTTTCCTTGTGTCTTCCTTTTTTTTTGTCTGACAGGGGGAAAAAAAAGAAGGTTAATGAAAAGTGTAATTTTATTGCACCAAGGTCTTGTAGAAAAAAACGGACGCGGACACGGATGACATACCAGTTGTGCATCCGTTTTATTTTTGACGGACCCATTGACTTGGCAGTCGTCCCAATTTTGACAGTGAAGTTCTAAAGAATAGAGCTCCAGTTTTTTCTACGAGCTATACACTGTGTGCAGAATTATTAGGCAAATGAGTATTTTGACCACATGATCCTCTTTATGCATGTTGTCTTACTCCAAGCTGTATAGGCTCAAAAGCCTACTACCAATTAAGCAAATTAGGTGATGTGCATCTCTGTAATGAGAAGGGGTGTGGTCTAATGACATCAACACCCTATATCAAGTGTGCATAATTATTAGGCAACTTCCTTTCCTTTGGCAAAATGGGTCAAAAGAAGGACTTGACAGGCTCAGAAAAGTCAAAAATAGTGAGATATCTTGCAGAGGGATGCAGCACTCTTAAAATTGCAAAGCTTCTGAAGCGTGATCATCGAACAATCAAGCGTTTCATTCAAAATAGTCAACAGGGTCGCAAGAAGCGTGTGGAAAAACCAAGGTGCAAAATAACTGCCCATGAACTGAGAAAAGTCAAGCGTGCAGCTGCCAAGATGCCACTTGCCACCAGTTTGGCCATATTTCAGAGCTGCAACATCACTGGAGTGCCCAAAAGCACAAGGTGTGCAATACTCAGAGACATGGCCAAGGTAAGAAAGGCTGAAAGACGACCACCACTGAACAAGACACACAAGCTGAAACGTCAAGACTGGGCCAAGAAATATCTCAAGACTGATTTTTCTAAGGTTTTATGGACTGATGAAATAAGAGTGAGTCTTGATGGGCCAGATGGATGGGCCCGTGGCTGGATTGGTAAAGGGCAGAGAGCTCCAGTCCGACTCAGACGCCAGCAAGGTGGAGGTGGAGTACTGGTTTGGGCTGGTATCATCAAAGATGAGCTTGTGGGGCCTTTTCGGGTTGAGGATGGAGTCAAGCTCAACTCCCAGTCCTACTGCCAGTTTCTGGAAGACACCTTCTTCAAGCAGTGGTACAGGAAGAAGTCTGCATCCTTCAAGAAAAACATGATTTTCATGCAGGACAATGCTCCATCACACGCGTCCAAGTACTCCACAGCGTGGCTGGCAAGAAAGGGTATAAAAGAAGAAAATCTAATGACATGGCCTCCTTGTTCACCTGATCTGAACCCCATTGAGAACCTGTGGTCCATCATCAAATGTGAGATTTACAAGGAGGGAAAACAGTACACCTCTCTGAACAGTGTCTGGGAGGCTGTGGTTGCTGCTGCACGCAATGTTGATGGTGAACAGATCAAAACACTGACAGAATCCATGGATGGCAGGCTTTTGAGTGTCCTTGCAAAGAAAGGTGGCTATATTGGTCACTGATTAGTTTTTGTTTTGTTTTTGAATGTCAGAAATGTATATTTGTGAATGTTGAGATGTTATATTGGTTTCACTGGTAAAAATAAATAATTGAAATGGGTATATATTTGTTTTTTGTTAAGTTGCCTAATAATTATGCACAGTAATAGTCACCTGCACACACAGATATCCCCCTAAAATAGCTAAAACTAAAAACAAACTAAAAACTACTTCCAAAAATATTCAGCTTTGATATTATTGCGTTTTTTGGGTTCATTGAGAACATGGTTGTTGTTCAATAATAAAATTAATCCTCAAAAATACAACTTGCCTAATAATTCTGCACTCCCTGTAGTGCAGAATTTAATAAGATCCGCCATATTATTAGAAAAAAACTGTCCCTACTTCGTAGGGACGAGCAGTGGTCTGATGTTCTCAGCTCAAATATTAAATGCATTGCTCGCCGAGCTCCAACTCTGGGCCACCGTATCAGCCCTAGCTTGTTCATGGATGATTTGCAGACACAGCAGAACTGGCTACGTTTTAAAGGCAACTATAAGTGCGGACATCGTATCTGCACTTGTTGCAAGCACCTTGCAATTGGCCAAACTGTTGTCTCTGTATCTAATCAAAAAACGTTTACTTTGAAACAATATATCAACTGCAATACCAGTTTTGTGGTATACTGCATCACCAGCATGACATGCCGCCTACAGTATATAGGCTGTACCTCTAACAGCCTCAAAACCAGGATTCGCCGACATATTTCTGATATTCCACATGCGCTGACCCGAAATGTTTCTGCGGTCAGTTCACACTATGCGGCTTGTCATGCAGGTGATACCAGTAGCCTTGTGGTGCAGGGAGTGGAAAGGGTTACATTTCCTAAACGTGGAGGTGACCATAGGAGAGTTCTTTTAAACAGAGAATCTTATTGGATCTTTACTTAATCGCAGGCATGATCTTATATTGCATTATTGATTATGGTATACTTTCTTTGTATCCCTTGTTTTTCCTCTTTTTCTTTCTATTTTAGCATATGTTTTTATGTGTTAGAGGTGTTGATTGTGTCCACCTGATATGCTTGACCTGCCCCTTATTTAAGGCCAGTGTCTCACACTATCATGTTGTCATGAGTAAGGATCTGAATTTGTTGATCTGAAACGCGTAGACCTGGTGTACATGTCCGGATTTTAGCACGTTTTTTCATTAAACCATTCATATGGTCGTCTGGGAGCTGGATTTCCTTTTTTCTTGCATTTTCCATTATCGCTGAGTTCCTGGCGATTATCCGTGCCTCCATCTCAGACCGTGACCAGGTGAGCCTCGACTGCTGCCTCTTTTTTCATTGACTTGAATGGGTCCGTCCTCCGTTTTCCACTGACAAGAATAGGACAGGTTATATTTTTTTGACGGACTGGAATCACGGATCACGGATGCGGAGAAAAAACGGAGGACTATCAGTTTTTTTCCACAGCTCCATAGAAATGAATGGGACCTCCGCTAAACTGTGAAAAATGACGAAACGGACGCGGATGCACACAACAGTTGTGTGCATGAGGCCTAAGGAGCAGATTTTAAATTCACAGCATGTCAATATATGCTGCAGATTTCCATCACATATTTCACTTTATGCAATGCATAAGGTACAATCTGCACCGAATCCAGAGCAAAATTTTTGACAAATTCTACTGTGGAAAATCTGCCCCATGTGCCCCCACCCTAAAGCCTCATTCACACATCAGTATTTAGTCAGTGATTTCCATCAGTGATTGTGAGCCAATACCAGAATTGGATCCTCCACAGGCATAAGGTGTAAGGGAAAGATCTGCTCCTGTTCTGTGTTTAGAGCCGCACCTGGTTTTGTCTCAAAATCACTGACCAAACACTGACGTGTGAATGAGGCATTAGGGTAAATGCACACGTTCAGGATTTATGTGCAGAGAATCCACACTCAAATCCACAGGTGTTCACAGGGAAATCAGTGCGGACAATCCGCATCAATTGGTGCGGATTTTGTGCAGATTTTTCGCATGTGGATTTTACTAAGTGAATGGAGAAAATCCGGTCAGGAAAAATAAAAATAAGTTAACATGCTGCAGATTTTAAAATCTGCACCGCAGGTCAAAATCTGCATTGTGTACATGAGAATTTCAATGTGCATGACCTGCACGCAAATCCTGATCGGTTAACTATGCCACTTTATGAATACTGGATTTAATAATAAAGGTGATAGAAAAGGGACGGTGATGAATACAATCTGAACTACAGTGATGCAATTACAGACTGTAAAGGTGATTTGCTAGGGATATGTGGGAATATGGAAATGAAGAGGCTTTGATTGTAATTGTTCATTGTCACAAAAGATGTTATTTAATCACTCCGTTCTCAAACTGAAGACAAACGATGTAATATACAATGACTACATGTTCTAGACCTCTCAGGTTCTGACAATGGAGGCCTCTATTCCTAACAGTTATATAAAAACCATGATTAATGTCAGAGATTTATTGCTTTACACAGGCCTTTAATAGAAGAATAGATTGTTTAACCAAACTTAGTCTACTTTCACACTGGCGTTTTGGCTTTCCGTTTGTGGGATCCTTTCAGTGGATCAGTTTGCATTCTAATGCATTCCGAATGGAAAAGGATCCGCTCAGAATGCATCAGAATGCATCAGTTCAGTCTCAATTCTGCTTTGGAGACGGAGACACCAAAACGCTGCTTGCAGCGTTTTGGTGTCCGTCTGATGAAACTGAGCAAACGGATCCGTCCTGACACACAATGTAAGTCAATGGGGACGGATCAGTTTTCTATGACACAATCTGGCACAATAGAAAACGGATCCGTCCTCCATTGACTTTCAATGGTGTTCAAGACGGGTTCGTCTTGCCTATGTTACAGATAATACAAACGGATCAGTTCTGAACGGATGCAGACGATTTTATTATCTGAACGGATCCGTCCATGATGGATCTGCTCAAAGCGTGAGTGTGAAAGTAGCCTAAATTGTAGTTGGCGGAGCAGCATGTTACCTGCATACAAACAAGTAGAAAAATAATTGATATCAAGGCTATCATTCTGATTGGAAACCACTGCACGCTTCCAAAACTCTATAGCTGCCACCCATTCAGTGTGAACGTGACCCTCAATTCCATGATTAAACAATTGAATCCATGGGCAGCATGAAATCCCAACAGGTTTCTTGGTTATAAACAACCTTGTTTTGTGTTTTGCTGGACATATTTATTCCTATTTGTGTATGCCAAGAGACCTGTCAATCAAGTCTAGATAATATCAAGAATAGCATAAAGGCAATTGTACCACTTTGCCATGCCTTTGACTGTTTTTTTATTTTTTTGCTGATGTGCTCCACAGTTGTCAAATGTACTGATGGTATCTTGGACTCCTAAGCCCTTCTGATCCCTTTGCCATCTATGGATTTTTTCCTTTCATATCCTGAAGACCCAATATGAACAGAGGATACAACTAGGGATGAGCGAATCGACTTCAGATGAAACATCCGAAGTAGATTCACATGAAACTTTGTTCCAATACTGTACGGAGCAGGAGCTCCGTATAGTATTAGAATGTATTAGCTTCGATGAGCCGAAGTTATTGCTTCGCGAAGTCTCACCAGACTTTGCGTAATAACTTCATAAATTAATTTGTACTGTAAAAAAACATTTCCCAAACTCGGGTTCGGTTACAAGTCTCGTGACGCTTCACGAAGCAATAACTTCGGCTCATCGGAGCCAATTCATTCTAATACTGTACGGAGCTCCTGCTCTGTACAGTATTAGAACAAAGTTTTATGCGAATCGACTTCGGATGTTTCATCGGAAGTCGATTCGCTCATCCCTAGATACAACTACTAGACTTACCATTGACAATGGGGTTGAATATGGATCTAATGTTGGGATAGATTCTGAGCTGATCAGGGTCAGCCACATAAAATATACGACATTATATACACAGAAAATAGAACTCTAAAGTAAATCAGTATCTGAGACAAATAAATAGGATAGACGGCTCTACCGCTTGGGCAAATGATAGAGGTGCAGGACTGCTTTTTCTGACTCACCCAGTCAGGAGCATACAATCTTAGGGAAAACAAGGGTAAGCAGGCACACTCGAATCTGGGTACAATTAAATCATTTATTTATAGTAGTAGGACGGGTGGGAGTATAAAAGTAAGTGTGGAAGTAAAGTTAAAGGAGTAGTCTTTTAGGCCTCATGCCAACGGACGTTTTTTTTCACGGTCCGCAAAAACGGGGTCCGTAGGTCCGTGATCCGTGACCGTTTTTTCATCCGTGGGTCTTCCTTGATTTTTGGAGGATCCACGGACATGAAAAAAAAGTCGTTTTGGTGTCCGCCTGGCCGTGCGGAGCCAAACGGATCCGTCCTGAATTACAATGCAAGTCAATGGGGACGGATCCGTTTGACGTTGACACAATATGGTGCCATTTCAAACGGATCCGTCCCCATTGACTTTCAATGTAAAGTCTGGAGTCCCTTTTATACCATCGGATCGGAGTTTTCTCCAATCCGATGGTATATTTTAACTTGAAGCGTCCCCATCACCATGGGAACGCCTCTATGTTAGAATATACTGTCGGATATGAGTTAGATCGTGAAACCTCATTTCCGACAGTATATTCTAACACAGAGGCGTTCCCATGGTGATGGGGACGCTTCTAGTTAGAATATACTACAAACTGTGTACATGACTGCCCCCTGCTGCCTAGCAGCATCCGATCTCTTACAGGGGGCCGTGATCAGCACAATTAACCCCTCAGGTGCCGCACCTGAAGGGGTTAATTGTACTATCATATCCCCCTGTAAGAGATCAGGGCTGCCAGGCAGCAGGGGGCAGACCCCCCCCCCCCCTCCCCAGTTTGAATATCATTGGTGGCCAGTGCGGGCGCCCCCCCCCCCCATTGCCCCCCCCCCCCCCCCCCCCCCCCCCCCCCCCCCCCCCCCCCCCCCCCCCCCCCCCCCCCCCCCCCCCCCCCCCCCCCCCCCCCCCCCCCCCCCCCCCCCCCCCCCCCCCCCCCCCCCCCCCCCCCCCCCCCCCCCCCCCCCCCCCCCCCCCCCCCCCCCCCCCCCCCCCCCCCCCCCCCCCCCCCCCCCCCCCCCCCCCCCCCCCCCCCCCCCCCCCCCCCCCCCCCCCCCCCCCCCCCCCCCCCCCCCCCCCCCCCCCCCCCCCCCCCCCCCCCCCCCCCCCCCCCCCCCCCCCCCCCCCCCCCCCCCCCCCCCCCCCCCCCCCCCCCCCCCCCCCCCCCCCCCCCCCCCCCCCCCCCCCCCCCCCCCCCCCCCCCCCCCCCCCCCCCCCCCCCCCCCCCCCCCCCCCCCCCCCCCCCCCCCCCCCCCCCCCCCCCCCCCCCCCCCCCCCCCCCCCCCCCCCCCCCCCCCCCCCCCCCCCCCCCCCCCCCCCCCCCCCCCCCCCCCCCCCCCCCCCCCCCCCCCCCCCCCCCCCCCCCCCCCCCCCCCCCCCCCCCCCCCCCCCCCCCCCCCCCCCCCCCCCCCCCCCCCCCCCCCCCCCCCCCCCCCCCCCCCCCCCCCCCCCCCCCCCCCCCCCCCCCCCCCCCCCCCCCCCCCCCCCCCCCCCCCCCCCCCCCCCCCCCCCCCCCCCCCCCCCCCCCCCCCCCCCCCCCCCCCCCCCCCCCCCCCCCCCCCCCCCCCCCCCCCCCCCCCCCCCCCCCCCCCCCCCCCCCCCCCCCCCCCCCCCCCCCCCCCCCCCCCCCCCCCCCCCCCCCCCCCCCCCCCCCCCCCCCCCCCCCCCCCCCCCCCCCCCCCCCCCCCCCCCCCCCCCCCCCCCCCCCCCCCCCCCCCCCCCCCCCCCCCCCCCCCCCCCCCCCCCCCCCCCCCCCCCCCCCCCCCCCCCCCCCCCCCCCCCCCCCCCCCCCCCCCCCCCCCCCCCCCCCCCCCCCCCCCCCCCCCCCCCCCCCCCCCCCCCCCCCCCCCCCCCCCCCCCCCCCCCCCCCCCCCCCCCCCCCCCCCCCCCCCCCCCCCCCCCCCCCCCCCCCCCCCCCCCCCCCCCCCCCCCCCCCCCCCCCCCCCCCCCCCCCCCCCCCCCCCCCCCCCCCCCCCCCCCCCCCCCCCCCCCCCCCCCCCCCCCCCCCCCCCCCCCCCCCCCCCCCCCCCCCCCCCCCCCCCCCCCCCCCCCCCCCCCCCCCCCCCCCCCCCCCCCCCCCCCCCCCCCCCCCCCCCCCCCCCCCCCCCCCCCCCCCCCCCCCCCCCCCCCCCCCCCCCCCCCCCCCCCCCCCCCCCCCCCCCCCCCCCCCCCCCCCCCCCCCCCCCCCCCCCCCCCCCCCCCCCCCCCCCCCCCCCCCCCCCCCCCCCCCCCCCCCCCCCCCCCCCCCCCCCCCCCCCCCCCCCCCCCCCCCCCCCCCCCCCCCCCCCCCCCCCCCCCCCCCCCCCCCCCCCCCCCCCCCCCCCCCCCCCCCCCCCCCCCCCCCCCCCCCCCCCCCCCCCCCCCCCCCCCCCCCCCCCCCCCCCCCCCCCCCCCCCCCCCCCCCCCCCCCCCCCCCCCCCCCCCCCCCCCCCCCCCCCCCCCCCCCCCCCCCCCCCCCCCCCCCCCCCCCCCCCCCCCCCCCCCCCCCCCCCCCCCCCCCCCCCCCCCCCCCCCCCCCCCCCCCCCCCCCCCCCCCCCCCCCCCCCCCCCCCCCCCCCCCCCCCCCCCCCCCCCCCCCCCCCCCCCCCCCCCCCCCCCCCCCCCCCCCCCCCCCCCCCCCCCCCCCCCCCCCCCCCCCCCCCCCCCCCCCCCCCCCCCCCCCCCCCCCCCCCCCCCCCCCCCCCCCCCCCCCCCCCCCCCCCCCCCCCCCCCCCCCCCCCCCCCCCCCCCCCCCCCCCCCCCCCCCCCCCCCCCCCCCCCCCCCCCCCCCCCCCCCCCCCCCCCCCCCCCCCCCCCCCCCCCCCCCCCCCCCCCCCCCCCCCCCCCCCCCCCCCCCCCCCCCCCCCCCCCCCCCCCCCCCCCCCCCCCCCCCCCCCCCCCCCCCCCCCCCCCCCCCCCCCCCCCCCCCCCCCCCCCCCCCCCCCCCCCCCCCCCCCCCCCCCCCCCCCCCCCCCCCCCCCCCCCCCCCCCCCCCCCCCCCCCCCCCCCCCCCCCCCCCCCCCCCCCCCCCCCCCCCCCCCCCCCCCCCCCCCCCCCCCCCCCCCCCCCCCCCCCCCCCCCCCCCCCCCCCCCCCCCCCCCCCCCCCCCCCCCCCCCCCCCCCCCCCCCCCCCCCCCCCCCCCCCCCCCCCCCCCCCCCCCCCCCCCCCCCCCCCCCCCCCCCCCCCCCCCCCCCCCCCCCCCCCCCCCCCCCCCCCCCCCCCCCCCCCCCCCCCCCCCCCCCCCCCCCCCCCCCCCCCCCCCCCCCCCCCCCCCCCCCCCCCCCCCCCCCCCCCCCCCCCCCCCCCCCCCCCCCCCCCCCCCCCCCCCCCCCCCCCCCCCCCCCCCCCCCCCCCCCCCCCCCCCCCCCCCCCCCCCCCCCCCCCCCCCCCCCCCCCCCCCCCCCCCCCCCCCCCCCCCCCCCCCCCCCCCCCCCCCCCCCCCCCCCCCCCCCCCCCCCCCCCCCCCCCCCCCCCCCCCCCCCCCCCCCCCCCCCCCCCCCCCCCCCCCCCCCCCCCCCCCCCCCCCCCCCCCCCCCCCCCCCCCCCCCCCCCCCCCCCCCCCCCCCCCCCCCCCCCCCCCCCCCCCCCCCCCCCCCCCCCCCCCCCCCCCCCCCCCCCCCCCCCCCCCCCCCCCCCCCCCCCCCCCCCCCCCCCCCCCCCCCCCCCCCCCCCCCCCCCCCCCCCCCCCCCCCCCCCCCCCCCCCCCCCCCCCCCCCCCCCCCCCCCCCCCCCCCCCCCCCCCCCCCCCCCCCCCCCCCCCCCCCCCCCCCCCCCCCCCCCCCCCCCCCCCCCCCCCCCCCCCCCCCCCCCCCCCCCCCCCCCCCCCCCCCCCCCCCCCCCCCCCCCCTCCCTCTATTGTAATAATTAGTTGGTGGCACAGTGTGCGCCCCCCCGCCCCCCCCCCCCCCCCCCTTCCTCCCTCTATTGTAATAATTCGTTGGTGGCACAGTGTGCGCCCCCCCCCCTTCCTCCCTCTATTGTAATAAATCGTGGTGGCACAGTGTGCGCCCTCCCTCTTTTGTAATAAATCGTTGGTGGCACAGTGTGCGCCCCCCCCCTTCTTCCCTCTATTGTAATAAATCGTTGGTGCACAGTGTGCGCCCCCACATCGGCCCCCCCTCCCTCTATAGCATTAACAACATTGGTGGCCAGTGTGCGGCCTCCCATCCCCCCCCCCCCCCCCCCCCGATCATTGGTGGCAGCGGGTTACTAGCAATAGTACAATAGTAAAAGATTCATACTTACCTGGGAGCTGCGATGTCTGCTTCCGGCCGGGAGCTCCTCCTACTGGTAAGTGACAGTTAATTTAGCAATGCGCCGCACAGACCTGTCACTTACCAATAGGTGGAGCTCCCGGCCGGACACGAACATCGCAGCAGCCGGTAAGTATGAATCTTCTACTATTGTACTATTGCTAAGTAACCATGGCAACCAGGACTGTAGTAGCGTCCTGGTTGCCATGGTTACCGATCGGAGCCCCAGCGATTAAACTGGGACTCCGATCGGAACTCCGCTGCCACCAATGATGGGGGGGGGGGGAGATGGGAGGCCGCACACTGGCCACCAATGTTGTTAATGCTATAGAGGGAGGGGGGGCCGATGGGGGGCGCACACTGTGCCACCAACGAATTATTACAATAGAGGGAGGGAGCGGGGGGGCGCACACTGTGCCACCAACCTATTATTACAATAGAGGGGGGGGGGCCGCACTGGCCACCAATGATATTCAAACTGGGGAGGGGGGGGAGGGTCTGCCCCCTGCTGCCTGGCAGCCCTGATTTCTTACAGGGGGCCGTGATCAGCACAATTAACCCCTTCAGGTGCCGCACCTGAAGGGGTTAATTGTGCTGATCACGGCCCCCTGTAAGAAATCGGGTGCTGCCAGGCAGCAGGGGGCAGTCTTGTACACAGTTTGTAGTGTATTCTAACTAGAAGCGTCCCCATCACCATGGGAACGCTTCTGTGTTAGAATATACTGTCGGTTCTGAGTTTTCACGAAGTGAAAACTCAGCTTTGAAAAAGCTTTTATGCAGACGGATCTTCGGATCCGTCTGTATAAAAACTAACCTACGGCCACGAATCACGGACACGGATGCCAATCTTGTGTGCATCCCTGTTCTTTCACGGACCCATTGACTTGAATGGGTCCGTGAACCGTTGGCCGTGAAAAAAATAGGACAGGTCATATTTTTTTCACGGCCAGGAAACACGGATCACGGATGCGGCTGCAAAACGGTGCATTTTCCAATTTTTCCACGGACCCATTGAAAGTCAATGGGTCCGCAAAAAAAAACGGAAAACGGCACAACGGCCACGGGTGCACACAACGGTCGTGTGCATGAGGCCTTAATAGAATAGTGGGTGATCACCACTGGGTAATGAGTACCCTATAAAATATCAAGAAAAAATAATATATCAAGAAAAAAATCGAGAGAAAATATCAAGAAAAAATCAAGAATAAATCTGGAAAAAGGTCGCCGCACAGTCCAGGATAACTATTGCACTATTTTAATATGTTTCTCATAAAGCAATAAGCATGTGCATATGGCTCTAATTCTTTAGGCAATCTAAACTGTTGTTGTATTAGTATGCCAAGCTGTGGAGGGAAGCGGAGCTCTGTGCCTGAGTGCGGCGTCCCGCACTGTCTCTGGCTACAGAGATCACTTACCCTTCCTAGCGCTGGTTGTGTTTCGTCCTCCGGCAGTGATCGGCGGTTCCTGGAAGGCTGTGTAGTTGATAGCGTCCCTCGTGTTGCCTAGGACGCTGGGGGCGTGGTTGGCGCGTCTGGTGAATGACGTCAGCGGTCCCGTGATCGCGATCTTTTCAGAGTTTGTTCTCCGTATTCCTCCTGCTCTGTTTCAGGGTGTTTCATCAGCTGAAACAGAGCAGGAGGAATACGGAGAACAAACTCTGAAAAGATTGCGATCACGGGACCGCTGACGTCATTCACCAGACGCGCCAACCACGCCCCCAGCATCCTAGGCAACACGAGGGACGCTATCGACTACACAGCCTTCCAGGAACCGCCGATCACTGCCGGAGGACGAAACACAACCAGCGCTAGGAAGGGTAAGTGATCTCTGTAGCCAGAGACAGTGCGGGACGCCGCACTCAGGCACAGAGCTCCGCTTCCCTCCACAGCTTGGCATACTAATACAACAACAGTTTAGATTGCCTAAAGAATTATAGCCATATGCACATGCTTATTGCTTTATGAGAAACATATTAAAATAGTGCAATAGTTATCCTGGACTGTGCGGCGACTGACATTTACAACAATATACAAACAGAGTTATCATCCTCTGCTCAGTGACTTTTACCTCTACAAAGGACTACCTCATCATATAAGATATCTTTTATCAATTTTATCTTTTTAACAGTGGCCACCATCATATGGAAAACAGTTTATAAAAGACTCTATAGACTCCTTTTTTTCCAGACCAATTTTTTCCAAGACCTTTTTCCAGATTTATTCTTGATTTTTTCTTGATATTTTCTCTCGATTTTTTTCTTGATATATTATTTTTTCTTGATATTTTATAGGGTACTCATTACCCAGTGGTGATCACCCACTATTCTATTAAAAGACTACTCCTTTAACTATACTTCCACACTTACTTTTATACTCCGTCCTACTACTATAAATAAATGATTTAATTGTACCCAGATTCGAGTGTGCCTGCTTACCCTTGTTTTCCCTAAATCAGTATCTGGTGTATCCTTTGAAGGACTGGAGCAAGCCTACATCCACAGAAGATCTGTGGTTTGTTCTCCAATATGTTTGGAACAACCTTTCTGCCAATTCCTTTCAAAAACTGTGAAAGGCTGGGTTCACATCTGCGCTGTAAACTCTGCTAGTCTGTTCCGGATACCACCGTGCACCACCAATGGGATCCGGCCGCTTTCAAGCATATATGCCTGCTTCTGGCCAGACAAAAAGTTCTGCATGCAACATTTTTTTGTCTGGCTGAAAGCCGTCACCTATGACGGATACAGTGACCGGGTTACAGTGCTGGAGTTCACAACGCAGATGTGAACCTGACCCAAAGTGTACCTAGAAGAACTGATGCTGTTTTGAAGGCAAAGGATGGTCACATGGAATATTGAGTTAATTCAGATTTCTCTTTTGATTTTATTCACTTTGTTAATTGATAAAAGTAAACTATTAACAATTCTATTTTGGAAAGCATCCTTACTCTTTGCAGCATTTTTCACCAAAAGTACTATAACATATTGTGGGGTTTCGCTCTGGTAGATAGGGTAAAGGGGCGCAGTACAGAGGCAAAAGTTCTTAACTCAAAACGTCAGTGTTTATTCACACTTGAGGCAATTGCACAAAACAGCACACAACTTTGCAGTCTTGGTGTTAATTCACAGACAATGGAAAGTTCATATAACACAAGTCACCTTGCTGGCAGTTCTGCCTCCAGTAGTCCACAGCAGGCTTTAAGGGGCCTATTTCCCCAGTATGCAGCTCTCAGCCCTCCAGCATGGCACAAAGCTTCAGATCCCAAAAACAGAGACTACTCTGCTGAGCCCAGCTGCCTATTTAAGGACAGCCAGGTGCTGCCAAAACCCGAACCGGCACTTAAACTCCGGTCCGGTATTTGACCTCAACCATCACATGCTGGGAGGAAAATACCTGCCTTGCCAGACACAACCCCTCACTGTGTCACAATATATGTTTCTAACAAAAACATTTTGGAGCATTAGCGCAGTGATTTGGACCAAGTGGATTATTATGGCTTAGTTTTCTGGTCTACTTAGGATTCAGAATGCATGAGTTTAATTGATCACAGCATGTATTTTACCATTTTGCTCCGGTCATATCCTACAGCTTAGTAAATATACATAGTGGGGTGTACAAGTTCTCTTTGCAATGCTGGAAGGAGTGGGGTCTCCTCTTTACTTTTTAGAAATTGATGTTTAAAGAGAATACAATCCCAAAATCTTTTCAAAATTGTAAATGAGTTGCCAAGTATAGGCATATCACAAAAAATAATACTTTCTAATACTAAACTTTAAAATCTCACAAACTTGGTTCCACAGCCTCCCATTATTTTTGTTTACTGGGCTGTAGAAATTATGCTCCATACTCAGC
Source organism: Bufo bufo (assembly GCF_905171765.1). Classification (NCBI taxonomy): domain Eukaryota; kingdom Metazoa; phylum Chordata; class Amphibia; order Anura; family Bufonidae; genus Bufo; species Bufo bufo. Next base: position 274,444,886 of record NC_053394.1, on the reverse strand, counting down.
ATTTGAAATGCTGACAGGGCCAGCCGGAGGAGGAGAGCGCTCGCTGGCCCTGTCAATCAACAGGAGGAGGGGGCAGTTTTTTGCGGCGGCTATCAGCAAGTAGATGCATATTTTAAAAGATCGATTTTAAATGAAATGAAGCCACAGACAAAGGTAAGAGCCCTATATAGGGAATAGTCGTTCAATAAGGATTTTAACAAGCCCAAAAATGAAAAATGTGTTTTGGGGGTGACAGAAGCCCTTTAAAATATATCATCATATGGTTAGTGGTGCATTTGAGAGTGAATGTGCATATCAATAGGAGGATCTATAAGATAACCTATGTTGAGACCCGGCTTCACATTTCTCTATCCAGGTGCTAGTCATAAACAGGTAAGGAATACAATGGTAATAAATGATTTACATTCAATCTATGGACAGAGTGTTCTCTTGGCTGTAGAATAAAGATCAGCATCTTGTCCAGACTTGTTCCAGACTTGTCTTTCCTTGGTCTAAAATCTCCTGTTCACTAAAAGGATTAGGATTCTGTAAATGTGGCTTCCATCACTCTATACAATAGTCAGGAGACCAAGGTGTAATCTTTAGATGCCAGGGTATTATGCATTTCTATAACAGAAGCTCAGAATAGCAAATAGCTGAGAGGGTTGACATTGTCCTAGGATCCTATTTCGTACAGCAGGCTTGCTGAAGTCTCAAAAGAACAATAGCTTACATTCAGCATGATGACAGCTTGTATGAAGAGGCACAAAGTGGATTTTCTAGGCCGCAATGCAAAATCTGCACCTAGGCCCCTGCCCACCATGGGCCATTTATAATACTGGAATTGTCTTATGTGACAGAAGGATCTTTGGGCCCCCTGAAGCTCCAAGTGTTTTTGCTATAGCTATGTCTTTTGCCTGCTCGTATAGCTAAGCATACTGATATCATAGAATAAAAATTCTCTAGGCCCCAAAATACTACAAACCCAGATGTGATCTTTTGAAATTGATGAGATAATTACATTTTATATTAGAAATATTGAGATATCATGATCATTTTCTAATGTTTTGATAGTTGTTTATCTTGTTTTTCAGAAAATCCACATACAAGGCCAAACTGGAATATGAACCTGCAACTCTTGGCCTAATATTGCCCCAGGCCTCAATGTGAGCCTTAATTGATGCAGACATTTGAAGCTCTTAAGTGAGCTGACAAGTAGTAGTAGTAGTAGAGCTGGCTTGCAATTAGCTAGTTTATGTTTTCCATGTATCAAAAAACGAAACCAATCAACCAACATTTCCAATGGATTAGCTCTATCTTTTCAGTGTCTTAGAAGGGCTGCAGTTAAGGGGTCAATGTTACTCGAGAAAGCATGACCTTAACCCAGCTCCTTTTCCTTAAAAACCTTTATTAGATAAAACCTCAACACACATTATACACAACATATAGCACATAAGTACATCTCTTGTGCTAACTACTAAAGTACTGTGTGAATTAAATGCCATCTAAAGGCCTGGGTATTTGTATCACTAGCATTGTTCCTGCTTTGTCTGGTTTATGGTGTGTCATACCCAACACATGACTGGGGCAGCTGGTATGGTCATATACTGTGTACCACACATCATTGCACTGACAATATAAACAGGGTTGAAGGGGATGTCAAGGCACAGGAGTGGTATGGACATGGTATTAACCATTTGAAGCTTGCTGAAGTTATTTTTGGAAAACCTCTTTCATTTTTTGATTTTTTTTTTTTACCTTGCCCAACTGCACAAAGTAAAATCTGCACCCACTGCCTCTTAATTTTTCACCAAGTATTTTGGACTTTGCAATCCTTGCCTTTTTTTTTTTTTTTAATCAGATCATTTTTAATAACAAGTTTACAAAATACAAAAAAATAAAAGAAAAGAAAGGGATATCCATACACAGACAAGTCTGATGTTCAGACAATTAGCATTGCTTTGATCATAATTGACAGCCATGTTGCAATAGTGGATACTTAAGAAGCAAAAATATACCCTTTTCAAATGTATCTCAACATACAATAAACCGTTTGACACCTGCTGTGTGTCCAATAGCCATGCCCTCACCAATTCTGAAGATGCTAACTGTGAACTAGTTATCCCATTGCTTCAAAAATGTTGTGAGCATTCCCCTTTTTAAATGTAACCCGTTTGCAAAGGATGCCATCCTACACCACTACATGAAGAATGTCCAAAGAAGGATAAATCCTCAATACCTAAAGATACTAAGGAAGGAAAGAAAGTATCGGTATTCTCTTGCAGAGTGAGGGAAGGAGAAAGCAATGGCACATAAATGGTTGTACCAGTGTGCATATTAAATCCTAAAAGGAGGAACAAGAAGGTATACGCCTATGCGCTACTGGATGCCCTTAGTGATGTCACCTTCATTGATCAAGAAATCTGCAAGAAATTACACCTGGCTACAGAACCAGTGAAGCTTAAACTCACCACAATGACGGGGAGAGACACATTAGTGAACAGTCAAAGGGTCAAAGGACTGAGAGTTAGAGGACTTAATTCAAACTGCACATTAGATCTACCTCCAGCTTATACAAAAGACGATATACCTCTTGATCAAGATCGCATACCTACCTGTGAAACAGCCAATGAATGGGAGCACCTATCTGTCATATCTCATGAAATGTCCCCGCTAAAGGAGTTTGGTGTTGGACTGTTGATAGGCTACGATTGTCCCGAAGCCTTAGTACCATGAAAGGTAATCACAGGAGGAAAGGGTGAACCCTATGCTGTTCAAACTGAGCTAGGATGGGGTGTTGTTAGAGGAAAACAGCAGATCGCAAACTCAAGACAGGTGAGAGAATTGTGTCATCGAATATCTGTCCAAGAGTTATCAACTGCAAGTCCAAAGAAAGTAATCAAGATCCTTAAATCCAACTTTGCAGATATAAGTTCTAAAGAAAAGAGTGTATCACAAGAAGCCACAGTTCGTGCACACTCTAGAAGAAAATATTCAGCAGAATCAACAAGGTCATCTTGAAATGCCCTTACCTTTTAGAGAACGACCTCGTCTGCCAAATAACAGAAATCTTGCCCTAGCAAGATTTAAATGTTTGAAGAAAAAGATGGGAAGAGATCCCAAATTCAAGCAGGATTATTTGAAATTCATGGAAGGCATCCTCGAAGAAGGACATGCAGAGAAAGTTAATAACCAACCTAAAGAAGAAGTGTGGTACATCCAGGGCCGTCTTTAATATTGATTGGACCCTGGGCAAAAATTTACTTGGGCCCCCTGGATCCCGCCTTCCCACACCTTAGCAGGCAATCACGCCCTCCACCACAACACACACACAAAAAATCCACACATCTGGTAGAGTACAGTGAATGACTGTAAATACTTCCAGTTCTGAAGACTCCAGCGGCTCAGGATCAGTGCTCTGGGCAGCTGGGCTCAGGCTGGAAGTGGGCACCGCTCTGCAGGAAGGAGACCAGGGCTCGGCTCACCCTAGTGTTACAGTATATACCCTATAGTATACAGCACCACACAGTATGCAGTTTAGCACCCCACACTATACAGTACCCCACAGTATATAGTAGAGCAGTATAGCACCCCACACTATACAGAACCCCACAGTATATGGTAGAGCAGTATAGCAGCGCACAGTATACAGCATCTCACAGTATACAACACCTCACTGTATACAGCACCCCAAACTATACACGATACAGTCCCCCACACTATACAGTACAGCAGTATAGCACTCCACACTATACCGCACCCACAGTATACAGTATACAGACCCCCACAGTATACAGTACAGCAGTATAGCCCCCCCACTATACAGGCCCCCCCCCACACTATACAGGCCCCCACACTATACAGCCCCCCACACTATACAGGCCCCCCCACAGTATACAGGCCCCCACACAGTATACAGGCCCCCACACAGTATACAGCCCCCACAGTATACAGGCCCCCACAGTATACAGGCCCCCCACAGTATACAGCCCCCCACACAGTATACAACCCCCACACAGTATACAGCCCACCACACAGTATACAGCCCCCCCACAGTATACAGGCCCCCACACAGTATACAGTCCCACACAGTATACAGCCCACCACACAGTATACAGCCCCCCCCACAGTATACAGGCCCCCACACAGTATACAGTCCCACACAGTATACAGCCCCCCCCACAGTATACAGGCCCCCACACAGTATACAGCCCACCACACAGTATACAGCCCCCCCACAGTATACAGCCCACCACACAGTATACAGCCCCCCCACAGTATACAGCACCCCACAGTATACAGCCCCCCACAGTATACAGCCCACCACACAGTATACAGCCCCCACAGTATACAGCCACCCCCCACAGTATACAGCCCCCCCACAGTATACAGGCCCCCACATAGTATACAGTTACGCACAGTATACAGCCCCCCACAGTATACAGGCCCCCACACAGTATACAGCCCACCACACAGTATACAGCCCCCACACAGTATACAGCCCCCACACAGTATACAGCCCCCCACAGTATACAGGCCCCCACACAGTATACAGGCCCCCACACAGTATACAGGCCACCACACAGTATACAGGCCCCCACACAGTATACAGCCCACCACACAGTATACAGCCCACCACTATACAGTAGTTTACAGTATATTAACATAACAGCCCCTGTCACCTTTTTCTGATGTAATCTTCACACAAAAAAGCTCCACAGTTAACTTCTGCAACAGGACCTGTGATGACCTCATAGCCATGTGACCAGTAATTGCTAGGTTACTGGTCACATGGTGATGATGTCATTAAGGTCCTAAACACAACTTTAACACAGTCCGATCATGATGCCTGGACTCAGTGCCGGCAGGCATGCCAGCACCCCTGTGTAGCTGACAGCTTGACACCCGGGGCAGTGGCTAGCAGGGCTCAAGAGGCAGCTGCCTTGGGCCCCCCAGGAGCAACTGGGCCCGGGGCAGCTGCCCCTTTTGCCCCTTGGTAAAGACGGCCCTGGGTACATCCCACATCAATGTGTTTACCACTCAAAGAAACCAGATAAGATCAGAGTAGAATTTGATTGCTCAGCAAAATACAATGGTGTTGCATTGAATGATCATCTACTAAAAGGACCTGATCTTACAAACACTCTACCTGGAGTACTCTGTAGATTCAAAAAGCATCTGGTAGCGGTCATGTGTGATGTTGAAAAGATGTTCCACCAGTTTCATGTGAAAAATTAAGATAGAGTCTTCCTGAGGTTTTTATGGTGGGAAGATGGAGATACAGAGCCAGCAGAATACAGAATGAAAGTACACTTGTTTGGAGCAGCATCATCTCCAGGTTGCGCCAATTATGGTATGATGTACCTAGCTAATCAGAATGAAAAGGATTGTCCATCAGCAGCAAATTTTCTGAAGAAAAACTTTTATTTAGATGATGGTCTCATAAGTCTAGAGTCTACAGAATCTGCAATCAAACTAGTGAAAGAAAGCCAAGAGTTATGCGCAAGAGGACACCTGCGCCTTCACAAATTCATCTCAAACAACAGAGAGGTACTGGAATCCATCAGTGACTCTGAACGTGCAGCAACAATGAAGAATGTAGATCTCAATTATGATCATATTCGAGTTCAGAACGTACTTGGATTGGGATGGAATGTAGAGAATGACAAGTTCTTCTTTGAAGTATCTATTGAAGAGAAAGTTGCAACTAGATGAACCATTCTTTCCGCAGTGGCTTCTATATTTGATCCATTGGGATTCTTGGCCCTAGTAATCCTCAGAGCAAAATCAATACTGCAAGAATTATGCAGACAGAAGTTGGGATGGGATTAGCCTATACCTGAAAATTTGAGGTGGGAGAGTTGGATAAGAGACTTGCAAAACTTGAGAGAATTTCGGATACCCAGATGTTTTGTACCTCAGGATTTCGGAAAGTACAAGAAAATAGAACTTCATCATTTTTCAGATGCCAGTAGTTATGGTTATGGTCAGAGCTCCTACATCAGAGTAATAGGAGAAGAAAAGATACACTGTGCCCTGGTTATGGGGAAGGCCAGAGTTGCACCTACCAGTATATACCAAGACTTGAACTGACAGCAGCTGTTGTTTCAGCATCAGTAAGCAAGTTTATGAGAGAAGAATTGGAATTGAAAATAGATGAAAAAGATTTTTGGACAGACTCACAAGTTGTCCTAGGATACATAAACAACGAAGCTCGAAGATTCCATATCTTTGTCGCCAACAGAGTTGAGAAAATTCGGGAAATAACACATCCAGAACATTGGCATCACATTGACACAAAGCATACACCAGCAGATCATGCTTCAAGAAGCCTGAATGTAACAGAATTGAAAAATTCAAACTGGTTCACCGGTCCAGAGTTCCTTTGGATAAAGGAAATCACGCCCAGTAAAGGTTACACAAAATTGTCTATGGGTGATCCAGAAGTAAAAGTTGTACAAACATTGAGCACTGCTGCGAAGTGTCAAGATGACATACTTGAAAGACTAGCCCGATGTTCAAAATGGAATACAGTCATAAACGTAGTAGCTCGAATTCATCGTTTGGCAAAGGGAATTAGAAAGAAGGAATTGTTGAATGTAGAAGAAAGAATGAAAGCTGAGGAAACAGTCATAAGACTCATTTAACAGAGATTCTACAGTGAAGAGTTGAAGAGACTTAGACAAGAACCTAAAAGGATTCCAAAGAACCACCCATTGTACAAGCTTAATCTTGTTCTGCAGGATGGTATACTGAAGGTGGGAGGGAGACTGGAAAATGCATCGTTACCTAGCAGAGTGAATCATCCATAAATTCTACCCGAAAACTCTACCTTCACAAGATTGATTATTGATCACTACTACAACATATCCTTGCATCAAGGAAGAAGCTTTACCCAAAGCTGTTTGAGAGAAGGTGGTTACTAGATAGTGAAATGAAGCAAAGTATATAAGTAAATGTGTAGTCTGCAGAAAGGCACGTAGACCTACAGAAAAACAAAGAATGGCAGATTTACCGACAGATCGCGTAAACCCATCACCACCATTTCTTTATAGCGGAATGGATTGCTTTGGCCCATTCATCACTAAACAGCCGAAAGGAGTACAAGAGATATGGACTAAAATTTACATGTCTGAGCTCCAGAGCAATTCACCTGGAAATGTTAGAGGATATGTCAACTGACGCATTCATCAACGCCTTAAGATGTTTCATAGCCATTAGAGGTACCGTCAGAGAGCTTAGATCTGACCAAGGATCAAATTTTGTCAGAGCAAAGAATGAATTGAAGAAAGCGCTAAAAGAGATTGATAAAGAAAAAGTAACTAAGTATTTGTTAGAGAAACAGTGTGATTTTCATATGAATGCTCCACATGCAAGCCATACAGGAGGAGTTTGGGAAAGGCAAATCAGAACTGTGAGAAATGTGTTAAGTTCAGTGTTAAAAAAGAACACCGGAAGAATAGATAATGCTTCACTTAGGACCCTATTCTATGAAGTAATGTCTATTGTTAACAGTCGTCCACTTACAGTTGATAACATCAACGATCCAAAAAAGTTTGGACCCTTTAGCTCCCAACCATCTACTTCACCTTAAGTCTGATTACATACAGCCAACGCCTGGCAAGTTCACCAAAGAGGATTTATATGTTAAAAGGAGATAGCGAAGACAGCCTGTCTGGGAATTCCCCCAGCTCCTGCTGCTAGAATCATTATTCACCAGAGACAGGAGCTGAAGAGACATTCACTCCACTGAGAGTCCAGTTTTATGGGAACAAGAGACCAAAATATATATTTAGAACAGTTATATAATGTTCATATTGTTAGTATTGTGTTTAGAACTGTATACTGAACTAGATATATATGTGTTTACTTACAGTTCCACCAATTGCAACCATACAATTGCAAATACAAATTGCAAGCATACACTTGCAATCATTCAGATTCCATATTGCAATCCAAATTGCATACAACCATACCAGATCATGCTCAACCAATCTGCAAATAGTCATTGCTAACTGCATACTGAAAGTGAACTATTAGTTAGACCTCAGATCTACCTCTCAGAGAGATCATAAAGTGCTTAAATAACTTAAAGTGAGAGTACAAATACTCAAGAGAGAAATATATCCACCATTTTATGTTGAATGACAAGATTGAACAGTTGAACCACCATCTTACGCATACCACCATTTTGTTATCTTTTCAACACGTGTTATGTCCATGGACTATCTGCTGCATATTCAAGCATTTGGTGTGCTCTTTAAACCTACTGTTTCCATAGAACGGCGCTAGAGGAATTACAGAGCAATAGAAAGTCTGGTTAGACTAAAAGTCAGAGATATCAAAATTCTTCTAAATGCCACAGCGCAAAAGGCACTTTATAGTGCTGTGCCTGCCACACCCTCTTTCCAACCTTATCACATGGTTAATTATCCCTAATAGCTCCTGCGTGCTCTGGGTCGTGGGTTGAATCCAGTATTTCGCAATCAATTTGTGGGTTAATTACAGAATTTTAGAAATGTATTATAGCCTAATAGTACAACCAAGGGAGTTCTCGGAATTACAATGCCATACAGTTTATCCAACAGATTAAACACAGAGGTCCGTAGTGTACTTAGTCCCCCACATGAACACAGAATATGTTTAAGGGTTGCCTCAGGTTCTGAACACCAAGAGCAACTGGCATCAGATCTAACCCCCATCTTATACAGCAACTGAGAGGTCTTGTGGATCCTATGCGGCAAAAATAATTGTGGCGTAGGGATCGCTATAGCAGCCATAGCAATGGCTATGGGGCCCTACGCCACTGGGTACGATAGGGGGCGGCCTTCCCCCCTCCCCGATCCCCCCCATCATTGGTGGCAGTGGCAGTTCCGATCGGAGTCCCAGCAGTGTAATGCTGGGGCTCCGATCGGTTACCATGGCAGCCAGGATGCTACTGAAGTCCTGGCTGCCATGGTCAGTTAGTCAGCACAGCATACTTACATGCGCTGTGGCCGCCGGGCGCTCCTCCTTCTTGTAACTCGTCACAGGTCTGTGCGGCGCATTGCTATAAGCATAAGCAATGCGCCGCACAGACCTGTGAGTTACAAGAAGAAGGAGCGTCGGGCGGCCACAGCGCATGTAAGTATGCTGTGCTGACTAACTGACCATGGCAGCCAGGACTTCAGTAGCATCCTGGCTGCCATGGTAATCGATCGGAGCCCCAGCATTACACTGCTGGGACTCCGATTGGAACTGCCGCTGCTACCAATGTTGGGTGTGGGGGGTTGGGGGAGGGCGCACTGCCCACCAATGATTTTAATACTGGGGGGGGGGGGATTGCACTGCCCACCAATGATTATAATACTGGGGGGGAGGGCTTGCACTGCCCACCAATGATTATAATACTGGGGCACTGCGGCTGGTGATGGGGGCTGATGGAGAGGCTACTGGGGGCTGCCTTGAGGCTACTGGGGGTTGCTATGAGGCTACTGGAGGCTGCTATGAGGCTACTGCGGGCTGCTATGAGGCATGGGGCTCTTATCTGAGGTCTGATTGGGGGTCATTCATATTGTGGTCTGAGCTGAGGTGTTATCTGAGGTCTTATTGGGGTCTTATTAACATTGGGGATCTTATTGGGGCTGTTAGCTGAGGTTTGATTAACATTGGGGGTCTGATTGGTGGTCTGACCTGAGGTATAATGATTTTTTTTTTTTCCAGAGCAGCTTGGAGAAAAAAGGCCTCACAGTCTCCCACAGTCGTTCTGCCCGGCCAAGCGAGCCAGCACCCCTGAGGCCAAGCCTGCCAGCCCCCCTGAGGCCAAGCCTGCCAGCCCCCCTGAGGCCAAGCCTGCCAGCACCCCTGAGGCCAAGCCACCCAACACCCCTGAGGCCAAGCCTGTCAGCACCCCTGAGGCTAAGCCAGCCAGCACCCCTGAGTGTTCAGAACTGTAAGTAAATTATATATAAGGGGGGCTTATAATATGAAAGAGACGAATTATGTCTGAACAGACATATAGCGCAAATTCCAGTTTTTGTTTATGTTTTATGTTGCACTGAATTTTTTGTGAAATATATATTTATATATATTATTTTTTTTCTGGGGGGGGGGGGGGGAGTCAGGGTGGCAGTGGATCTTGGGTGAGTTCCCACACTTTATGTCCCAGGACTTGACCCCTGGAGTGGCCCCGCAGTCTGGGTGGCAGTTCTGACTAGTCCTACTTTAATACACAGACATTTAGATTCATACATTTCCTACACTGGCACAAATGCGTTGCCAGTGACCAACTGTCTGTACTCAGTCCTACGCGTAACCGTCGCAAGTGCATGAGGAGCTGCGGATGTGGCGGCGAGGTCCGAGAGGTATGTGGGGGTGGGAGATCCGGGAGGGGGGCCCATAAAATATTTTTGCTATGGGGCCCAGTCATTTATAGCTACACCCCTGATTGTGACTGATGCTGTGCCGCACTAATAGAGTGGGAGTATTCTCAAGTACAGATTGCCACTGGGTTGGGGTTCAAGGGCCCACATCTATTTCCCATTTCTCTTTCAATCCAGACAGTGGATCCCCCAGTCATTTATTCAAAAGGAAGCCATATGTGAAAGAAATAAGGTTACGGAATGCAGACGCTTGCACTACATGATCAAACAATACGGTAGAAGCAATAGTAGTAGGAACAACATGCCCCTGAATCTACATAGCATGCTGCAATTATAAGTAAGCATAAAAAACTGTCCTCTGTACTCCAAACTCAGTATGCAGTTTTTGAAAGGTTTTAAAGATTCCCCTGTTGCGCCCATCCGCCCAAACCCTCCAGTTTATATAGTTTCCACAGCGAAGCATTTTGCCACAGAAGAGTGTATTTAGTACATCCCTTAATTTCGAGGAGATCCCATATATACCACCAAACCTTATGCATAAGGTAGAATGTGGGCAAACTAGGGGAATACAGTTTAAATGCATCCGTTTGCAGTGCATCTAAAGGGATATGATTCGGGGTAAGGCCTCATGCACACAACAGTGTTTTTTCACTGTCAGTGATTTGGCTTCAGTGGTCCGTGTCCGATTTAGCTTCAGTTGTGTTTCCTTGTGTTTTCCTTTTTTTTTGTCTGACAGGGGGAAAAAAAGGAAGGTTAATGAAAAGTGTAATTTTATTGCACCAAGGTCTTGTAGAAAAAAACGGACACGGACGCGGACACGGATGACATACCAGTTGTGCATCCGTTTTTTTTTTGACGGACCCATTGACTTGAATGGGTCCGTCCTCCGTTTTCCACTGACAAGAATAGGACAGGTTATATTTTTTTGACGGACTGGAATCACGGATCACGGATGCGGAGAAAAAAACGGAGGACCATCAGTTTTTTTTCACAGCTCCATAGAAATGAATGGGACCTCCGCTAAACTGAGAAAAATGACGGAACGGACGTGGGATGGTCGTGTGCATGAGGCCTAAGATTGTATAATTATTCTCCGGGAGTCCTGTGATATCTCTAGGTTCTATCCCTGTAGATGTTGAAGCTGCGCAGCTAGAAATTATGTCCAAGGATGTGGCAGCGCCACTCCTCTGCTGTCCTTAACTAGCTCAGACCACCTTGGCTCTTGGTAGGCGGGCACAGATGTGTTTTGATCAAAATATATTGGCTAAGTGTCTCAGATTTTATCATATCAGAGCGAGGACTTTGTCCATATATAATGCTTGCATCTATTTTACTAAGTGCATTATTACCTTATTTGTGTGATTTTTTCCCATGAATATGGCCAGGGACATCTGCACATTTATTTATCATACCGTGCAGGATTATTTTATCTTTGTTTTTTCTGTTATTTTTTTGTTTATGTAGTGTATGCTTGAGGGAGTGGCACCTTCAAGTGTGAATGCGCTCCTATTTTATCTTGGGAGTAGCATTCCTCTGCACTTTTGCCCTTCCTATCTCATAGAGAGCCTTGATTAGGTGGTACACAGAGGTGTGCTTGCTCCTCCTCCCATTGGTTGCTTGATGCACATGGAGGTGACTAGGAGAAGCACACCATATGTGCGGGGTCTGCGCTCCTGAACATAGAAGCCCAATGGCTTAGGTAGGTTTAGCGTAGGACCCGCCTGACCTGAGACCACCTTGGTGCTTGGTAGGCGGGCTCAGATGTGTTTTGATCTAAATATATTGGCTAAGTGTCTCAGATTTTATCATATCAGAGCGAGGACTATACTAAGTGCATTATTACCTTATTTCTGCGGAAAAAAAATTCTAGCTGTAATTTAGCCAGTTTAATTCTGGTTGATCCTTTTTTCCCATATTAAATTGCTAAATAATCCATCTATCCTCTTGATAGAAAATCAAGAAATGTTGGAGAATCCATGTGGGGGCATTGTGCAAGACACACAGAAATTGAGGCATTAAATTAATCTTAATTAAGTTTGCTCTACCTACCACCGACAACGGTAGTTTAATCCACGCCTCTATTTTATGTTTCATTTTGTCCAGTAAAGTTAATAAATTGAGCTCTATATAATTCAAAACATTTGCATGTGTCAGAAAAAGAATTTGCCACAGTGGTGTACACAGAGAAACCATGTCTCTTTAACAACCACAGGAGTAGATTCCATTAACAGTAAAAATGGTAATAACAGGCACTCTACCACCCGGTACTGCACTAATGACTGTATTTTATTATGCAGATAAATACAGATAAAATATAATAAACCAATGTAAAAAGAAAGAAGAAAACTGGTAGTAAAAATAGGTAATAGAAATATAGTATTCTGCACCGCATAGAGCTCAGTTGCAGTGTGCACACTCTCCTATGTTTCTTAAAAATACTTTAAAAGATCAAGATAAGACAGAGAGGTAGTTGCAATTTATATACTGTAAGTAGATGGTTCAATGGATCTTTCATAGCAAGTCCCTGAAGGTTAAAAAAAAAATCTCACAATTCAGTGTCTTATATATCTCCAATTCATCCAATAGTTCCACTGTTCCACTTGATTAAATAATGTTGTATCCAAATGTCAATTCAATAGTATTGTACCCAGATATCAATTTGTAGGTATCTACCGTGTCCACATGACAGTTCACAGAATATCATATAATATCACTTCTCCATTTTTAGGTAAACATAGGTGCTGTTCATAATAGTATAGGATTCATATATGATTGTATTTATGAATTAGTGATTGTAATCAATAGTCATAGAGTCAAACAGTTAATCCCATTTCATAAGTCATTGTCCATGAACGTACAAGCTGGATAATTATTAATCATTGTTCATGGTTCTTCTTGTAAAAACCTTTTATATTTCACACATGGTAGATGATGACATACCTCTAGGTTGTATTTTATTACATTTTACCGTGGTGCCGGCTTCTGAGGTGGGGGGGGGGATATGCGGCTGGAGCGCTCGTGTCTCACTCCTCGATGTAAGAGACCGGCTTCTTGCGTCTCAGTCTGCGAGTAGCCTGTGTTCAGCGGGTCACGTGTTGCTCGGCGTGTCACTGGCATCCCACGTGTCTGGTTTGCAAGCCGAGCCTCCGATTCAGCGCGCTGTCTCGGTGTATCCTCAAGCCTTATTTGGAAAATTGTGTGTTGTTATTATTCCATGTTATCAGGATATCCTTTAGAATGTTGTAATTATGCCAGGAACGTTGTAGTTATTCCATATGCATTTCGGAATACCCTACTCCTTCATCAGTGAAGGAGTAGGGTACTCCGAAACGCATATGTCACAGTCCTAGGGGATAAATAGATGATGGGAGAAATCTCTGCACTGATCCCTGATATATTTATACATAGTAATAAAATCTCCCCTCAGTCGTCTTTTTTCTAAAGTGAATAACCCTAATTTTGATAATCTTTCAGGGTACTGTAGTTCCCTTATTCCAGTTATTACTTTAATTGCCCTCCTCTGAACCCTCTCCAGCTCTGCTATGTCTACCTTGTTCACAGGAGCCCAGAGCTGTACACAGTACTCCATGTGTGGTCTGACCAGTGATTTCTAAAGTGGTAGGACTATGTTCTCATCATGGACATCTATGCCCCTTTTGATGCAACCCATTATCTTATTGGCCTTGACCCTAAGCTTTTGACCTAAATACCTAAAATAATTTTTAAGGACGCTCCACCTACCTCTAACTTTGTCATTGGTTCCGATATGGACCATGACCGCTGGATCTTCTCCAGCCCCTCCCAGTAATCTGTCAACCCGATCTGCGATGTGTCGACAACACACTGTTCGACGATCCCGGTCTTTGTGACAGATCGCCCTATCTTGCTCTCCTTTGTCAGCGTGACCCTTCTCAGTCAGCAGAAGTAATACAACTGATCTACCAGACATCCCATAGATGACGATGTCTGGGACACAAAGGGCTTTTTAAGTTGTCTGTATTCCAGTAGTGCAGAACAAGACACTTAAAGGGGGTATCATTCATTTTTTTTAACTAATGTGCTCCCGCTCATGTGGCTAACAACTGTCACATTGCTAATGATGAGACAATATTCCTACTGGGCCAACGCTGAGCTGCCCAGTGTAATTATGTTCCCGACACTTCCTGGATCACATGCTGTACATGTGCATGGGATCCAGGCCTGGCTACAACCCTCAATGTACACAGGTTGCACCTGCGCAGTCAGGAAGCCTCGAGCACTGTGAGCTGCCACTGCCCAAAACTGCGCAGACACAACCTGCATACATTGTGGGTTGTAGTGTTTCAACATGGGAAACAATAATCTAAAAGCATGAGTTTCTTCTTGATCCTCATAGTTTCCGTCTATTTTATGTATATTTATGATTGGATATCTCATACAGTATTTATTTTTATAAATTTTTATAGTGCCACCATATTTTGCAGGATTATACACTCATATTGGTACCTGTGCCCATTGAGACTCAAAATCTACAGTCCAACATAGGCTGTGTTCACACTTGCGTTGAGCTTTCTGTTCTTCAGATCCATCATAAGGACAAAAAAAGGGAGAAAAGGGGATCCGTTTTAATTCCCATTTATTTAAATTTGTATCAGTTGTAATCAGTTTTTGTCAGTTCTGTCAGATATCAGTTATTTTTACATGCTCAAAATTTCGGCCTGCCGTACTTTTTTCCTGTAAAAAATAACTGATGTCTGACAGAACTGACAAAAACTGATGCAACTGAGCACATCTGATGCTCAAAATAAAGCAGATCAGTTTTAATGTTTTTTGTTTTAGTATTGGGGGAAGCAACACACAAACACAGGTAGAACATACAGTCCTTGGAGATGTTGATCTTGGTCTGAATCAAACCCAGGTCTGCAAGGCAACAGTGCTAGCCGCAGAGCCACCATGATGCCCCATCCATGGCAAACATATAGAAAAGGGTGCATATTAATTATTTGTTAAGAGTATGTTGGTAAGGGCTCTTTCTATTTCTGTGCTCCAATTTCATTATTCTCTGGTTTCCTTGTATTCTGCATGTTGATCTTACATAGGGGTTCTCACCATTGTTTTCTGCTAGGGCAAGAGGCGACTCAACGGGAAAAGTGTAAAGGAAGCCAGCACATCAATGCAAATAAAGATTCTGGATTTCTACATTTTTAGTAACTCAGTAACCGTATTTCTATGAATTATGTGAAATGAGCTGAGCACTGGGGTTCTGATATGCACTGTGGAGTATGCAAGTCACTGCAGGGAGCATCTTATGGCCTTCATTTAAAAAATAAAATATTGTCTTTCTTTTACTTTTTTTTTTCTTGTGATATTACAGTCCTGATCAAAAGTTTAAGACCACTAGAGCTTCAACATGCAACAAGAAGAAATGAGAGTGAGACAAAACATTTTTTGAGCATTCAATTAATTGAAAATAACGATTAAACTGAAACAGGCTGTTTTTCTGCTAATCCAAATTTTAGGACCACATGCCTTTAAAAGGCCAAATTTGTGCAAAGATGTGGATTCATTGTCATTTTCTGTCAGGTAGTCACACGTTGTGATGGCAAAGGCAAAAAAACTCTCCCTTTTTGAACGTGGTTGTTGAACTGCATAAGCAGGGTCTCTCACAGCGCGCCATCGCTGCTGAGGTGAGACGCAGTAAGACAGTCATTTGGAATTTCTTAAATGATCCTGAGGGTTATGGAACAAAAAAGTCAAGTGGAAGACCCAAAAAAATTTCATCAGCACTGAGCCGGAGGATCCAATTGGCTGTCCGTCAAGACACTGGAGATCCTCGGCCCAAATTAAGACCCTTACTGGTGCTGACTGCAGCCCCAAAACCATCAGACGGCATCTGAAACAAAAAACGTCTTCAAAGACCGCGTCTCCTTGAACGCCACAGAACTGCTCGTTTGGACTTTGCAAGAGAGCACCAAACATGGGACATTCAAAGGTGGAAGAAAGTTTTATTCTCTGATGAGAAAAAATTTAACCTTGATGGTCCTGATGGTTTCCAACGTTACTGGCATGACAAGCAGATCCCACCTGAGATGTTTTCTACGCGCCACAGTGGAAGGGGCGCCATAATGGTCTGGGGTGCTTTTTCCTTCAGTGGAACAATGGTGCTTCAGGAAGTGCAGGAGCGTCAAACGGCCGCTGGTTATGTCCAGATGTTGCAGAGAGCATTCCTCATGACTGAGGGCCCTCGCCTGTGTGGTAACGACTGGGTTTTTCAGCAGGACAACGCTACAGTACACAATGCCCGCAGGACAAGGGACTTCTTCCAGGAGAATAACATCACTCTTTTGGCCCATCCTGCGTGTTCCCCTGATCTAAATCCAATTGAGAACCTTTGGGGATGGATGGCAAGGGAAGTTTACAAAAATGGACAACAGTTCCAGACAGTAGATGGCCTTCGTGCGGCCATCTTCACCACTTGGAAAAATGTTCCCACTCACCTCATGGAAACGCTTGCATCAAGCATGCCGAAACAAATTTTTGAAGTGATAAACAATAACGGCGGAGCTACTCATTAGGCTACTTTCACACTGCCGTTCAGAGCGGGTCCGTCTGATGTTTCCTCAGACGGATCCGCTCCTATAATGCAGACGTTTGTATCCGTTCAGAACGGATCCGTCTGCATTATAACTTAGAAAAATTTCTAAGTGTGAAAGTACCCTGAACGGATCCGTCCAGACTTTACATTGAAAGTCAATGGGGGACGGATCCGTTTGAAGATTGAGCCATATAGTGTCATCTTCGAACGGATCCGTCCCCATTGACTTACATTGTAAGTCTGGACGGATCCGCTTGCCTCCGCATGGCCAGGCGGACACCCGAACGCTGCAAGCAGCGTTCAGGTGTCCGCTTGCTGAGCGGAGCGGAGGCTGAACGCCGCCAGACTGATGCATTCTGAGCGGATCCGCGTCCACTCAGAATGCATTAGGGCTGGACGGATGCGTTCGGGGCCGCTTGTGAGCCCCTTCAAACGGAGCTCACGAGCGGACACCCGAACGCAGGTGTGAAAGTAGCCTTACTGAGTTCATGTTTGGAAGTTGGATTTCTGTTTTGGGGGGGTTCAGTCTTTTTTTGGAGGTGTGGTCCTAAACTTTTGATCAGCTGAAAAACAGCCTGTTTCAGTTTATTCGTTGTTTTCATTAAATTGAATGCTCAAAAAATGTTTTATCTCACTCCCATTTCTTCTTGTTGCATGTTGAAGCTCTACTTGGAACCTTGTTAAGATCCAGCCATACTAAATATGATTTTTTGCAATTTTTCAAGTGGTCTTAAACTTTTGATCAGGACTGTATATATAAATTTCAGAAGGCTCTTTTTATCCTCAATTCTTATATTAAGCAAACAAATAAATGAATATATTTTATTTCAGTCTTACAAGTATTTCTGGTACATTTGTAAACTTGCACCAATACTTAGGCTTATCCAACCGATAATGGTTAGTTTAACCTAAGCTGACATCATCATCAGAAGACTGTTGGTGCCACACAGGGAGCCTGTAGTACAGAGTCATTAGAGGGCAATTACACATCTATTCACCCCTAGAAGCCATATTTCTTTCCGTAGAATTCATATGAAATCCAACAAAAGAAAGCCTTCTTATTCCTTTGTTTGAAGGCATACGGAGGCATATTGAAGTACTGTTAGTATAGAAAGAAGTCTATGAATAATGTTGAAAAATGCTCAGTCATTGGGTGAAATGATCTTTGATGTGGACACCACAGTCATTGTTTCTGGGCAGTAGATTGTGCTGTGTAAGCAGTGATCTGCTGCCCAGAAAAAGTGAAATGTATAAGCACGAGTAATGGCAATAGCCATCGGTAGTCCCCAAACAGTGGAGGTGATCACTGCATGCAAATGCAGCTCTCCCCCCCCCCCCTCCCCCCACTGACAAGCAAGAAATTATCGGGAAGCAACAGTTCCTTCCTGATAATTGCCTGCCATGTAAATCCAGCATTAGAGGAAAAATTGTTCAAACCATAATAAAATTGTTGTACATTTAAAAAAAAATATTCTTTTTTTGCTACATTTGCTACAGCAAGATGAAGGGAGGAAAGGCATTAAAGTAGTTCTATTACCTTTCAGAAAAGGACAAACAAGAGCTGCATATGGCTAAAAATAAAAAAATAGGCATGTCCATTTCGAATGTTCCACTCTACTGGTTTGGCTACAGTAACGATGTGACATACAGTACTTGACAATTTACGGGCCATATTAGTATCAATGGCACAGACTTAGTTTATCCATCACTTACATATTCCAAAGTGCTGCAATTGTCATTCCCTATTACAGTACCAGTGCCACACTCTCGCTTCACCTATCAGTATGCTTTTGGCATGTCGGAAGAAACCAGAACACCCAGTGGAATCCCATGCAAAGATGAGCAGAACATACAAACTCCATGCAGATCATCTAGATTGGTAGGCAGTGAAGCGCTAATTTTAGACTCAATGCTGAAGAAGGTCATTCTGCGATATATGAGTATTACATGATACAATGTAACCTACATTATTTATCTGGACAGAATGAAATTGAATACATGAAATAAAACATTCCTTGAAGCAGAATAACAAAAGTGCCGTGATTCCTCCTTCATACAATGTGGTTGTAACCTCCTACTGGCACCTTATCTACTCCAGTGGTGTGCAGGTGTCAGTTCCTATATATATTGGATGCTACCTTTGGTCAGATCATGTGTAGCACAGTGGGTCAGTGGTTAGCACTGGTGCCTTGCAGCGCTGTGGTCCTAGGTTTGAATCCGACCAAGGACAACATCTGCATGG
This sequence comes from Bufo bufo, assembly GCF_905171765.1. Lineage (NCBI taxonomy): Eukaryota > Metazoa > Chordata > Amphibia > Anura > Bufonidae > Bufo > Bufo bufo. The sequence goes on along the minus strand of NC_053394.1, from coordinate 274,425,730 downwards.
AGTTTGTATGTTCTCCACATGTTTGTGTGGTTTTCCTCCAGGTACTTCGGTTTTCTCCCACACTCTAAAGACATACTGATAGGGAACTTAGATTGTGAGCCCCATTAGGGACAGCAGGTAATGATAACGTCTGTAAAGCTCTGCGGAATATGTCAGCGCTATATAAGTGCATAAAATAAATTCACACCCAGGACTTCAGCAATAGAAGACAACAGTGCTGACCACTGAGCCACCATGCTCATCAGTGTGTGAGTGGTGCAGTATGACATGTCACTGCTGCAGCTAAATGAACAATTACAAAACGATTACGCAGGAGCAGCGAGAGATGAAAGGCAAATATGTGACTATTTTATTTTTTATTCATAACCTTATTATATACTGAGGGGTTCCATTTAAAAAATATGTAAAATATAAAATATAGACTATGTGTTATGACCTATTTTATAGTTAAAAGGCTTTCTAAACAAAACTTTGCACACCTGATTAATCTATATATATAAAGAAGGAAGTATATATGTGTGTGTGTGTATGTATGTTCCGCGATCACTCAAAAACGCAACCATCGATTTCAACGAAACTTGGTATACACATCCCTTGCTGCCTGGAAAGAAATCTTGTGGGGGTCATACGCCCCTACACAGCAGCTGCATGGAGTTTGTATGCTCCAACTATTTTTGCTACACACATATTGCTCTGTAACTCAAAAACTCATCGATCAATTTCTACTAAACTTGGTACACATATCACTTACTATCTGGGAAAGAATACTGTGGAGGTAACATGCCGGTACACAATGAGTTTCTGTCTGTCTGTTCTTTATGCGCGACCAAATGACTGCACTGATCTTCACCAAATTTGGCACACAGGTACATCAGCTCGCTAGGACGTACCATTCCTGAGATATTCCCCAAAAAATGACCTGCATTAGCCAATACAAGCTTGCAAGTCTTTCTCTTCATATCCCAACTGCCATACACACGGTCACATGTCCCTCATCAGCCAATAGAAGATCGCAGGCCCTTAGTCTCCACATACACACAATTTTTCTCTAGGTTTCCATAACAACCCAGCCATTTTTCTTCACTGCTGTAGGTCAGCTTTAGGCTAGGGCTACACGACGACAATAAGTCGCACCACACATAGGGCATAACTACACTGCTACATGTGTCGTGCAACATTGATGTCGCACCAATGTCACGCAACAATTTTTATAAAGATTTTGGATGGATTTTTTGTGACTGATGTGTCGCAGTCCCAGCATGTCACATGTCGCAGTGCAACACCATAGACTATCATTATACAAATTGTTGAGACAAAATGTTGCGCGACACATGTCATCGTGTAGACCTAGCATTGAAGCCGCAAGGCGCTGTGGAGGTCACTGTTAAAGGGGCAGGCACTGTGGAGGTCACTGTTAAAGAGGCGGGCACTGTGGATTTTACTGTTAAGGGGGCAGGCCGCTGTGGAGGTCACTGTTAAGGGGATGGTCCGCTATGAAGGTAAATGTTAAGGGGCAGGGTGCTGTAGAGGTCACTGTTAAGGGGGCAGGGTGTTGTGTAGGTCACATTTTAAGGGAACGGAGCTCTGTGGAGGTCACTGTTAAGGGGGCAGGTTATTGTGGAAATCACTTAACGAGACGGGGTACTGTGGAGGTCACTTACAAAGGGGCGGCCGCTGTGGAGCTCACTGTTAAAAGGTAGGGCGCTGTGGATGTTACTGTTAAGGGGGCTGGGTATTATAGATGTCACTGTTATAGTGGATACTGTCGATATCTTTTAACAACACACAGAAACATTAAATTAAATAGATAAAATATACCCGTGCAAAGCCGGGTCCTTCTGCTAGTAAAATGTTATAAAGGAAAAAATAAAAAAAAATGTATTAAGTTTTTTTTTTTCAAATTATATTCTGCCTGATGCAGTGAAACAATATACTTTATATGGCTATATCCAAGGCAAAATTATTGAGTTGTATACTTTAGCAATAACTAGAAATTTCTAAGAATTTTCTATTAGATAATTGTATGTTATATATATCATATACAGTACAGACCAAAAGTTTGGACACACCTTCTCATTCAAAGAGTTTTCTTTATTTTCATGACTATGAAGGCATCAAAACTATGAATTAACACATGTGGAATTATATACATAACAAACAAGTGTGAAACAACTGAAAATATGTCATATTCTAGGTTCTTCAAAGTAGCCACCTTTTGCTTTGATTACTGCTTTGCACACTCTTGGCATTCTCTTGATGAGCTTCAAGAGGTAGTCCCCTGAAATGGTCTTCCAACAGTCTTGAAGGAGTTCCCAGAGATGCTTAGCACTTGTTGGCCCTTTTGCCTTCACTCTGCGGTCCAGCTCACCCCAAACCATCTCGATTGGGTTCAGGTCCGGTGACTGTGGAGGCCAAGGCATCTGGCGCAGCACCCCATCACTCTCTTTCATGGTCAAATAGCCCTTACTTTCAAAGTTTTCCTAATTTTTCGGCAGACTGACTGACCTTCATTTCTTAAAGTAATGATGGCCACTCGTTTTTCTTTACTTAGCTGCTTTTTTCTTGCCATAATACAAATTCTAACAGTCTATTCAGTAGGGCTATCAGCTGTGTATCCACCTGACTTCTCCTCAACGCAACTGATGGGCCCAACCCCATTTATATGGCAAGAAATCCCACTTATTAAACCTGACAGGGCACACCTGTGAAGTGAAAACCATTTCAGGGGACTACCTCTTGAAGCACTGTTAAATGCCAAGAGTGTGCAAAGCAGTAATCAAAGCAAAAGGTGGCTGCTTTGAAGAACCTAGAATATGACATATTTTCAGTTGTTTCACACTTGTTTGTTATGTATATAATTCCACATATGTTAATTCATAGTTTTGATGCCTTCAGTGTGAATCTACAATTTTCATAGTCATGAAAATAAAGAAAACTCTTTAAATGAGAAGGTGTGTCCAAACTTTTGGTCTGTACTGTATATACCCTAACCTAAATAATTATTAGGAACACCTGTTCTATTTCTCATTAATGCAATTATCTAATCAATCAATCAATCACATGGCAGTTGCTTCAATGCATTTAGGGATGTGGTCCTGGTCAAGACAATCTCCTGAACTCCAAACTGAATGTCAGAATGGGAAAGAAAGGTGATTTAGGCAATTTTGAGCAAGGCATGGTTGTTGGTGCCAGACGGGCCGGTCTGAGTATTTCACAATCTGCTCAGTTACTGGGATTTTCACGCACAACCATTTCTAGGGTTTATAAAGAATGGTGTGAAAAGGGAAAAACATCCAGTATTCGGCAGTCCTGTGGGCAAAAATGCCTTGTGGATGCTAGAGATCAGAGGAGAATGGGCCGACTGATTCAAGCTGATAGAAGAGCAACGTTGACTGAAATAACCACTCGTTACAACCGAGGTATGCAGCAAAGCATTTGTGAAGCCACAACACGCACAACCTTGAGGCGGATGGGCTACAACAGCAGAAGACCCCACCGGGTACCACTCATCTCCACTACAAATAGGAAAAAGATGCTACAATTTGCACAAGCTCACCAAAATTGGACTGTTGAAGACTGGAAAAATGTTGCCTGTCTGATGAGTCTCGATTTCTGTTGAGACATTCAAATGGTAGAGTCCGAATTTGGCGTAAACAGAATGAGAACATGTATCCATCCTCTGATGGCTACTTCCAGCAGGATAATGCACCATGTCACAAAGCTCGAATCATTTCAAATTGGTTTCTTGAACATGACAATGAGTTCACTGTACTAAAATGGCCCCCACAGTAACCAGATCTCAACCCAATAGAGCATCTTTGGGATGTGGTGGAACGGGAGCTTCGTGCCCTGGATGTGCATCCCTCAAATGTCCATCAACTGCAAGATGCTATCCTATCAATATGGGCCAACATTTCTAAAGAATGCTATCAGCACCTTGTTGAATCAATGCCATGTAGAATTAAGGCAGTTCTGAAGGCAAAAGGGGGTCCAAGTATGGTGTTAGTATGGTGTTCCTAATAATTCTTTAGGTGAGTATATATATATATATATATATATATTATATAAAGCTGAGTTTATGTATGTGTGTGTGTGTGTATGTATGTATGTCCACTAAAGGAATCTGCAGCGTCGCATTTACAATCACGAAAATTTGGCACACAGGTACAGTACATCAGGTGTCCAGGAAAGTTTTAGACGGGGTCTCAGCTCTTTACCACGTACCGTTCCTGAGATATAAAAAAAAAAAAGAATGCATTAGCCAATAGAAAACTGGTCACATGACCCTTCTCAGCCAATAGAAGCTCACAGGCCCTTAGTCTCCACATACACACAGTTTTAAACCAGGTTTCCATAACAACCGAGCCATTTTTCTTCACTGCTGTAGGTCAGCTTTAAAGGGGCAGGGTGCTGTGGATGACACTGTTAAAGGAGTGGAGTGCTGTGGAGGTCACGCTAAGCCACACCCCTGACCCAGTTAGTCCACGCCCCCTCCCACTCTGCAGCCGACGGGGATTGAAAAAATGAAGGTAAAAATCAACTTCTGTCAGCTGCAGGGGTGGGAGGGAGGGTGAATTTCTCCCTGCAGTTCACGCTCAGACAGCACAGTGCTGCTGTCTGAGAGTGAGCTGTTCAAAAGGACATCCCTGTGTCCGTCCAGTCCCTGCGACAGACGGAGGGCAGGGAGTCTAAAAGCTGAACTGTCTGCCCTAAAACTGGACCTCTAGCCACCCTAGGGGCAGGCAGCTGTGGAGGTCACAGTTAAGGGGACAGCCCGTTATGGAGGTCAGTGTTAAGGGGCAGATTGCTGTAGAGGCCACTGTTAAGGGGGAGGGGTGTTGTGGAAATCACTGTTAAGGAGACGGGGTACTGTGGAGGTCACTAATAAAGAGGAAGCTGCTGTGGAGGTCACTGTTAAGGGGGCAGGATGCTGTGGAGGTCACTGTTAAAGGGGCGGCACTGTGGAGGTCTCTGTTAAGGGGGCAGGAAACGGTGGAGGTCACAGTTAAGGGGATGGTCCGCTATGGAGGTCAGTGTTAAGGGGTGGGGTGCTGTAGAGGTCACTGTTAAGGGGGCGTGGTGTTGTGGACATCACATTTTAAGGGAATGGAGCTCTGTGGAGGTCACTGTTAAGGGGCAGGATATTGCGGAAATCACTGTTAAGAAGACGGGGTACTGTGGAGGTCACTAATAAAGGAGCGGCCTCTGTAGAGGTCACTATTAAAGGGTAGGCCAAGTGGATGTTATTGCTAAGGGGGTAGGCCGCTGTGGAGGTCACTGTTAAAGGGGCAGGCACAGTGGAGGTCACTGTTGAGGGAGAAGGGGACTGTGGAGGCCACTATTAAAGGGGCAGCGGGGTACAGTGGAGGTCACTGTTAAAGGGGCATTCGCTGTGGAGGTCTCTGTTAAGGGGGCTGGGAATGGTGGAGGTCACAGTTAAGGGGACTATAACCTATGGTCAGTGTTACGGGGCTGGTTCTGTAGAGATCACTGTTAAGGGGGCGGGCCAATGTGGAGGTCACTGTCAAGGGGGTGGGGTGCTGTGGAAATCACTGTTAAAAGGGCAGGCTGCTGTGAAGGTCACTGTTAAGGGGGCAGGGTACTTTAGATGTCACTGTTATAATGGATACTGTCGATATCTTTTAAGGACACACAAACATTAAATGAAATAGATTAAATATACCCGTGCGAAGCTGGGTCCTTCAGTATATATATATATATATATACTTTCCAAAGAATGAGGCAGCACTTCCAGATTTCAGTGGCAGGGTGACGACCCCAAAAAACTTTATTCCCAGCAACGTTTCGGCCTACTCAATGAGGCCTTTGTCAAGCTGATATATATATACACTCACCTAAAGAATTATTAGGAACACCTGTTCTATTTCTCATTAATGCAATTATCTAGTCAACCAATCACATGGCAGTTGCTTCAATGCATTTAGGGGTGTGGTCCTGGTCAAGACAATCTCCTGAACTCCAAACTGAATGTCAGAATGGGAAAGAAAGGTGATTTAAGCAATTTTGAGCGTGGCATGTTTGTTGGTGCCAGACGGGCCGGTCTAAGTATTTCACAATCTGCTCAGTTACTGGGATTTTCACGCACAACCATTTCTAGGGTTTACAAAGAATGGTGTGAAAAGGGAATTTGGCGTAAACAGAATGAGAACATGTATCCATCCTCTGATGGCTACTTCCAGCAGGATAATGCACCATGTCACAGAGCTCGAATCATTTCAAATTTGTTTCTTGAACATGAAAATGAGTTCACTGTACTAAAATGGCCCCCACAGTAACCAGATCTCAACCCAATAGAGCATCTTTGGGATGTGGTGGAACGGGAGCTTCGTGCCCTGGATGTGCATCCCTCAAATGTCTATCAACTGCAAGATGCTATCCTATCAATATGGGCCAACATTTCTAAAGAATGCTATCAGCACCTTGTTGAATCAATGCCACGTAGAAGTAAGGCAGTTCTGAAGGCAAAAGGGGGTCCAACACCGTATTAGTATGGTGTTCCTAATAATTCTTTAGGTGAGTGTATATATATATATATATATATATATATATATAGTGATAATGAAATAAATTAATTAATATTGAGAGGCTCACACTATATCGTGATGGACACAGGGGGTTCACTACCTGCTGGGTCACCCAGTCCCAGTATGTTAGGGGTTAAAGATCAAACAAAGTTGCAGATCTTAATATGAGGGTTAACCAATGATATACAGTTGCAAGTATGTGAACCCTTTGGAATTATATGGATTTCTGCACAAATTGGTCATAAAATGTGATCTGATCTTCATCTAAGTCACAACAATAGACAATCACAGTCTGCTTAAACTAATAACACACAAAAAATTTAATGTTACCATGTTTTTATTGAACACACCATGTAAACATTCACAGTGCAGGTGGAAAAAGTATGTGAACTTCTAGAATAATGACATCTCCAAGAGCTAATTGGAGTGAGGTGTCAGCCAACTGGAGTCCAATCAATGAGATGAGATTGGAGGTGTTGGTTACAGCTGCCCTGCCCTATAAAAAACACACACCAGTTCTGAGTTTGCTTTTCACAAGAAGCATTGCCTGATGTGAATGATGCCTCGCACAAAAGAGCTCTCAGACGACCTATGATTAAGAATTGTTTACTTGCATAAAGCTGGAAAGGGTTATAAAAGTATCTCCAAAAGTCTTGCTGTTCATCAGTCCACAATAAGACAAATTGTCTATAAATGGAGAAAGTTCAGCACTGCTGCTACTCTCCCTAGGAGTGGTCGTCCTGTAAAGATGACTGCAAGAGCACAGTGCAGACTGCTCAATCAGGTGAAGAAGAATCCTAGAGAGTGTCAGCTAAAGACTTACAAAAGTCTCTGGCATATGCTAACATCCCTGTTAGCGAATCTACGATACGTAAAACACTAAACAAGAATGGATTTCATGGAAGGATACCACAGAGGAAGCCACTGCTGTCCAAAAAAAACATGGCTGCATGTTTACACTTTGCACAAGAGCACCTGGATGTTCCACAGCAGTACTGGCAAAATATTCTGTGGACAGAATAAACCAAAGTTGAGTTGTTTGGAAGAAACACACAAGACTATGTGTGGAAAAAAAGAGGCACAGCACACCAACATCAAAACCTCATCCCAACTGTGAAGTATGGTGGTGGGGGCATCATGGTTTGGGGCTGCTTTGCTGCATCAGGGCCTGGACGGATTGCTATCATCGAAGGAAAAATGAATTCCCAAGTTTATCAAGACATTTTGCAGGAGAACTTAAGGCCACCTGTCTTCAGCTGAAGCTCAACAGAAGATGGGTGTTGCAACAGGACGTAGGAAGTAAATCAACAACAGAATGGCTTAAACAGAAGAAAATACACCTTCTGGAGTGTCCCAATCAGAGTCCTGACCTCAACCCAATTGAGATGCTGTGGCATGACCTCAAGAAAGCGATTCACACCAGACATCCCAAGAATATTGCTAAACTGAAACAGTTCTGTAAAGAGAAATGGTCAAGAATTACTCCTGACCGTTGTGCATGTCTGATCTGCAACTACAGGAAACGTTTGGTTGAAGTTATTGCTGCCAAAGGAGGTTCAACCAGTTATTAAATCCAAGGGTTCACATACTTTTTCCACCTGCACTGTGAATGTTTACATGGTGTGTTCAATAAAAACATGGTAACAGTTAATTCTTTGTGTGTTATTAGTTTAAGCATACTGTGATTGTCTATTGTTGTGACTTAGATGAACATCAGATCACATTTTATGACTAATTTGTGCAGAAATCTATATCATTCCAAAGGGTTCACATACTTTTTCTTGCAACTGTACCTTTTTTTGCCCATAAAGAATATTGTTTGAATTTTTAGATGCTAAGTCACTTGTATGTTATTCCCACTGTGTATTTTTATTATTAGTTCCATTATTACTTTTATTGTATTTTATATGTAGAGAAAACGCATATAAAAAACTATAAAAAGAAAATCGCATAAAAACCGCAAGAAAGACATATGAAAAATGCATAAAAGGTGATAATAGCTTTCTATGAAATAGTATTTGGTTGGATGAACAAATGACGGTGCCAGATACAGATGTAAAAAAATGTGAGATTGAAAGATACTATGGTGGAACTAAAAAGGATGAAACTAAAAAGTGATCCATATACAGGCTTTACATATAGCCCAACTATCAATTGATCCAGATCACCTTTTCAAGATACCTGAAGGTTGATACACCTTTTCGTAATATCCGGCAATCAATATGGTATAAAAGATAGCGATGTCCCATATACTGTATGGCCACTGAAGCAGGAGCCAGGGCTCCGAAACGCATCTGGCGTACATACAGTATAGTATACAACATCACGATCGATATGGTCCAGACCTAAAGCATAAATGGAAGCTTCCTTTTCTTAAGCCAAATATCCTTGCCGGCATATTGGGAACGTAGGAGGAAGCAATATATTGCACTCAGCTGTGAGCCAGCCAAACAGTTAAAGACTCGCAGGTACGTGAACCTGTTACAGGAGTAACAGCACACAAAAAATAACGCGAAAAGAAGTTTTGTACCGAATACCCGGCGGGATGTATCAGCAGCGGGATGTATAATGTTGCGAGCTCACTGGGAATGTTATATAGATAACTCTATTCACTAAGTATGGACAGTTGGATGAACATCCTGTTATACTCAGTTACCTATCGAAAATCATGGAGTAATTATTGCAACATTTGCTAAATTAACTATTCGAGTACCAGAGACTTTGGATCAATTGAAATCTCACTTAATTTACTATTTATACAGACAAACTATTACTATACCTGCATTATTTTTGTCAGCCCAACCTGAAATACCATCTGGAATACCATCTGACATGATGTCTGGACTATGAATATGAACTAATGTGCATGCAACATTGCTGAACATTAAATACTATTGAATTGATATATCAATATTACTAAATAATAATTATGCATGTTACTTTCTTATCACTTTGAAGCGATAATACTAGGGTCGTGTATATATATGGATTTTAATCTACCATCCAGTTTTTAGTATTTTTTATTATTAGAGATTTTTTATTTCTTTTTCTTCTTTAAAAAAAATATATTTTCATTTTATCAATTGCTTCATATATGTTTGATGTTGATTTAATAAATTAATTGAGTTACATGCAAAACCAGTAAGAGGAGTGCCTACCGTATTTTGTCTGATATATACGGTATATAGTGCACGGAGTAGTTTTTTTTCTTTGTTAGCACAGACAAAGTATTGTGTTTCGCTCACAATTAGGTGTGACTGACAGGCTGAGGTTGTTTACTTGGCTGGTAGAGTAGTAGGACCGGCTGTTCCCTGCTAGATCTGGTTCCTACCACCCCTCTAGTCAAATTGACAAAAGATTAGATAGAGAATAATGAGCCTACAATGCGATGCTATTATCACCTCTACCTTAGTAAAAGACTTAACAAATGTACCAATCTGATAAGCAACTCAAAAATATTGAAACTTATTTGGACTATAATTTTTTTTGTTATAACATTTATTATAACTTTAGATTTTTTATAATTTCAGCATTTTGAAAATGCATGTAATATTGCACAAAATGTTGCCTTATGAAGGCAGACTTCCAGCACAATCACCCAGGATCTCTTAAGTAATAAAAGGTGTGCTTTAGGTATTAACCTTTGTCCTTCAAAAGCCTTCTGAAAACATAGAGTAATTTGCTAATTTCAATGCATACAATGCAATCTAGGCAAAGAGAAGAGAATTAACAAAATGCAGAGAATAAGTGTAGTCCATATAGTTGAAAAAAAACGGATATAATATTAATTGTAGCAATTAATTAAAATTTCACTTTAAGCTTTGGAAAAAAAAAACACCTTAATAATATATTAATATACAAAAAGGAGAAATGTCTAACACTCTCTAGAATACAACTTAAATGTATTTCTGGGTAAAATGGTTGGGTGTTCCTCTATATTGGGTTAGTAGCACCATTAGAGGTTAGGTGTTCCTCTATATTGGGTCATTAACATTAGAGGTTGGGTGTTCCTCTATATTGGGTTAGTAGCACCTATTCCAGAACCCTGCCTGAAGTGAGCCACCATTTTTTAGTTTGTTAAATGTATTTCTATTTTTGGTATACGATTTCCTTTGGGGTTATTTATTAAGTTAGGCATGGAACATTTACATTTATACTATAAAATGCGTCTACTTGGCTATTGGCTAAACTATGGTTTCATTGTATTGAGGATAGGATTCCTATGCTGAAGCTATGCAGTACTCAGATATTCGCAGCACTGATCAGATGTACAGTGGGGGGAGAGAAGGGTGTACGGTCTAATGCCAGACAGGCTGGGAAGTCATGAACTCCATTCTGAAAAGCATTGTGCCTCTAGGGCTAGGGTGGTCAGTTGTCCGTTGTCTATGGGATTAATCAAACCCCGCTGAAAGATCCTGTCAAGCCGCACTGTATATACTATACGCTGCTGTGTTTATGAGAAACAGCTCTGCAATGATTGAATTAGAGGAGAACTCCCGAAGGTCATGAATATTTCATATAGGTTGAGGACTGAAGGCATATATTTTAGGCCCAGATTGTGGCGCAACACCTAGTTGCACTGCAATCTGCGACTTCTCTCCTCTCACGCCAGGTCTAAAATTGTGGGCGGGGAAGGGGACAGCAGGCCAGTCTCATTTACTATTTTCTACACCTATTTTAGAAGTAGAAAAAGGTCTAAATGTAAGACAGCTCGGAAGCTGGCTTACATTTAGAAATGGTGGAGGATCCGTCAAAGTAATGGAGAAGGCGGCTACTCTACATAACTGTGGCGGATCCACCGCCAGTGCAGGGCTTTATTAAGACCGGCGTCTAAAACACTGGTCTTAATAAATGTGCCCCTATGTGTCTATAGTAACACACCATTTATAAATGTTTTCATTTATTTCATCGAATACTATAATTGTATGAACAAACATGTATGTAACTATATTTTAATAAGCTAATTAATGCTCGATATTGATTTTATTTGCCAATATTCCCAAAAGATACATTAGTTTAAAGGGGTTGTACAAGATTTTTATATAGTTGGCCTATCCTCAGGATAGGTCATCAGTATCAGAACGGCAGAGGTCCCTGATCCGCTGTTTGAAGAGACCACGGCACTCGGTGAGGCCAGTGTCATCACGTTCATTAGTCACATGGCCTAGGCGCAACTCAGTCCCATTCAAATGACTGGGGCTGAGCTGCAATACCGAGCACAGCCACTATCCAATGGATGGCACTGCGCTTGGTAAGTTAAAAGAATGCTCACAGCAGCGCTATGGACTCTTCACAAGGCGAATCAGCAGGGGTTCTGGGATTAAGACCCCGACTATCTTATATTGATAACCTATCCGGAAGATAGGTCATCAATATTAAATACCCGGAATACCCCTTTAATCATTCATTCACTTATCTTTACATGTCCTTCCAAAATCCCAGTAATAAGATATATTAGAGAGGATCATGAAACTGCTTTTATTTTCTTTGAGATAGCATGCTTCCTGGATAACGTCTCTCCAATGGAAAGAGACTTGACGTATTTATGCCAGCACACTTTACATGATCCTAAGAACAAATAAAGTGAAAACATATGTGCTTGATGGTATCTGCTGTTTGAATTAGTAGCCCTACATCTGGAATTCTGAAGTGAGTGTTATGCTGAGAGAAGGGTGTTTTGTGTCTGCCCGCCTCTGTATATGGTTACTGAAGATATATTAAAAATTACAAAACATTTAATATACAAGATGACTATGGCGATCAAAGTTTTATGTGGCTTGGCTCTGGAAAGTGCCTTCATTTTGGCTTGTTCACTAGTGGACCAGAGGACCGTCGAGTAGGCTAAAGCTCTGTAGGTCCTGGGTTTCAATCTAATAGGCCCTTTACACTCGTTCATTGGGTTATTGGATCTTTTGTGCAGCACAACAGATCATCATTTCCCAGTGGCAGATTGTGCTGTGTGAACACGATCTACTGCCGGTAAACAACGAGAAAGTATGGGGAAGAGCTACGCCATTAGCGATTGTTCCAATCCTTCCCATACTCTAGAGGAGCTGAAGGAGATCGCTGCATGTAAATTCACCAGTCTCCTCCGCTAGCAATCCGCAGATTGTCAGGAAGGAAAGCTTCCTTCCCGACAATCTTCTTGTACATTGTCCCGTGTAAAGGGACCTTAAGTCACAATTGTCTTCCTAAGAAATTGGCCCTAGAGTGTATGTGTGTGTTTCAGAATGAAAGTTAGATTATATGAAATAGAAAACACATTAATAAGGCAAAGCACTCTAATGGGCCACAAGGTTGTATGGGATATATAAAAAGCAACACTGGGCACGCCAAGGTATTAGTGGGTGCAATTCTGCCTCTAATGCCACCAGATGTAAGGCAGCTATCCTATAAATCAATGTTTGACCCTTTAAATAGGCCTTGAGACATGACCTCATCTGCAAACAGCTGTTTTGTGGTGATTGGCCCTCATCAGTGCAGAGCATAAGGCACTGTCCACAAGGAGAGACAGTATCCCCCAAATCCTGACCTAAGCCTCTCACCCAGTTAAGCCAGTTGTAATGACCGGCGTCACGCAAAGGGAGGGAAATGGGAAGGCCCTGTCCAAGGGAGAGGGAAAGGTGGTGACCCCTGACTCACCTTGAGGCTGGCACCTGACTTCCCTGACGTCCCTAGACGGGTTCCTCACCCGTACGCCGATCACGTGCCTAAACCCTGGCTTTCCCTAAGATGAGCCCTATGTAGTGAACGGGGCGGTGGGATCACTAGTCCGCACCACTGACACTAAAAGGAAAACACCAAGGAGAGGACAGACAACACAGACAAAACATATAATCCCAGGTGGGCGACCACAGCAGACAACAAAAGCCCAACAGGGATCCGGAGGGTAACGTTCTGGAACAACAACCAGGGAACACAGCTACACAGCTCCAGTGGGTCAGTATAGAAGTCCAGGCAGGAAGCTCTATATCTGGCAACCAGAGAAGTGAGAGATGGGAATATAAGGAGGTTGGGATTGCTGGACAAGAAACAGCTGAGGAGGAGAAGCTACGGATCCCTGAGTGAGCCAAAAAGGATTGCAAGGCAAACCCAGAAAGCTACCATTAAGAAACAGTACTGTCTTTAGACATAGAGCGCGCAGCCACCCGCTGCGACTTCCTGACCCCGGGTATAACGGAGTCAGACGTGGTTCTTGACACCCTCGTGACAGTACCCCCCCTTCCACGAGGGGCCTCCGGACACTCAGGACTAGGTCTCTCAGGATGAGAGACATGAAAAGCCTGAACTAACCTGTCGGCGTTTACCTCAGACGCTGGAACCCACATTCTTTCCTCGGGACCGTAACCCCTCCAATGCACCAGATATTGAAGAGAGCGGCGGACCCGACGAGAATCAACAATTTTGGATATTTGAAACTCTAGATTACCATCCACAATAACAGGAGGGGGTGGCAGCGGTGATGGTTCTAGAGGTGGAACATACTTTTTGAGTAACGACTTATGGAAGACGTTATGAATTTTAAAAGTCTAAGGTAGCTCCAGGCGAAAAGCCACGGGGTTAATGATGGCTACTATTTTGTAAGGACCAATAAACCTAGGACCCAGTTTCCAAGAGGGAACCTTTAATTTAATATTCCTAGTAGATAACCACACATAGTCATTCACTCCTAGGTCCGGACCTGGCGACCATTTTTTATCAGCCATGCATTTATATTTACCTCCCATATTTTTCAAATTAGCTTGCACTTTCTGCCATACATATGAAAGAGATGACGAAAACCGTTCCTCTTCAGGAACCCCAGAAGACCCCCCCTCTTTGAAAGTACAGAATTGGGGATGAAAACCATATGCACCAAGAAATGGTGACTTGCCAGTAGATTCCTGACGGCGATTATTTATGGCAAACTCGGCTAACGGTAAATATGATGACCACACCTCTTGGTTTTCAGACACAAAACATCTAAGATATGTCTCAAGGTTTTGGTTGGTACGCTCAGTCTGTCCATTCGACTGAGGATGGAAAGCTGAGGAAAAGGACAAGTGTACCCCCAAACGGGAACAAAAAGCTTTCCAAAATTTAGAAATAAACTGGGTTCCCCGATCCGAAACAACATCGGAAGGGACCCCATGAAGCTTCACGATTTCACTGATGAATACCTGAGCAAGAGTCTTAGCATTAGGTGCGGGTAACGCAATGAAGTGTACCATTTTGCTAAACCTGTCCACTACTACCAAGATAACTGTTTTACCCGCAGACAAAGGTAAGTCAGTGATAAAATCCATTGACAGATGTGTCCATGGCCTATTGGGAATGACAAGTGGCAATAAAGACCCTGCAGGACGTGTATGAGAGACTTTCGCGCGCGCACAAGTAGAACAAGAAGACACAAAATCCATTACATCCTGACGCAACCTTGGCCACCAAAAACGACGAGACAATAGCTCCAAGGTTGCTTTACTACGGGGGTGCCCAGCAAATGCCGAATTATGATGTTCCTTTAATAACTCGAGACGCAGGTTTAACGGTACAAACAATTTCTCTGAGGGGCAAGAGACCGGGGCGTCCCCCTGGGCCTCTAACACCTTCCCCTCCAGAACAGAGTGTACCGCAGAGACAACCACTCCTCTTTGTAGAATGGGTACCGGATCACTCACATTACCCCCTCCAGGGAAACAACGAGATAATGCATCTGCCTTGGTATTTTTTGCCCCAGGACGATAGGTAATAACAAAGTTAAACCTGGTAAAAAATAGCGACCACCTAGCTTGTCTAGGGGTGAGACGCTTAGCTGATTCGAGGTACAGAAGGTTTTTGTGGTCTGTAATCACAGTGACTGTGAGGATTGCCCCCTCTAAAAAGTGATGCCATTCTTCAAACGCTAGTTTAATAGCTAATAGTTCCCTATTGCCAATATCATAGTTCTTCTCTGCTGCAGATAGTTTTTTAGAAAAGAAAGCACAAGGACGCCATTTGCCAGGAGACGGACCCTGAGACAGCACAGCCCCCACTCCCACCTCTGACGCATCTACTTCAACAATAAAAGGCTGGGAGACATCAGGTTGGATTAGTACAGGTGCCGAGGTAAACCTCTCTTTTAGAGAGGAAAAAGCAATTTTAGCGGCGTCAGACCATTTAGAAAAATCAGTCCCCTTCCTAGTCATGTCAGTAAGGGGTTTTACAATCAGCGAATAATTTTTAATGAATTTTCTATAGAAATTTGCGAAGCCCAAGAACCGTTGCAGTGCTTTGAGGTTCTCAGGAAGATCCCAATCTAAAATTGGTTCGACCTTCCTAGGATCCATACGGAAACCTGAAGCAGATAATAAATAACCTAGGAACTGTATTTCCTGAACGGCGAAGACACACTTTTCAATTTTAGCATATAATTTATTCGTCCGTAGGACCTGCAGTACCTGTCTGACATGCACCTCATGTGTTTTCAGATGAGACGAATAAATTAAATCATCATCAAGGTATATCACCACAAACCTGCCGATAAGATGACTAAAAATGTCATTAACAAAATGTTGGAAGACAGTAGGAGCATTGGTCAGACCGAAAGGCATGACTAGATTTTCATAATGCCCCTCAGGGGTGTTAAAAGCTGTCTTCCACTCAACCCCTTCCTTGATACGAATCAGATTGTAGGCCCCCCTAAGATCAAGTTTGGAGAACCACCTAGCACCCGCAATCTGCTTAAACAGGTCAGGAATGAGAGGAAGAGGGTATGGGTCTCGGATGGTTATCCAGTTTAATTCGCGAAAATCTAGGCAAGGACGCAGGCCCCCATCTTTCTTTTTAACGAAGAAAAACCCTGCAGCCACGGGTGAAGAAGAGGGTCTGATGTGTCCCTTAGCCAAGCTCTCGGAGATATAATCTTTCATGGCTTGTCTCTCCGGACCCGAAAGATTATATAACCTGGTCTTGGGTAATTTTGCACCGGGAATCAGGTTAACCGGGCAATCATAAGGACGGTGAGGTGGTAACTTCTGGCAACCCTTTTCAGAAAAAACATCCTCAAAGTCCGAAACAAATGTAGGTAGGGTAGCTATGGAGGCGACTAAGCAATTGCTAATTAAGCAATTTTCTCTGCAATGCTCACTCCACTCCAATATCTCCCTGGCCTGCCAATCCACCACTGGATGATTGTGCGCTACCAACCAGGGAAGACCCAACACCACAGGAGTGGGAAGCCCCTCCAGAACATAACATGAAAGCCACTCGTTATGGTGGTCCCCTACCCGAAGGTGTAAGTTATGGACATTGTGAGTGAGGTTTCTCTGAGACAGAGGAGCAGAATCAATAGAGAATATGGGAATAGGTCTCTGTAGCGTACAGAGAGACAAACCCATAGTGTGGGCAAAATGGGCATCTATCAAATTTACTCCTGCTCCACTGTCTAGAAAAAAAGAAATAGTCTCCGTCTTAACACCAAAAACAACAACCGCTGGCAACACAAATTGCGATGTTCGTATGGAGGAAACGTATACCCCCGGGCTGACATCCTCCACACAGCCTGGGGTTAGTAGTTTTCCGACGGTCTTTTGTTTTTGAGAAAGTAAGGACAGACATTAATAAAATGACCGCTCTCCCCACAGAAAAAACAAACCCCACGCCTACGGCGAGCCTCAGGAGGACGGACCTGACGAGTAGTTCCTCCTAGCTGCATAGGCTCGTCTAAGTCCGTACAGACTAACTGCTGCTTGGGAGGGGTTACCAATTGCTCCGGATTTTTCAATCTGTCCCTAAGACGTCTATCTATTCTGATAGAAAGGGACATAACCGCATCAAGGGAAAAGGGAGTCTCATACAGCGCAATCGCATCCTTAATCCTTTCGGATAACCCAGAGCAGAACTGACTCCTGAGAGCCGCGTCGTTCCACTGGGTATCCGTAGCCCACCTACGGAACTCTGAACAATACTCCTCTACTGGCCGCTCTCCCTGTAGGAGTCTCCGTAATTTTGATTCAGCCAGTGCGACTCGGTCAGGGTCATCATATATGAGACCCAAGGCCCCAAAAAATTCATCCACTGACCGGAGAGCCTGGGAATCAGTGGGTAAAGAGAACGCCTAGGATTGCGGGTCCCCCTGAAGCAGGGAAATAACAACCCCCACCCGCTGTTCTTCATTACCAGAGGAGTAAGGGCGCAGTTTAAAATATAATTTACAGGCCTCACGGAACGTCACAAATTTGTCCCCTCCCCCAGAAAATCTGTCAGGAAGAGCAACCTTGGGTTCCGCAACAACCTGGTTACCTGTAGCAACCGCTGGGCTTGCGGTCTGTAGCAATTGCTGCTGTTGCTGGAGGACCGACGCCTTCAATCCTGCCACCTCCAAAGACAGGCCTTGAAGTTGCTTTGACAAAGCAGTAATTGGATCCATACTGGATTCTAAGTAGGTAGAAAGAAAAAGTATTTTTTTTTATTTATTTTTTTACCTACACAAAATAAGGGCCAGATATAATGTAATGACCGGCGTCACGCAAAGGGAGGGAAATGGGAAGGCCCTGTCCAAGGGAGAGGGAAAGGTGGTGACCCCTGACTCACCTTGAGGCTGGCACCTGACTGCCCTGACGTCCCTAGACGGGTTCCTCACCCGTCCGCCGATCACGTGCCTAAACCCTGGCTTTCCCTAAGATGAGCCCTATGTAGTGAACGGGGCGGTGGGATCACTAGTCCGCACCACTGACACTAAAAGGAAAACAACAAGGAGAGGACAGACAACACAGACAAAACATATAATCCCAGGTGGGCGACCACAGCAGACAACAAAAGCCCAACAGGGATCCGGAGGGTAACGTTCTGGAACAACAACCAGGGAACACAGCTACACAGCTCCAGTGGGTCAGTATAGAAGTCCAGGCAGGAAGCTCTATATCTGGCAACCAGAGAAGTGAGAGATGGGAATATAAGGAGGTTGGGATTGCTGGACAAGAAACAGCTGAGGAGGAGAAGCTACGGATCCCTGAGTGAGCCAAAAAGGATTGCAAGGCAAACCGAGAAAGCTACCATTAAGAAACAGTACTGGCTTTAGACATAGAGCGCGCAGCCACCTGCTGCGACTTCCTGACCCCGGGTATAACGGAGTCAGACGTGGCTCTTGACACCCTCGTGACACCAGTATTCTCTGCTCTGAACTGATGAGGGGCAATCACCCCGAAACAGCTCTCTGCAGATGAGGTGCTGGCTTATTATCTAAGTCATGTCTCCAGTCCTATTTAAAGGGTCGAACATTGACTTATAAGATAGCTGCCTTACATCTGGTGGCATTAGAGGCAGAGTTTGCTAAGAGCTCATTTGCATCCTTTCTTCCTAGTCTTATAGCAGGAGTGCAGGATAACTGCAGCCTCCTCTCCCATTTAAAGGACATCTGTCAGCAGATTTGTACCTATAAAAACTGGCTGACCTGTTCCATGTGCGCTTGGCAGCTGAAGGCATCTGTGTTGGTCCCATGTTCATATGTGCCCACATTGCTGAGAAGAATGTTTTAATATATACAACTGAGCATCTTGGAGCAACAGGGGCGTTGCCATTACATCTAGAGCCTCGGATTTCTCTGCAACTGCCAAGCCCTCTGCACCTTGATTGACAGGGCCAGGCATGATGACGTTTTCACTGCCTGGCCCTGTCAATCACAGAGGATAGGCCATGGCAGTTGTAGAGAGAGAAGAGCCGCTAAGTGTAATGGCAACACCCCTTTATAGACTGGATCAATGCCGCAGGTCTGGACTTCAGGTCACAACCTTTGCCACATGACTCGCAACAGGCATAAGTCATGAGGCCCACAGTGGTCAAAAGGTCCTGGTGCTAACTAGTATATGTAGCCTGTGTATCTAGTGGCTGAAAGAAGGACTGGACCAAGGAGCTGAACCTGGTATGTGCCATGTATGGGGGACTACAGGTGACAGCAAGCCAGCCCCTCCATAGTTGTCCATGTGGCGAAACTAACCTCGCCACTGGGTTTTGGAGGGGCCTGTTTGCCAGCCTCTTGCCTCAGGATTATGGCCCATATACTAACTTTGAAGGAGAAGACAGACCGGCCGCACAGCTTAAATCTGTGGCCCCATATACGCCTTCAATCCTGCCACCTCCAAAGACAGGCCTTGAAGTTGCTTTGACAAAGCAGTAATTGGATCCATACTGGATTCTAAGTAGGTAGAAAGAAAAAGTATTTTTTTTTATTTATTTTTTTACCTACACAAAATAAGGGCCAGATATAATGTAATGACCGGCGTCACGCAAAGGGAGGGAAATGGGAAGGCCCTGTCCAAGGGAGAGGGAAAGGTGGTGACCCCTGACTCACCTTGAGGCTGGCACCTGACTGCCCTGACGTCCCTAGACGGGTTCCTCACCCGTCCGCCGATCACGTGCCTAAACCCTGGCTTTCCCTAAGATGAGCCCTATGTAGTGAACGGGGCGGTGGGATCACTAGTCCGCACCACTGACACTAAAAGGAAAACAACAAGGAGAGGACAGACAACACAGACAAAACATATAATCCCAGGTGGGCGACCACAGCAGACAACAAAAGCCCAACAGGGATCCGGAGGGTAACGTTCTGGAACAACAACCAGGGAACACAGCTACACAGCTCCAGTGGGTCAGTATAGAAGTCCAGGCAGGAAGCTCTATATCTGGCAACCAGAGAAGTGAGAGATGGGAATATAAGGAGGTTGGGATTGCTGGACAAGAAACAGCTGAGGAGGAGAAGCTACGGATCCCTGAGTGAGCCAAAAAGGATTGCAAGGCAAACCGAGAAAGCTACCATTAAGAAACAGTACTGGCTTTAGACATAGAGCGCGCAGCCACCCGCTGCGACTTCCTGACCCCGGGTATAACGGAGTCAGACGTGGCTCTTGACACCCTCGTGACACCAGTATTCTCTGTTCTGAACTGATGAGGGGCAATCACCCCGAAACAGCTCTCTGCAGATGAGGTGCTGGCTTATTATCTAAGTCATGTCTCCAGTCCTATTTAAAGGGTCGAACATTGACTTATAAGATAGCTGCCTTACATCTGGTGGCATTAGAGGCAGAGTTTGCTAAGAGCTCATTTGCATCCTTTCTTCCTAGTCTTATAGCAGGAGTGCAGGATAACTGCAGCCTCCTCTCCCATTTAAAGGACATCTGTCAGCAGATTTGTACCTATAAAAACTGGCTGACCTGTTCCATGTGCGCTTGGCAGCTGAAGGCATCTGTGTTGGTCCCATGTTCATATGTGCCCACATTGCTGAGAAGAATGTTTTAATATATACAACTGAGCATCTTGGAGCAACAGGGGCGTTGCCATTACATCTAGAGCCTCGGATTTCTCTGCAACTGCCAAGCCCTCTGCACCTTGATTGACAGGGCCAGGCATGATGACGTTTTCACTGCCTGGCCCTGTCAATCACAGAGGATAGGCCATGGCAGTTGTAGAGAGAGAAGAGCCGCTAAGTGTAATGGCAACACCCCTTTATAGACTGGATCAATGCCGCAGGTCTGGACTTCAGGTCACAACCTTTGCCACATGACTCGCAACAGGCATAAGTCATGAGGCCCACAGTGGTCAAAAGGTCCTGGTGCTAACTAGTATATGTAGCCTGTGTATCTAGTGGCTGAAAGAAGGACTGGACCAAGGAGCTGAACCTGGTATGTGCCATGTATGGGGGACTACAGGTGACAGCAAGCCAGCCCCTCCATAGTTGTCCATGTGGCGAAACTAACCTCGCCACTGGGTTTTGGAGGGGCCTGTTTGCCAGCCTCTTGCCTCAGGATTATGGCCCATATACTAACTTTGAAGGAGAAGACAGACCGGCCGCACAGCTTAAATCTGTGGCCCCATATACGCCTTCAATCCTGCCACCTCCAAAGACAGGCCTTGAAGTTGCTTTGACAAAGCAGTAATTGGATCCATACTGGATTCTAAGTAGGTAGAAAGAAAAAGTATTTTTTTTTATTTATTTTTTTACCTACACAAAATAAGGGCCAGATATAATGTAATGACCGGCGTCACGCAAAGGGAGGGAAATGGGAAGGCCCTGTCCAAGGGAGAGGGAAAGGTGGTGACCCCTGACTCACCTTGAGGCTGGCACCTGACTGCCCTGACGTCCCTAGACGGGTTCCTCACCCGTCCGCCGATCACGTGCCTAAACCCTGGCTTTCCCTAAGATGAGCCCTATGTAGTGAACGGGGCGGTGGGATCACTAGTCCGCACCACTGACACTAAAAGGAAAACAACAAGGAGAGGACAGACAACACAGACAAAACATATAATCCCAGGTGGGCGACCACAGCAGACAACAAAAGCCCAACAGGGATCCGGAGGGTAACGTTCTGGAACAACAACCAGGGAACACAGCTACACAGCTCCAGTGGGTCAGTATAGAAGTCCAGGCAGGAAGCTCTATATCTGGCAACCAGAGAAGTGAGAGATGGGAATATAAGGAGGTTGGGATTGCTGGACAAGAAACAGCTGAGGAGGAGAAGCTACGGATCCCTGAGTGAGCCAAAAAGGATTGCAAGGCAAACCGAGAAAGCTACCATTAAGAAACAGTACTGGCTTTAGACATAGAGCGCGCAGCCACCCGCTGCGACTTCCTGACCCCGGGTATAACGGAGTCAGACGTGGCTCTTGACACCCTCGTGACACCAGTATTCTCTGTTCTGAACTGATGAGGGGCAATCACCCCGAAACAGCTCTCTGCAGATGAGGTGCTGGCTTATTATCTAAGTCATGTCTCCAGTCCTATTTAAAGGGTCGAACATTGACTTATAAGATAGCTGCCTTACATCTGGTGGCATTAGAGGCAGAGTTTGCTAAGAGCTCATTTGCATCCTTTCTTCCTAGTCTTATAGCAGGAGTGCAGGATAACTGCAGCCTCCTCTCCCATTTAAAGGACATCTGTCAGCAGATTTGTACCTATAAAAACTGGCTGACCTGTTCCATGTGCGCTTGGCAGCTGAAGGCATCTGTGTTGGTCCCATGTTCATATGTGCCCACATTGCTGAGAAGAATGTTTTAATATATACAACTGAGCATCTTGGAGCAACAGGGGCGTTGCCATTACATCTAGAGCCTCGGATTTCTCTGCAACTGCCAAGCCCTCTGCACCTTGATTGACAGGGCCAGGCATGATGACGTTTTCACTGCCTGGCCCTGTCAATCACAGAGGATAGGCCATGGCAGTTGTAGAGAGAGAAGAGCCGCTAAGTGTAATGGCAACACCCCTTTATAGACTGGATCAATGCCGCAGGTCTGGACTTCAGGTCACAACCTTTGCCACATGACTCGCAACAGGCATAAGTCATGTGGCCCACAGTGGTCAAAAGGTCCTGGTGCTAACTAGTATATGTAGCCTGTGTATCTAGTGGCTGAAAGAAGGACTGGACCAAGGAGCTGAACCTGGTATGTGCCATGTATGGGGGACTACAGGTGACAGCAAGCCAGCCCCTCCATAGTTGTCCATGTGGCGAAACTAACCTCGCCACTGGGTTTTGGAGGGGCCTGTTTGCCAGCCTCTTGCCTCAGGATTATGGCCCATATACTAACTTTGAAGGAGAAGACAGACCGGCCGCACAGCTTAAATCTGTGGAACTGTTTTGGGCAGGAAAGCCATGATTGCGGTCGGCCAAATGTGACTTCCATGGAATTCGGGAACCCCTGCTCGGATCTGGGTGATTTTTAGATATGTTGTTCACCCAGATCAGAGCTATCCATGGAATTATACATTATGGGGATATGTGGGGTTTTGAGGTGTTTTCTGTGTTTTGGGAAAAATGTGTGGTTTCTGTCTGTGAGTGATTAAGTTAGCCCATTATGTTTGGTAATTGTATCACAGGCAGAGCCCAATGTGTTTTGGTAATTGTATTTTGTTGATTGCGTCAAAGACAATGCCAGTGTGTTTGTTAATTGCGTCACAGACAATGCCAGTGTGTTTGTTAATTGCGTCACAGACAATGCCAGTGTGTTAGTTTTGTGTTTAAACTTTACAGGATTGGCTGCTAGGTCATGTCCTCAGTATGTCATGTGTATATAAGTCAATGCTGTGTGTTCAATAAAGAGTTCCTGTTTTACATTCAACATAGAGCCTCGTCTCATGTGTGTGGGGATTGCTATACGCTGAAGATTTGCTATACTCCCCTGGCTATTACTCCTAGCTCTTGTAGGAGCTGTTCCTGTTCCTGGTTCCTGTGGTGGTATCGGTGTCGAGTGGAGTGCTTGGAGTCCTCGGGAAGCACTAGGAGCACCCATCAACGGAGGTACCCGGTCGGGGTGTCAGGAGATCCTTTACAGTCCATACTGATGACTGAGGCTGAATGGAGTGCTCAGCTGTTGCAGAACTACATATCCCTGCATGCACTGCATAGGTGCTGTAGAACTACAAATCCCAGCATGCACTACACAGGTGTTTTAGAACCACATATTCCAGCATGCCTCGCACAGGTGCTGTAGAACTACGTGTGCAGCCACACTGCATGTAGTGACATTTGAACTGGAAAACTGGATTGTTAAAATACGTTGAGTAAACTATTATTACAGTACTTCAAATAGCTGATTAACAATAATTTTGTATTGTATTTGAAATGCTCATGGCCAGGTCAACTGGAAATTGTTTCTATGTGTGGCCCATATATCGGGCCGAGTTTGAGATCCCTGCGCTAATGTGTATGGTGGCCTATAGACTTCAATGGAGAGTGAAAGTGCATGCATTGCCACCTCCTTGCTGGGAATGGGGACTCCTGTTCTCGTAAGTCTCAGGGTCAAGCCACCTGCTGAGACATTTATGGGATCTCCAGTGGATTAAACCCCCTTTAAGCAGAGCAGCTTTGGGTACATATAAAATGTATTTTCAGTGCTCAACATAGGGATTTGGGAAATAAGAAAAACAGACATTAATCCCATTTTCTGGGTCAATAATATAGTTTTACTTTTACTTCACAAGTACGTACCTTTTGCAATTTCCAACAGACCATATAAACGTTGCATTTTTAATATAACATTTGTGTCCTAAACCAACAAATGCAAAAGTAGTTTTGAAAGCCCCATCTATGTATCTAGACATTCTACAGAAAAATCTGCTAAGGCTACTTACACACTAGCGGCACGGACCTCCGGAAGGCTGTTCTGTCGGATCCGTCCTGCTGCTAGTGACCGTGTGACCCTGGACTGCTGCTCAGTCCCCATTAACTATAATAGGGGGAGTGCGGAGTTCCGGCGGAGGCACGGCAGCGCACGGCGAGAGGAATAAATGTCGGACATGTTGTAGTTTTATTCCAGCAGCCTCTCGCAGTGCGCTGCCGTGCCTCCGCCGGAACTCCGCCCCCACCCCCATTATAGTCAATAGGGATGGAGCGGCAGTCGGGGGCACACGGTCACTAGCGGCAGGACGGATCCGACAGGCTGTTCACCCGACGGAACAGCCTGCCGGAGGTCCGTGCCGCTAGTGTGAAAGTAGCCTAATCTGTAATAATTAAATAAAATTTCTAAAAATCTACTACAGCATGGCCAGCCTCACCTAAATTTAAAATGCTCTTCCGTTTTTAAGGGAAAAAGGTGCTTTCAAACATGGCAAAATGCTTTGCAGAAAAATCCACATCATAAATAGTTCCCATTGTATTCCTATGGAGTTTAAATATGTTTCCTTGCTGCTGGAAGTAGAACCGAGTAGTGGGGAGCAGGTGAGTGGATTTCTTTCTTTAGGTGCAGCACAGTACTGGCCAAATGTAAAAAGTTGCCTAAAGCTGGAATACCCCTTTAAGGCCTCCTGCACACGACTGTAGGTGTCCCGTTGCCGTATTGCGGACCCGCAATACACAGGCACCATTCCGTGTGCATTCTGCATCACGGATGCGGACCCATTCACTTTAATGGGTCCGCAAATCCGGAGATGTGGAATGGTGTGGAACAGAAGCACGGAATGGAAGCACTACGGAGTGTTTCCGTGGGGTTTCATCCTGTAGTTCCGTTCCGCAAAAAGATAGAACATGTCCTATCTTTTTGTGGAACAGGCGGATCGCGGACCCATTAAAGGTGGGTCGGTGTTCGTGCATTGTGGCCCATTAAAGGTGGGTCGGTGTTCGTGTGCAGGAGGCCTAAGACCACACTTTGGAACATATTTGCACAGTAAAGGTGGCCACACAGATTAGATGAACATTGCTTGAACTCAACAATTTTAGTGGGACCAAGTGACGATCTAATGTGTATGGAGGTGTCCCAACTCTTCCCCAATGACAGATGTTGGGGGAAAAATAGGCATGTTGTATGCCGAATACAATTGTTCTCAAGGAAGATAAGCTGCTGCACAACATGAGTGTGCATGCGTAAGGCCCCTTTCACACGGGCGAGTATTCCGCGCGGATGCGATGCGGGAGGTGAACGCATTGCACCCGCACTGAATACTGACCCATTCATTTCTATGGGGCTGTTCACATGAGCAGTGATTTTCACGCATCACTTGTGCGTTGCGTGAAAATCGCAGCATGCTCCTCTTTGTGTGTTTTTCACGCAACGCAGGCCCCATAGAAGTGAATGGGGTTGCGTGAAAATTGCAAGCATCCGCAAGCAAGTGCGGATGCGGTGCGATTTTCACGCACGGTTGCTAGGAGACCATCGGGATGGAGACCCGATCATTATTATTTTCCCTTATAACATGGTTATAAGGGAAAATAATAGCATTTTGAATACAGAATGCATAGTAAAACAGCGCTGGAGTGTTAAAAAAAAAAAAATAATAATAATTTAACTCACCTTAGTCCACTTGATCGCGTAACCCGGCATCTGCTTCTGTCTCCTTTGTTGAATAGGACCTGTGGTGAGCATTAAGTACAGTTACAGGACCTTTGATGACGTCACTCCGGTCATCACATGGTACGTCACATGATCTTTTACCATGGTGATGGATCATGTGATGACCGGAGTGACGTCATCAAAGGTCCTGGAATGAATGCTCACCACAGGTCCTGTTCAGCACAGAAGGAGACAGACGAGATGCCGGCAGCGCCGGCAAGTGGATTAAGGTGAGTTAAATTATTTATTTATTTTTTAACCCCTCCAGTGCTAGTTTACTATGCATTCTGTATTCATTATTAACCATGTTATAAGGGAAAATAATACAATCTACAGAACACCGATCCCAAGCCCGAACTTCTGTGAAGAAGTTCGGGTTTGGGTACCAAACACGCGCAATTTTTCTCACGCGAGTGCAAAGCGCATTACAATGTTTTGCACTCGTGTGGAAAAATAGCGGGTGTTCCCACAACGCACCCGCACATATTCCCGCAACCCCCGTGTGAAAGAGGCCTAAGGCCTCTTTCACACGAGCGTGACGGATTAGGTCCAGATGCGTTCAGGGTGCGTTCAGTGAAACTCGCACCATTTTGCAAGCAAGTTCAGTCAGTTTTATTTGCGATTGCGTTCAGTTTTTTTCCGCGCGAGTGCAATGCGTTTTGATGCGTTTTTCACACGGGTGATAAAAAACTGAAGGTTTACAAACAATATAAGGCCTCTTTCACACGGGCGTTGCGGGAAAATGTGCGGGTGCGTTGCGGGAACACCCGCGATTTTTCCGCGCGAGTGCAAAACATTGTAATGCGTTTTGCACGCGCGTGAGAAAAATCGCGCATGTTTGGTACCCAAACCCGAACTTCTTCACAGAAGTTCGGGCTTGGGATCAATGTTCTGTAGATTGTATTATTTTCCCTTATAACATGGTTATAAGGGAAAATAATAGCATTCTGAATACAGAATGCAAAGTAAAATAGCGCTGGAGGGGTTAAAAAAAAATTAAAAATTTTTTAACTCACCTTAGTCCACTTGATAGCGCAGCCGCCATCTGCTTCTGTATTCTTTCTTTAGGACCTGGGTAAAGGACCTTTGATGACGTCACTCCGGTCATCACATGGTACGTCACATGATCTTTTACCATGGTGAATCACCATGGTAAAAGATCATGTGACGTACCATGTGATGACCGGAGTGACGTCATCAAAAGTCCTGTAACTGTATTTAATGCTCACCATAGGTCCTTCAACAAAGGAGACACAAGGAGATGCCGGGCTACGCGAGCAAGTGGATTAAGGTGAGTTAAATTATTATATTTTTTTTTTTAACCTCTCCAGTGCTATTTTACTTTGCATTATGTATTCAGAATGCTATTATTTTCCCTTATAACCATGTTATAAGGGAAAATAATAATGATCGGGTCTCCATCCCGATCGTCTCCTAGCAACCGTGCGTGAAAATCGCACCGCATCCGCACCTGCTTGCGGATGCTTGCGATTTTCACGCAACCCCATTCACTTCTATGGGGCCTGCGTTGCGTGAAAAACGCAGAATATAGAGCATGCTGCGATTTTCACGCAACGCATAAGTGATGCGTGAAAATCACCGCTCATCTGAACAGCCCCATAGAAATGAATGGGTCGGTATTGAGTGCGGGTGCAATGGGTTCACCTCCCGCATCACATCCGCGCGGAATACTCGCTCGTGTGAAAGGGGCCTAACTTAGCAACCATCAGTGAAAAATACATTGCATCCGCACTTGCTTCTGGATGCAATGCGTTTTTCACTAAAGCCCCATTCACATATATGGGGCCAGGGCTGCGTGAAAAACGCTGAATATAGAACATGCTGCGATTTTCACGCAACGCACAAGTGTTGCATGAAAAACAATGCTCATGTACACAAACCCTTTGAAATAAGTGGGTCAGGATTCAGTGCGGGTGCTATGCACTCACGTCACGCATTGCACCCGTGCGGAAAACTCGCTCCATAGAAGTTAATGGGGCTGCGTGAAAAACGCATTGCATCCGCAAGCAAGTGCAGGTGCGATGCGTTTTTCACTGATGGTTGCTAAGAGATGTTGTTTGTAAACCTTCAGTTTTTTATCACGCGTGTGAAAAACGCATCAAAATGCATTGCACCCGCGCGGAAAAAACTGAACAACTGAACGCAATCGCAGACAAAACTGACTGAACTTGCTTGCAAAATAGTGTGAGTTTCACTGAACGCACCCTGAACGCATCCGGACCCAATCCATCACGCTCGTGTGAAAGAGGCCTTAGGCTGGGTTCACACGGGTGTTGCGGGAAAATGTGCGGGTGCGTTGCGGGAACACCCGCGACTTTTCCGCGCGAGTGCAAAACATTGTAATGCGTTTTGCACTTGCGTAAGAAAAATCACGCATGTTTGGTACCCAAACCTGAACTTCTTCACAGAAGTTCGTGCTTGGGATCGGTGTTCTGTAGATTGCATTATTTCCCCTTATGACATAGGGAAAAAATTGCATTCTGAATACAGACTGCATAGTAAACTAGCGCTGGAGGGGTAAAAAAAAATAATAATTAACTCACCTTAGTCCACTTGATCGCGTAGCCCGGCATCTCCTTCTGTCTCCTTTGCTGAACAGGACCTGTGGTGAGAATTCATTACAGGTAAAGGACCTTTGGTGACGTCACTCCGGTCATCACATGATCCATCACCATGGTAAAAGATCATGTGATGGATCATGTGATGACCGGAGTGACGTCACCAAAGGTCCTTTACCTGTAATTAATGCTCACCACAGGTCCTGTTCAGCAAAGGAGACAGAAGGAGATGCCGGGCTACGCGAGATGCCGGGCTACGCGATTAAGGTGAGTTAAATTATAATTTTTTTTTAACCCCTCCAGCGCTAGTTTACTATGCATTCTGTATTCAGAATGCTATTATTTTCCCTTATAACCATGTTATAAGGGAAAATAATAATGATCAGGTTTCCATCCCGATCGTCTCTTAGCAACCGTGCGTGAAAATCGCACCGCATCCGCACTTGCTTGCGGATGCTTGCGATTTTCACGCAACCCCATTCACTTCTATGGGGCCTGCGTTGCGTGAAAAACGCAGAATATAGAGCATGCTGCGATTTTCACGCAACGCACAAGTGATGCGTGAAAATCACCGCTCATCTGAACAGCCCCATTGAAATGAATGGGTCGGGATTCAGTGCGGGTGCAATACGTTCACCTACCGCATTGCACCCGCGCGGAAATCTCGCCCGTGCGAACGCAGCCTAGGGCCCCTTTCACACGGGCGAGTATTCCGCGCGGATGCGATGCGTGAGTTGAACGCATTGCACCCGCACTGAATACCGACCCATTCATTTCTATGGGGCTGTTCACATGAGCGGTGATTTTCGCGCATCACTTGTGCGTTGCGTGAAAATCGCAGCATGCCCTATATTCTGCGTTTTTCACGCAATGCAGGCCCCATAGAAATGAATGGGGTTGCGTGAAAATCGCAAGCATCCGCAAGCAAGTGCGGATGCGGTGCGATTTTCACGCACGGTTGCTAGGAGACGATCAAGATGGAGACCCGATCATTATTATTTTCCCTTATAACATGGTTATAAGTGAAAATAATAGCATTCTGAATACAGAATGCATAGTAAAATAGCGCTGGAGGGGTTAAAAATAAAAATAAAAAATTTAACTCACCTTAGTCCACTTGATCGCGATGCCCGGCATCTCCTTCTGTCTCCTTTACTGAACAGGACCTGTGGTGAGCATTCATTACAGGTCAAGGACCTGTGGTGACGTCACTCCAGTCATCACATGATCCATCACATGATCTTTTACCATGGTGATGGATCATGTGATGACCGGAGTGACGTCACCACAGGTCCTTGACCTGTAATGAATGCTCACCACAGGTCCTGTTCAGTAAAGGAGACAGAAGGAGATGCCAGGCATCGCGATCAAGTGGACTAAGGTGAGTTAAATTATATATTTTTTTTTTAACCCCTCGAGCGCTATTTTACTATGCATTCTGTATTCAGAATGCTATTATTTTCCCTTATAACTATGTTATAAGGGGAAATAATACAATCTACAGAACACCTAACCCAAGCTCGAACTTCTGTGAAGAAGTTCAGGTTTGGGTACCAAACATGCGCGATTTTTCTCACGCGAGTGCAAAACGCATTACAATGTTTTGCACTCGCGCGGAAAAATTGCGGGTGTTCCAGTAACGCACCCGCACATTTTCCCGCAATGCCCGTGTGAACCCAGCCTTAGGCCCCTTTCACACGAGCGAGTTTTCCGTGCGGGTGCAATGCGTGACGTGAATGCATAGCACCCGCACTGAATCCTGACCCATTAATTTCAATGGGTCTGTGTACATGAGCGTTGTTTTTTACGCATCAGTTCTGCGTTGCGTGAAAATCGCAGCATGTTCTATATTCTGCGTTTTTCACGCAGCCCTGGCCCTGGCCCCAAAGAAGTGAATGGGGCTGTGTGAAAAACGCATTGCATCTGCAAGCAAGTGCGGGTGCGATGAGTTTTTCACTGATGGTTGCTAAGAGATGTTGTTTGTAAACCTTCAGTTTTTTATCACGCGCGTGAAAAACGCATCAAAACGCATTGCACCCGCGCGGAAAAAACTGAACAACTGAACGCAATGGCAGACAAAACGGACTGAACCTGCTTGCAAAATAGTGCGATTTTCACTGAACGCACCCTGAACGCATCCGGACCTAATCCGTCACGCTCGTGTGAAAGGGGCCTTAGGGTGAATCCACACAGGACAGATTTGCTACAGCTAGTTGCCCGGCAATCTGAAACTTTGCCCCACTCACGCCAGGTCTAAAAAAGTTTGTGTGGCATGGGCAAGGAAGGGGAAGGGCTGGTAGGCCCATCCCATCTACATTTTCTATGCCTATTTCAGGCTAGGAAGCTGTCTTACATTTAGACTGGCGCTGGATTTGCTGAAGTTATGGAGCGGCCGGCGTCTCCTCATAACTTCGGTGGAACCAACGCCAGCTATTAAGACCGGCGACTAAAACGCTGGTCTTAGGCCTTTTTCACACGAGCGTGTCCGGATAAGGTCCGGATGCGTTGCGGCAAACCCACGCGAATAGGTACGCAATTGCAGTCAGTTTTGACTGCGATTGCGTTCCGTTGTTCAGTTTTTATCGCGCGGGTGCAATGCGTTTTGCACGCGCGTAATAAAAAACTGAATGTGGTACCCAGACCCGAACTTCTTCACAGAAGTTCAGGTTTGGGTTCAAGGTTGTGTAGATTGTATTATTTCCCCTTATAACATGGTGATGGATCATGTGATGGACCATGTGATAAACGCAGTGACGTCATCAAAGGTCCTATTCCTCACAGATGAAGACAGAAGAGATGCCGGCTGCGCGAACAAGTGGATTAAGGTGAGTTAGGCTGGGTTCACACGAGCGGATGCCGTGCGTGGCATCCGCTCCGTGAAAGAGTGCCAAGACCCGATGCAAACTGCAGAGGCACGGAGCATTAACATGACTGATAATGCTCCGTGCCTCTCTGTGACCTCTTTACTACGAAATCACAGTGACAACTGTGATTTTCACTGTGATTTCGTAGTAAAGAGGTCACAGAGAGGCACGGAGCATTATCAGTCATGTTAATGCTCCGTGCCTCTGCAGTCTGCATCGGGTCTTGGCACTCTTTCACGGAGCGGATGCCACGCACGGCATCCGCTCGTGTGAACCCAGCCTTAAATTATTATTATTATTTTTTTAACCCCTCCAGCCCTATTTTACTTAGCATTCTGTATTCAGAATGCTATTATTTTCCCTTATAACCATGTTATAAGGGAAAATAATAATGATCGGGTCCCCATCCCGATTGTCTCCTAGCAACCGGGGGTGAAAATCGCACCGCATCCGCACTTGCTTGCGGATGCTTGCGATTTTCACGCAGCCCCATTCACTTCTAGGGGGCCTGCGTTGCGTGAAAAACACACAAAATAGAGTTTGCTGCGATTTTCACGCAACGCACAAGTGATGCGTGAAAATCACCGCTCATGTGCACAGCCCCATAGAATGTGAATGGGTCCGGATTCAGTGCGGGTGCAATGCATTCAACTCACGCATCGCACCCGCGTGGAAAACTCGCCCGTGTGAAAGGGGCCTTAATAAATGTGCCCCAATGTGTATTCATTTCTACATGTGAACCTTTTGCAACCTTCTACAATCCACATCACTACCCACACATTACATAAATTGTATATCATTTTATATATGTGTAAAATAGAGAGGGCTCACCTATATATTCAAGAGTGGAACAGGGTGCTCCTATCAAGAGGATTCACCCAATCCTCTGGAAAAGAGGAAAATCGGAAAGAGAAATGGTAGGGCACACCAGTATCAGGAACCACACAGATATTGGATAAATTAATATATTATTTTATTATATTATTAGTGATATACTTTTAATAACCATTAATAAAAATATCATAAAAATATCAATTTCATAAACATTCAATCCAATATCTGTGTGGTTCCTGATACTGGTGTGCCCTACCATTTCTCTTTCCGATTTTCATCATTTTATATATATTATACAAATCTTTAGGGCAATCACAATTTAAGCATTTTTCTTGTAGCTCCTTTTCTTTTGCTTTTGCATTTCTTTTTCAAATTCTTCTACCTATTGGAAGTCACACACCACATGCTTGTAAATGTGTTTTTTTTTTTCTTTTAAACATTATCGTTCCACTAATCTCGTTATCAGTTAATAGTCACTTGTTCACTTTCCACTCTGGATTTTTGCATGTTGCATTGGGTTTTGACCTCTGTACTCCTTCCAGTTCTGAGTATTATATAACCAGAACAGGCATACTAAAACAGTATATGCCTGATGAAGTTGGCAGGACGCAGATTAAAAAACACGTTGCACCATATATGTAATTTTAAGTTGTTTTTTAAATATAGTTCTTTCAATAAATTTAGCAAATAGCGCCCCTCGATCTGCATTTTGATACCTTGCCTCATCTATTGTCCATGCTGGATCTTAGTGGAACTAAGGAAGGAGCTGCTTGTTCAGCCTACCTGCGAACAGCGGAGTTGTGCCAGTACAGCACAACATTTTCCAGTAAGCTGCTCTAAGCTTGGAGCATTCTGTTACCGGTCAGAGATGTGGCCCGCTTTTCTCAAACTCAGGCCTCATGCACGCGGCCGTACACATTTTGCAGCCCGCACATCATGGATCCGCAAAATTTGGTTGCAAAATTCGGTTGTGGGCAGTGTGCCGTCTGCATTTATTTTTTGCTGACCCATTGGCTTCAACGGGTCCATGGTCTGCAGGTCCATGGTCTGTTGGAGGAACAGACATACAGATGCATAAAGCACACGAATCTCCATTCTGCAGAAATAGAACATGTCTTGACCGCAAAATGCGGACCATGGACCCATTGAAGTTGATGAGTCCACAAAAAAAGCAGACGGCACATGGACCGCGTCCGTATTTTGTGGATCCTCAAATTGTGGACTGCAAAATACATATAGTTGTATGCATTAGGCGTGATCCAGATGCTGTGGATTTTTCCATCCATAAAATAAGCATGCTCATTATGTTGCTGATTTGTTGAGGATTTTCACTGGCAATTTCACACTTTCAGTGAAGCAGGAGTGAAATCCACAGTGAATCCATAGAAAAATCCACAAGGAACATACTTGCCGCAGATTTGTGTGATATTCCACCAAATCTGAACATACTGGTAAGGTTCCCATACACGTTCAACAGCTGGCCAACAGCAATTACCTCCATCTCCACCATATACATACACGTTTGGTTCGACCATGCTTGTATGTGTTGTCAATAGACAGAAGAAAGCTACTGCCAGACACCTGAGACAAGACTTGAAATGAAGTGTGCCTGACTCTTCTCTCTCTTGACATCATCTGTCGGAGGAGAACTGGGAGCTCCCCATACATATTGGATCATTGGCTGGCCCCACCGAATATAGAAGTTTCAGTCGACAGCATGCTAATGTGCATGAAGACCTTAAGCAGGGGTGCACCACCAAAGAGGCGAGGTGAGGCGAATGACTCAGGCATCACCAGAACTAGCCTAAGACATCTATCCAACTTCAAAATCTGAGATAGGCATTCAGCTGACAGCTATGTAAAGTGTATGGCTGGCTTGAGTTTCTAATAGCTGATAACTAACAGGATGTTGTAAGTTACCATTGCCCTTTGCACTGCATTTTTAAATAAGCCGAATATTAGGGACATGTTATCAGCACACATTTATTGGTTTATGTGCATTACAGGTCCGGGGCCATACAGTTCATGCATAATATTTATGGTCTTTTTCAAATTTGATAAGTGCTAAGTGTCTAGTATGGCAGTACATTGAAGTCGTGCAACCTTGACCATAATCTCTGCTTTAAACATTCTGAGACAGACTCTGATCATTTAGGTGAACACACGGGATACATCCACTCATCACACAAGCCTTGACTCAAGATTTGAAACCTGGGGTCACATTGAACAACGTTTGTCACTTGTGCCTTTTTTACCCTTCACAGGTAACCAATATTCTAAATCCCCAGATCCTATTCAATTCAGGAAAAGGATTTATGATATTTTATATAAAAAAAATGTATGTTCTGGTCTTTTCCAGATCGTTTCCAAAATTACCAAATGTTTTGTTAAATTAGGATGTGACCAAATGTTCTTCCTCCTGTTCATTTGTTCTATTCATCTAGCCTGCTATTTTACACTTCACATGTGCTTCATTGTACAAACATTCACATGGCCTTGTGTGGTCCGTGAAATGCGGTTTGTGTGTAGGCCGCATCTACCGAACCAACTCAGGTGATCATAGAATCATCTATGATGCTGTGAGTTCCAGCCCAACCATGGGTCTATTGTCCCATATTCAGATTATGCCAGACTGTGTGGGGATACCCAAAACTGTTAAAGGGGTTGTCCGGGTTCAGAGCTGAACACGGACATCCCTCCATTTTCACCCAGGCAGCGCCCCTGACAAGAGCATCGGAGCAGTTCATGCTCCCATGCTCTCCTTTGCCCTGCGCTAGATCGCGCAGGGCAAAGGCATTTTCAGGATTTCCGGTGACAAACTGGGCTCTCCATGAGGCTGCCAGGAAGCCCGGTGATGTCACGGGCACTGATGGGCGGGCTATAGCACAGCCCTAGCCAGTAAAAGTGACATCACCGAACACAATGCCGGGCGAAAACATCCCCATCATCATCTTCCTCAGATGAGGAAGTCATGTTTTGGAAGAAACATGAGGCAAATGCATTTCAACAGTTAGGCCTCATGCACACGACCGTTGTTTTATTCCGTGTCCGTTGTTCCGTTTTTCGTGATTTTCTGCGGACCCATTGACTTTCAATGGGTCCGTTGAAAACTCGGCTAATGCACCGTTTGTCATCCGCGTCCGTGATCCGTGGTTCCAGTCCGTCAAAAAAATAGAACCTGTCCTATTTTTTTCACGGAAAACGGTTCGCGGACCCATTCAAGTCAACGGGACCGTGAAAAAACGCGGAGGCGCACAAGATTGTCATCCGTGTCCGCGTCCGTTTTTTTCCTATCATTTGCATGGCAAACTTGACTTAGACTTTTTTTTACTTTCCTTCATGTCTGGTGATCCTCCAAAAATAAAGGAAGACGCACGGAAACAAAAACGGAAACGGTCTGCAAATTGCGGATCCGCAAAACACAGATGCCGCCCGTGTGCCTA
Source organism: Bufo bufo (assembly GCF_905171765.1). NCBI lineage: Eukaryota > Metazoa > Chordata > Amphibia > Anura > Bufonidae > Bufo > Bufo bufo. Next base: position 274,389,695 of record NC_053394.1, on the reverse strand, counting down.
CTGCAATTTGCGGAATGGAATAGACGGCCCATTATAGAAATGCCTATTCTTGATCGCAAAATGTACAAGAATAGGACATGATCTATCATTTTTGCGGGGCCACAGAAAGAAGCAACGGATGCGAACAGCACTCGGAGTGCTGTCTGCATCATTTGCGGCCCTATTGAAGTGAATGGCTCCGCATCCGAGCCACAAGAGGCCTTACTCTGAGGTGAATTCCCCTCAGAAACTGTTAACACCTCATTTGAGGTAATATAAAAAGGGTGCATGAGGGTGTTTTTGAACAAATAAACAGCAGTTGCCCATGGTAAGAAAACTTGTTTGAGTAATTTTCCACATAGCAGCAACAAGGCTTTTACCTCACAGGATTTATTTCAACAGGACTGCTGTGGGTCTGAGGAGGACTGGTACTCAGAGACTGTAACATGCCCCTCGGCATCCTCTGAAAGGGGAAAAGGGAGTGAGCTGCAAATGTGGGGAGTGGGTCTGTCAGGTAGAACCCCACCATCAAAATTATTCTCTCCCAAATGGGCCATTTCTGAATCTTTACACAACTGGCCTTCAATTTAACCCCTTCAGGACCCTGGGATTTTCCATTTTTGCATTTTAATTTTTCACTCCCCGCCTTAGTCCTTTCTAAAGACACCATTTACGTTTGCATACCATATAGTAGGAAGCAGAATTTTTTTCCCAAATGGGATAGAATTGGGAAAAAACACAATTCTAATAAAGGTTTTTCTTTTTCTTTTTTACACTGTACACTATGCGGTAAAATTTACCTGTTACCTTCATTCTCCAGGTCAGTACGGTTACAACAATACCACACTTGTATAATTTTTCTTGCGTTTTAATACAGATTTTTTTTTTTAAACCTTTGAGGAAAGAATTCTTTTTTTATGACCATATTCTGACCACTATAACTTTTTTGTAGTTATGTGTACGGGGCTGTGTGAGGGTTCATTTTTTGCGGGACAATCTGTTCTTTTCAATGATACCAATTTGAAGTGTGTGTGACTTTTTGATCACTTTTTATAAAAAATAATTATTGGGTAGTTAAAGTGACAAAAAATGGCAAATTGGCTGTTTTTATTTTTTTCCCCGTTACGCCTTTAATATTTTTATATTTTAATTGTATGGGCAATGCCCATGATGTTTATATTTATTTTTTTGGTACTTTCACACTTACGTTAAACTTTTCCGGTATTGAGTTCCGTCCTAGGGGCTCAATACCGGAAAAAACTGATCAGTTTTATCCTAATGCATTCTGAATGGAGAGCAATCCGTTCAGTATGCATCAGGATGTCTTCAGTTCAGTCACTGTACAGTTTTTGGACGGAGAAAATACTGCAGCATGCAGATATATATAAGATAAATAGCTGATCCGTTTTTCCGGATGACAACCGGAGAGACGGATCCGGTATTGCAATGCATTTGTGATACGGATCCGCATCCGAATCCATCTACAAACGGTATCCAACAACGCAATTGGCCGGAATCCAACAACGCAAGTGTGAAAGTACCCTTAAGTATTTTTATTTTTATGTTAAGGAAAGGGAGGGAAGGGCGATTTAAACTTTTTTTTTAATTATATTTGTAAAAACTTTTTTTTTACTTTTTAATCATTAGATTGCCCATTGTGTTCATTGATGGCTAAATAGCCATCATTAAACACTTCATTTCGAATATAACAATACAATGCTGCCACCTAGTTGCCTGTATTGGTATATTCCTGAAATAGGCACCGAAGCCTCAAGCAGGCTTCGGGCTATTTCAGCAATGTAACAGGTTCCCTGATCTCAGTCGGGGAACGCTGTTACCGGAGCGGAAGCGCGTGACTTCCGCTTCCGGTCTGATCAGATGCCGTGGTCACATTTGACCACGGCATCTGAAGGGGAAAATGTATGCGACCTTGTGGCTGATCACATACATGTGCCACGGGTCTCTGCGAGCGGGCGACATGTTTAGGGAATGGACTTCCGCCATACATATACGGCGGAGGTCCTTAAGGGGTTAAAGTGGCAGATGCAGTAGGTCCACTACTGTTTATGTTGATAAAGGCAGAGCAGGAAGGTGAGGTGTCACCCTGACGAAATGTTAAATTTTTACTTTCATCTAAATTAGCTCTTTTTAAAGTCGTGAGTAAAGCCACCCTGATTACAAGAAAATCCTTTAATTACATTACAAACATAAGAAGAGCCCATAATGGCAGAAATCCCCTAATCTGGAACATAGTAATATATTTAGTCCAGAGTTCATTCATGAACCTAAAGGGCATCTGTCAGCAGATTTGTACCTATGAAACTGGCTGACCTGTTGCATGTGCGCTTGGCAGCTGAAGACATCTATATTGGCCTCTTGTTCATATTTGCCAACATTGCTGATAAAAATTATGTTTTGATATATGCAAATGAACCTCTAGGAGCAATGGGGGCGTTGTCGTTACTCCTGGAGTCTCAGATCTCTCTGCTTCTGCTGAGTCCTCTTCACTCTACAGGGCCAGGCATGATGACAGCTTCACTGCCTGTAATTCTTTTGCAGAACTAAAGAGGCCTACACAACCTAAGAAACCCTTTTACAGAGGGTCGCCCACACAAGTCCCAACTTTTAAGACATACAATTCAGGAAAAGGAGCCTCAACAAAGCAAAATATGTACATGAAACCCTAATTAGGTAAGCATGGAATTATCCATTTCTTCCTGTCTTTATGTAGACTTTTGGGAAAAGATCTCCACCGACCGGTGGGTCATAAATGTGATAAAAACAGCTTTACATTACCAGTAAAGATGTTTCCAGAAAAAAATAACTCTTTCGATACAACAGCTCCTAGACACAGTATTGGACAGTGCCCTTGCTCAAGAAAAGATATCCAAAACAGTCAGCAACATTAGGACATGCAACCCAGCCAAATGCTATATTTATTTTTTTATTTGTTTAAACTTCTCTTTATTGAAAATTAGATGTATCAGTACATAATAAATCCAACCAGACACATTCATGTAGACATCAAGCTGTTAACATGGCTCATTTACTAATATCCTCACTGTACAAATGGTGTTCATAGAATTCTAAAACATGCAATGTTTAATCTGTACATAGGGTATTGTTACATTCATTTTTTTTTCCTCTTGTCGTCCCAAACCTTTCATCTCAAATATATGGCTGATTCGACATTCATTTATCTACTTACATAGTATCCTTCGCTATATTTTTTTCATTGCTTATATAGCGCCAACATATTCTGGAATGCTGTATGAAGAAGGTCACTATTCACATTACTGTCTGTCCCAACAGGGATCACAGATTTCTTTATCTCAGTATTAATTAACCTATCAGTATGGTGTGGTGGAAGGAAACCGGAGTACCTGGAAAAAATCCATGCAAACATGGGCGATCATACAAACTCCATGCAGATGTTGTCCTTGGTCAGATTTGAGCCCAGGTTCCCTGTCATGTAAGGGAATGCTGACCATTGAGCCACCATATTGTCCAACTTCCCTGTAGGAACATATTATGGGCCAGATTTATCATTACACTTACATCTTACTCCACTTTTACATATGTCCATAAGTCACTTTTGGCTAAGTCAGATTTATTAATGGTCATTTAATACTGTGATAAATGTGGTTTGACAGTAGCAATTTATCCTACAGTAAGCGGCTTTACAAAAGTCGCATGTCTTTAATAGAGTTGAGCGGACACCTGGATGTTTGGGTTCGACGGGTTTGGCCGAACTTCACAAAAAACTTTTACATATGTCCATAAGTCACTTTTGGCTAAGTCAAATTTAGTAATGGTCATTTAATACTGTGATAAATGTGGTTTGACAGTAGCAATTTATCCTACAGTAAGCGGCTTTACAAAAGTCGCATGTCTTTAATAGAGTTGAGCGGACACCTGGATGTTTGGGTTCAACGGGTTTGGCCGAACTTCACAAAAAAATTCGAGTTCAGGAGCCAAACTTGACCCCGAACCTGAACCCCATTGAAGTCAATGGGGACCCGAACTTTTGAGCACTAAAATGGCTGTAAAAAAGTAATGGAAAGGGCTAGAGGGCTGCAATTGGCGGCAAAATGTGGTTAAGAGCATGGCAAGTGCTCTGCAAACAAATGTGGATAGCGAAATGACTTCAAATAACATAAAATACATAAAAATAAAAAATTATAATCTTGGAGGACGAGGTCCAATGGAGTAGGAGGGTGAGAAGGCGGTGAATCTGGTGGTGTAAGTGGAAGCGGCGGTGGACGATGAGGAGGTAGCCTACACTGCTTTTTGGTTGTATTTTTTGTTTATTTTTTTTGTTTAAGTTAGGGTACACCCCAAAACATTGGGAAATATAACCTGTTATAACCCCCTCCAGCCGTGCTAAACAAACGTTCAGACGCAAGGCAGGCCAGCACCTTCAAGGCGTAAAGGGCAAGCTCAGGCCATATGCCCAATTTATAGACCCAGAAGTTGAAGGGGGCAGACCCATCAGTCAGTTGTGTAGGCGTGTGCACACATACTGCTCCACCATGTCGCATGTCCCCGTGATGTCCACGATCCAATTGGATATCTGCTCTATCAACTTTCGATGTTCTTTTCTGCGCCTACTATGTTGATCACGGTTAGCGGCGAATCAGGTTTCCACGCCGGAGAGGGACCGTGAGAAAGGGAGACCACATCCAAGGGAGGTCAATGGCTCCAATGTGATCGAGCGGAAATGTGGGACAAGTTATTAAAGCAAAGGATCGAATGAAAGGAGGGGGTGCACAGCAATTGTCCACTCCCGACTTGGGGAGGTAGTGACGATAAATAACAATACAGGACTCTTAAGATGCCCTGTTATTGGAATGATTAATAAAAACTTATAGGGAATGTCACTGGGGTATTTTGGATTTGGAAACGTTAGACAGGAGAGGGGACCCATGCCTGGTTCATTTTAATGAACGTGAGCTTGTCCACATTGGCCCCTGCCGTACTAAACACACGTTCAGATAATACACTGGCTGCAGGGAACCTCCAAGGCATAAAGAGCAAGTTGGGCCATGTGCCCAATTTGGAGACCCAGAAGTTGAAGGGGGCAGACCCGTCATTCAGTACGTGTAGGCGTGTGCACATATACTGCTCCACCATGTTGCTGAAATGCTTCCTCCTGCTGCTAAGACGTTCCATATCAGCTGGTGGTGCTGGTTGTTGTGGCGTGCTGCCAAAGCTTTTCCACATTTCGGCCATGCTAACTCTACCTTCTGAGATGCTGGTGGTGCCCCAGCTGCGTTGGTGACTTCCTCCTCATCTTCCTTAGCCTTTTGCTTCCACTGTGGCCCCGCTGTCCGGTGGGAATGCCACCAGCAGCCCGTCTACCAGCGTGCGCTTGTACTCGCGCATCTTACGATCCCGCTCCAGTGACGGAATTAAGGATGGTACGTTGTCCTTGTAACGAGGATCCAGCAGCGCGGCCTCCCAGTAATCAGCACAAGTTAGAATGTGGGCAACTCGGCGGTCGTTGCGGTGACACTGCAGCATGTAATCGCTCATGTGTGCCAGGCTGCCCAGAGGCAACGTCAAGCTGTCCTCTGTGGGAGGTGTATCATCTGTGTCCTCTGTATCCCCCCAGCCACGCACTAGTGATGGCCATGAGCTGGTTTGGGTGCCACCCTGCTGTGAACACGGTTCCTCCTCCTCCATCTCCTCATCCTCCACCTCATCATCCTCCAGAACTGTTCCCTGGCTGGACAATTGTGTACCTGGCGTTTGTGGGTGCAGGAACCCACCCTCAGAGCCACTTGTGAATGGCTGGCCGAAAACCCTATGAAATGATCCCTCTTCCTCCTCCTGTGCCACATTCTCTTCCATCATCGCCAGCAGCGTTTTTTCAAGGAGGCATAGAAGTGGGATAGTAACGCTGAGAACGGCGTTATCGGCACTGCCCATGTTGGTGGAGTACTCGAATCAGTGCAACAAGGAACAAAGGTCTCGCATGGAGGCCCAGTCATTGGTGGTGAAGTGGTGTTGTTCCGCAGAGCGACTCATCCGTGCGTGCTGCAGCTGAAACTCCACTATTGCCTGCTGCTGCTCGCGCAGTCTGGCTAGCATGTGCAAGGTGGAGTTCCACCTTGTGGGCACGTTGCATATGAGGTGGTGAGCTGGAAGGCCGAAGTTACGCTGCAGTGCTGACATATCGGGGTAATTTTCTGCAGCAGCTCTGACATATTGGGGTAATTTTTAAGGAACCTCTGCACCACCAAATTCAGCACATGCGCCAGGCAAGGGATGTGCGTCAAACCGGCTAGTCCCAGAGCTGCTACGAGATTTCGCCCATTATCGCACACCACCAGACAGGGCTTGAGGCTCACTGGCACCAACCACTGATCGGTCTGTTGTTCAAGGCCCGTCCACAGCTCCTGCGCGGTGTGGGGTTTGTCCCCCAAACAGATAAGTTTTAAAACTGCCTGCTGTTGTTTACCCCTGGCTGTGCTGAAGTTGGTGGTGAAGGTGTTACGCTGACCGGATGAGGAGGCGGAAGAGGATGAGGAAGGAGGCAAAGAGAAGCGCCCTGCAATCCTCGGTGGTGGAAGGACATGTGCCAAACTGCTATCCGCCTCAGGCCCAGCCACCACTGCATTTACCCAGTGTGCTGTTAGGGAGATATAACGTCCCTGACGTATCGGTAGTTAGGTGGACCTTGCCACAGATGGTGTTGCACAGTGCACACCTGATTTTGTCCCCCACTTAGTTGTGCAGGGAGAGGATGGCTCGTTTGGAAAAGTAGTGGCGGCTGGGCACGACGTACTATGGGACAGCCACCGCCATAAGGCTTTTAAAACTCTCTGTCTCCACCAGACGTAATGACAGCATTTAAAAGGCCAGTAATTTTGAAATGCTGGTGTGGCGAAACCAACCTCGCCACTGGGTTTTGGAGAGGACTGGCTGCTGGCCTCTTGCCCCTGGATTATGGGCCATATACTAACTTTTAAACCCCTGAACCTATTCAAGTGAATTTTGGATAGGTTTGTCCCAAAGTTATACTGTTTAAATTGATGTTAGATATATGTATGGCCAATGTAAACTCACAAAGTTGTAACAATTTATAATAAGTGTAACTTGTGTGTGTTTCTATTGTGCCATTGTCCCATTGTGTGTTTAAATGGTGATGTCTGTTCTATTGTCTGCACATGTGTATTGGAGATTCCTCTTTGTCCTGAGAGATAATTGGATTACGCCTCGGTTGTCTCCGGGACAGAGAGGAAGAAACCAAGATGCATTGTGGGGATATGTTGTATCTGTCCTATGTCACAGTCTTCATTCTGGTCCTCTGGGGGCGTGAACGATTGGTTGCTGTAGTTACATTGTATGTGTTGTAAATTACTGATTGGTTGTATTTCAAAACCCTGTGGGCCGTACTATGTTTGTGGTTTATGAATAAAAGAGGCTGTATGTGAAGTACAGTCAGACCACTGCTTGACCCTCAACACGGAGCCTTGTCTCGTTATTGGGGGGATTCACTGTATGCTGTTAGAAGACCGATTGCCAGGATTGTATGCTTTTCCTGTTCGTCTGCTAGCAGCTATTCGTGAGGTTCCAGTTTGGAGTGCTATTTTGTATCCAGTTCGGGAGTTTGGTGTATCCTGCAGTAGCTGTGCCTGTCTCTCAGAAAGGGGCTTATCGCCTAAATGGATTTTAACCCCTTGTCTGCTGAAACGGTCCGTTACATTGGTGGCAAGCAGCGGGATCGTTCCTACAGCCAGAAGGACAGCTACAGGAGACACCATTTTTGTGGATTCTACAATTTAAGGACAACGCATGTCCCAGTACAGCGTCCATGACAGCAGCAGGATGGAACCAGCAGTGTTATACGAGGAGGAGGACCTGGATGGCCGGGATGCATTAAGGAAAGGCATCTGGTACCAGGCCCTGGATAATCTACAATACCAGCGGGGTGAGAGTCTCCCCAGTGAAGAGCAGCGGTTGCAGAAGCAAGTGGCCCTGCGGATGCCCTTCCTGGGAGAGCAGCCCCTGGAGGAATGGGTGAAGGAACTAGAGCACCGGGTATGGCAGGAGCTATGGCTGGAGGATGCCTACCAGGCGCTTTGGTGGTATATGGCACAGTATATACCCTGGACAGCCGAACATGACAAGCCAGAGGGAGAGGAGTTTTATGGTCCTGGCTTGTTATGGGAGTCCTTTGCAGAGCCTGACTTCGGGAGCCCTGCACAGTCCAGACTTCAGGACATTTTCTATAAGAGGGAGGCTAGGCATGAGTGGGATGACCCCCATGAGGTAGAGCAAGACCTGGCTCACCTAGCAACCCTGGAGTGGGAACTGGAGCAGGACTACCGAGATCTCTTCCACTCCATTGAGAAGGCTCAGCAGGACGGTAAGGTGACAGACCCAGATCCAGACCCATTCAGCTGGGCAGATATTGTAGAGTGTTACTGGGAAGGACCCCAGGTGGCCGGTAGAGATGGGACCGAGGTCTCTCCACCGGTCCTGCAGGGAATTGGGAGCCCAGTCTCCATTCCCCAGCGGCAGTATGAAGTGCAGGGAGAGGAGAGCAGCGTCCTCCCTCCCCAGCGGCAGGCTGAGGTACAGGGGGCAGAGGTAGTTGTTCCTGCCCCCCAGCAGCAGAGTGATATGCCGGGAAGGCAGTGTGAAATGCAGGGAGAGGAGAGCAGCGTCCTCCCTCCTCAGCGGCAGGCTGAGTTACAGGGGGCAGAGGTAGTTGTTCCTGCCCCCGTTGTTCCTGCCCCCCAGCAGCAGAGTGATATGCCGGGAAGGCAGTGTGAAATGCAGGGAGAGGAGAGCAGCGCCCTCCCTCCCCAGCGGCAGGCTGAGTTACAGGGGGCAGAGGTAGTTGTTCCTGCCCCCCAGCAGCAGCATGATTTTTTGGGAATTGGAAGCCCAGTCTCCATTCCTCAGCGGCAGGCGGAGTTACAGGGGGCAGAGACAGTCGGTCCTGTCCCCCAGCGGCAGAGTGTCCAGCAGGGAATAGAGAGCCCAGTCTCCTTTCCCCAGCAACAGGACACTGTATTGGGAGCGGAGACGGTCGGTCGCCCTCCCCAGCGGCTGGAAGTATGTATGGGAGAGGAGCTTGTTACCCCCTCTCCCCAGCGGCAGCTTAACGCACCAGGGGGAGACAGTAAGCCCCACAACAGTGCAGATGGGACCGTGGTCTCTGCACTTACAGCACAGGGGGTAGAGACAGTCGGTCTCCCCCTCCAACAACCAGGCTCCAACCAGGCTTCTTCCGTGGTAGCGCTGGCACCAGGGCAGAGTACCGCTGATCCCTGCCCACAAAGCAACCTCCACTCCAAGCTAGGGAGCAACACAGAGACCGGGAGTACCAGCTTCCAACATAACCTTGGTGGACTCACTGGACAGAGACAGGCTACTAAATTCAACAGGTCCAGTATTGGGTTGTGGGTGGGCTGTCAGACTAACTCAGGTACAGACCGGCGTAAGGTCAGGTATCTGGTTAGTCTTCCCTGGGGGGGGGGAGATGTGTGGCGAAACCAACCTCGCCACTGGGTTTTGGAGAGGACTGGCTGCTGGCCTCTTGCCCCTGGATTATGGGCCATATACTAACTTTTAAACCCCTGAACCTATTCAAGTGAATTTTGGATAGGTTTGTCCCAAAGTTATACTGTTTAAATTGATGTTAGATATATGTATGGCCAATGTAAACTCACAAAGTTGTAACAATTTATAATAAGTGTAACTTGTCAGCTTGGGAGGAAAATGCTGGGTGTGTTTCTATTGTGCCATTGTCCCATTGTGTGTTTAAATGGTGATGTCTGTTCTATTGTCTGCACATGTGTATTGGAGATTCCTTTTTGTCCTGAGAGATAATTGGATTACGCCTCGGTTGTCTCCGGGACAGAGAGGAAGAAACCAAGATGCATTGTGGGGATATGTTGTATCTGTCCTATGTCACAGTCTTCATTCTGGTCCTCTGGGGGCGTGAACGATTGGTTGCTGTAGTTACATTGTATGTGTTGTAAATTACTGATTGGTTGTATTTCAAAACCCTGTGGGCCGTACTATGTTTGTGGTTTATGAATAAAAGAGGCTGTACGTGAAGTACAGTCAGACCACTGATTGACCCTCAACACGGAGCCTTGTCTCGTTATTGGGGGGATTCACTGTATGCTGTTAGAAGACCGATTGCCAGGATTGTATGCTTTTCCTGTTCGTCTGCTAGCAGCTATTCGTGAGGTTCCAGTTTGGAGTGCTATTTTGTATCCAGTTCGGGAGTTTGGTGTATCCTGCAGTAGCTGTGCCTGTCTCTCAGAAAGGGGCTTATCGCCTAAACGGATTTTAACCCCTTGTCTGCTGAAACGGTCCGTTACAGCTGGCATTCAGGGCCAGGGATCGCGGGTGGGTAAGGGGGTACTTCCTCTTCCGCTCCAGTGTTTGGGAGATGGAGAGCTGAACGCTTCCGTGGGACATTGTGGAGATGCTTGGTGACCCAGGTGGTGGTGTTGCTGGCAGATCCTCTGTTTGCGAGGTGGCAGGTGCCACTGTCACTCCAGAGGTGGATGAAGAGGCCGAGACTGCAGCAGAAGTGGAAGCAGGAGGATCCAGAGAGCTTTCTTTGTTTTTTAGGTGTCTACTCCACTGCAGCTCATGCTTTGCACTTAGATGCCTGGTCATGCAGGTTGTGCTCAGGTTGAGAACGTTTATGCCTCACTTCAGGCTCTGATTGCACAGCGTGCAAACCACTCGTGTCTTGTCGTCAGCATAATGCCTGAAGAACTGCCACGCCAGCTCTTTGGAGCAGGCTTTGGTGTGCTCGGTCCCTTGCTGCGTTGGGCAGTAGCAGGCTCCGCTTTGGTACCCTGCTCCCTCTTCTGCTGTGCAGGTGGCTCTGTGCGACCACCGCCTCTTCCTCTGAACTACACAGGTCACTTGCATGACCTTGATTCCATGTGGGGTCGAGGACCTCATCGTCCTCCACATCATCTTCCACCCAGTCTTCACCCCTGCCCTCCTTGTCGGTCTGCACACTTTTGAAGGCCACAGCAGTTGGCACCTGTGTTTCGTCATCATCCGAGACGTGCTGCGGTGGTCCTCTCATGTACTCATCCTGAAACATAAGTGGTTGGGCATCGGTGCACTCAATCTCTTCCACTTCTGGGGCAGGGCTTTGTGGATGGCCCTGGGAAACCCTGCTAGCAGAGTCATCAAAAAGCAGAAGAGACTGCTCCATGACTTGGGGCTCAGACTGCTTGGCTGATTTGCAAGGGGGTGAGGTGAAGGATTGATGGCCATTGTCGGCAGGTGCCAACTCTGATCTTTCAGCAGGAGACTGGGTGGGAGACAATGTGAAGGAACTGGAGCCATTGTCAGCCACCCAATCTACTATCGCCTGTACTTGTTCTGGCCTCACCATTCGTAGACCCGCATTAGGCCAGACCGAATAACGCTGAAGGTTCTGTCGCCTACTCGCACCTAAGGAAGGTATTCCACTTGTGCGTGTAGCTGGCACAGATCAACCACATCCTCTCCCTGCAACAGGAGCTCCACCAAAAGCACCACGACCGGGGCCACGTCAACGCTCTCCTCATTCTCCGCAAATTTTGGATCTTGCCCAAAATGGGTGTTTTTTTTATAACAGAATAGAACAGCAGGATCTAACGCGTGTATCTCACACTGACAGATGCAGCAAAGGCTGCAAATTTAGATTTTTGCCCAAATTGGGTGTTTTTTTAAACCCAGAAAATTACTGAAGTATTGCAAGCTTGCATTTCACACTGACAAATGCTGCAAAGGCACCAGATGTAGAATATTGCCAAAAATGGGTGTTTTTTTTAACCCAGAATATTATTGCAGTATTTCTAGCTTGTATGTCACACTAACAAATGCAGAATAGTCCCCAGATGTACGGTATTGCCAAAAATTGGTGTTTTTTTAACCCCTGAATAATATTGCAGTATTTCAAGCTTGTATCTCACACTGACAGATGCAGCAAAGGCTGCAAAATTATTTTTTTTGCCCAAAATGGGTATTTTTTAAATAATAGAATAGAACAGCAGTATCTAACGTGTGTATCTCCCACTGACAGATGCAGCAAAGGCTGCAAATTTAGTTTTTTGCCCAAAATTGGTGTTTTTTTAAACTCAGAAAATTATTGAAGTATTGCAAGCTTGCATTTCACACTGACAAATGCTACAAAGGCACCAGATCTAGCTTGCTGCTTTTTCAAGGCTGCTAATCTAGTGCTGGTCTAATCAAGTGCGGGTCTGCAAGTGCATTGGAGATATTCAGGAGATACTCAGGAGGTAATTTGGAGGTGGATACAATCTAAACAAGTAAGATTTGCTTGTTTAAATCCCCCCCCCCCCCCTTGCAATGGCAGACCTGGTTCTGTGCAGGAATTGTTGTGCTTTTATTTCAGGTTCCACTCTTCAGAGGTTTGGATACTGTCTGATCTGTAGACAGCTCTCCATAATGCAACAGGAAATTACCTTTTTGAAATATGAGATTTGTAAATTAACCATTAAGCAAACTCAGACTGAGAACATTGCAATGCCACTGCCACAGAGGCCCCCTAGAAATGGAAGATGGGTTACTGTAGGTTCTGGTAGACTGAGAGTTGTGGATAGAAGACATGTCCCACAGTCTGTGGCTCTCCATAATTCATTTGCAGCACTTTCAGAGTGCAAGAGCAACATGGCGGATGGCTCAAGCACAGTGGGTGAGAAACAATCATCTCCCATGCCTAAAGTATGCAAGACTGCAGCCAAAGACAAAAAGGAGAAGGTGAGGACTGATAGTAAGCAGCTGTTGGTGGGCGATTCCATCATAAGAGGTGTGAAGTTTGAGGAGAATGGTGTTGTAAGATGTCTCCCTGGTGCTACCGCTAGCAGGTATAGACGACGGATCCTTAATATTGCTAGGCAAGCAACACAGGAAAGGGAAGTGGATGTTATTGTCCATCTGGGGACAAACAATCTGGCTTGCAATGAGGTTTCAAAGGTGAAAGAAGCTTTTCACACACTTGGAAAGGATATACGGGAGGTTGCATCAACTGTTTCATTCTCTGCAGTTTTGCCTGTGCATAACCTTCAGCATGACAGGAAGATGCGCATTAAGGAATTCAATGTATGGCTTGGTGAATGGTGTCGGAACCAAGGGTTTGGCTTTGTGTCTTATGTTAGCTCTTGTTGAAATGGAAAAGAGCTGTACAAGAAAGATGGTTTGCATCTTTCTCTCAAAGGAACAATTGTCCTCGGTGAACAGTTCCAAGTATTTGCTAAGGAGCATTTAAACTAGGAACGGGGGGAAAAAGAGTGATAATCCAGCAGTCCGATTGCCCCCCGGAACAATGCCAGAAGATGCCAGTAGCACAAAGGTTAAGAAATGACAAGCTCAGATTCTTATCTACAAATGCTCGCAGTTTAGGGAATAAGATCAATGAACTTGAGGCTATAATGGCATCTGAGAATATAGATGTAGTGGCTGTTACTGAGACGTGGTTCAAGGGGAGTAATGACTGGGATATATCAATACCAGGGTTCTCTCTATACAGGAAAGACAGAGAAGGCAAGAAGGGGGGAGGGGTGGCCCTGTATGTGAAAGACAGCATAAAATCTAATTTGATACAAGTAAGCGAGAACAATTTAGAGTCAGTTTGGGTTACCTTGCAGCTTGATAATCATAAGGTAACTCATGTAGGTGTGATATATAGACCACCTAGCCAAGTCAAAGAATTAGATGATCTACTAGTTGAGGAAATAGCTAAAATGACATTGAAGGGGGAAGTTATCATTATGGGAGACTTCAATCTTCCTGATGTAAACTGGAAAACCAAAATAGCTAGTTCTGCCAGGAGTACAGATATTCTAAATTCCCTACTGGGATTATCTCTACAGCAAGTAGTTGAGGAGCCAACCCGGAAGGAGGCCATTTTAGATTTAGTATTCACAAATGGGAATTTGGTATATGATATTACTGTAGGGGAATGCTTGGGATCTAGTGATCACCAGTCAGTGTGGTTTACTATAAGTACAGTGACTGAGTCACACCACACAAAAACAAAAGTTTTCGATTTTAGAAAAACTGACTTTTCTAAAATTTGATTAGTGGTATACGAGTCCCTATCAGATTGGAACAGTTTCATTGGAGTCCAGGAGAAATGGGACTACTTAAAAGAGGCACTATTGAAGGCAACAGAAAATTGCATTAGGCTTGTCAGTAAAAGCAAAAAAAGGAAAAGACCACTGTGGTACTCAGCAGAAGTGGCCAAAATCATTAAAAACAAAAAGATAGCATTTAGGAATTATAAAAAAAAAAAAAACGAGGATGACAGGCTAATTTACAAGATTAGGCAGAGAGAGGCCAAACAAGTTATAAGAGCTTCTAAAGCACAGGCAGAAGAGAAATTAGCTCAGTCAGGGAAAAAAGGCAATAAGGCATTCTTCAGATACATAAATGAAAAAAGGAAACTAAAACAAGGAATTACAAAATTAAAAACAAAAGAAGGAAGGTATATGGAAGAAGATAAAGAACTAGCTGACTGCCTCAATGAATACTTCTGTTCAGTTTTTACGAAGGAAAATTAAGGAAAAGGACCTCAGTTAGGAAAGAAGACTAATGAATCTTTTGATGCATGTGTCTTTACAGAGGAAGAGGTTCTAAGTCAGCTGTCTAAAATCAATACAAATAAGTCACAGGGGCCTGATGGGATACACCCAAAGCTATCAAAAGAGCTCAGCGGTGAACTAGCAAAACCATTAACAGATTTATTTAACCAATTACTGGCAACAGGAGTCGTCCCAGAAGATTGGAAATTAGCAAATGTTGTGCCCATTCACAAGAAAGGTAGTAGGGAGGAATCGGGCAACTATAGGCCAGTAAGCCTGACATCAATAGTGGGGAGATTAATGGAAACCATACTTAAGGAGAGGATTGTGGAACATCTAAAATCCCATGGATTGAAAGATGAAAAACAGCATGGATTTATTTCAGGGAGATCATGTCAAACTAATCTTATTGATTTTTTTGATTGGGTGACTAAAACAATAGATGGCGGAGGTGCAGTAGACATCGCTTATCTAGACTTCAGTAAGGCTTTCGATACTGTCCCACACAGAAGGCTTATCAATAAATTGCAGTCTTTGGGCTTGGACTCCCATATTGTTGAATGGATTAGGCAGTGGCTGAGGGACAGGCAACAGAGGGTTGTAGTCAATGGAGTATATTCAGACCAAGGTCTTGTTACCAGTGGGGTACCTCAGGGATCTGTTCTGGGACCCATATTGTTTAATATATTTATCAGCGAAATTGCAGAAGGCCTCGATGGTAAGGTGTGTCTTTTTGCTGATGACGCAAAGATTTGTAACAGGGTTGATGTTCCTGGAGGGATACACCAAATAGAAAAGGATTTAGGAAAACTAGAGGAATGGTCAAAAATCTGGCAACTAAAATTTAATGTGGATAAGTGCAAAATACTGCACCTGGGGCGTAAAAACCCAAGAGCAGAATATAAAATCAGTGATACAGTCCTAACCTCAGTATCTGAGGAAAGGGATTTAGGGGTCATTATTTCAGAAGACTTAAAGGTAGGCAGACAATGTCATAGAGCAGCAGGAAATGCTAGCAGAATGCTTGGGTGTATAGGGAGAGAAATTACCAATAGAAAGAGGGAGGTGCTCATGCCGCTCTACAGAGCACTAGTGAGACCTCATTTGGAGTATTGTGCGCAGTACTGGAGACCATATCTCCAGAAGGATATTGATTCTTTGGAGAGAGTTCAGAGAAGAGCTACTAAACTGGTACATGGATTGCAGGATAAAACTTACCAGGAAAGATTAAAGGACCTTAACATGTATAGCTTGGAAGAAAGACGAGACAGAGGGGATATGATCAGTGGCGGATTACAATAGGGACGTTCGGGTCGGCAGCCCCGGGCCCAGCACCGCTGGGGGGCCCAGCGCCGACCCGAACACCCACATACTGCAGCGGGGCACGGGAGCGCATAGCTCCCTGTCCCGTCCGCGATCACCGCCATAGGCTTCAGGCCTTGTAGGCCTGAGGCCTATGCGGTAGTAGAGAAATCCCGGCGCAGGCGTGCGTGATGACGTCATCATTGCGCGCCTGTGCCGGGACGCAGCACTGTGACGCGCCTGACTCATCCCGCCTTCCTCTGCGAGCAAGCGCCTCGCCCTGGACATAGGTGAGTATTTATCTTTTAATTTTTTTGTTCATTTTTTATTTTTTTATTTCATGTGCCTACTTGGGGGGCAGTGTGGGGACAAATTACTATATGGGGCAGTGTGGGGACAAATTACTATATGGGGCAGTGTGGGGACAAATTACTATATGGGGCAGTGTGGGGACAAATTACTATATGGGGCAGTGTGGGGACAAATTACTATATGGGGCAGTGTGGGGACAAATTACTATGTGGGGGCAGTGTGGGGACAAATTACTATGTGGGGGCAGTGTGGGGACAAATTACTATGTGGGGGCAGTGTGGGGACAAATTACTATGTGGGGGCAGTGTGGGGACAAATTACTATATGGGGCAGTGTGGGGACAAATTACTATATGGGGCAGTGTGGGGACAAATTACTATATGGGGCAGTGTGGGGACAAATTACTATGTGGGGGCAGTGTGGGGACAAATTACTATGTGGGGGCAGTGTGGGGACAAATTACTATGTGGGGGCAGTGTGGGGACAAATTACTATGTGGGGGCAGTGTGGGGACAAATTACTATGTGGGGGCAGTGTGGGGACAAATTACTATGTGGGGACAGTGTGGGGTAATATCTATGTGGGGACAGTGTGGGGTAATTGCTATGTTGGGGCAAATTACTATGTGGGGGCAGTGTGGTGGAAATTACTATGTGGGGGAAGTGTGGTGGAAATTACTATGTGGGGGCAGTGTAGGGCAAATTACTGTGTGGGGGGGCAAACTACTATATGGGGGCAGTTTGGGGGAAATTACTGTGTGGGGGCAAATTACTATGGGGGGATTACTATGTGGGGGCAGTGTGGTGGAAATTACTATATGGGGGTGTTGCTATTGGGGAGGCACTGTAGGGGCAATTCTATTATTTCTGGGGACACTATACAGGGATTATTGCCTGGAGCACAATAGAGGGTGTTATTATTACTGGGGGCACTCTAGGGAACATTATAGCTACTGTGGACACTATAGGAACATTTGGGGTAATTTATCAAACTGGTGTAACGCAGAACTGGCTTAGTTGCCCCTAGCAGCCAATCAGATTCCACCTTTCATATTTGACAGCTCTTTTGGAAATCCAGTTCTACTTTACACCAGTTTGATAATATACCCCAATTATGTCTATTAGGGTCACTATTTTTTCAGCAGTATAGTACCTGGGACATTGGCGAGCAAAACGGGCACAGTATTGGGGGTGGCAGGATGACACTGTGGGGACACCAGGATGGGGAGGTTGATGGAAAAATTTAGAAATCTAACGTGTCTGTGTTACAAACTGTAGAGACGAGATGCGGCTGAAAGAATTTGCCATGGCGGTCTGGGTCAAATGGAGGAGAAGAGGAAAGACAAGGTCTACATGACAGGAGATGTCCCTGGATGTAAGAGGTATGTGGTGCTGTATTCTCGTCCATGTCTTTTTTATTACAATTATATGTATTTTAAATTTGGTGACCAAATTTTTCAGTTTAGGACCCAATTTGGGGTATTTTTTTTTTGTCATATGGCCTAAGAAGAGACTGTTGGCGCCCATGAAGCACCGCAGCCTCTTCATACAAAAAAAAAAAAACTAAAATGAAGGGGGGGGGGGCCCAAGTTGGGTAGACAGCCCCGGGCCTATCATGCACTTAATCCGCCCCTGGATATGATAGAAACTTTTAAATACATAAAGGGAATCAACAAGGTAAAAAAGGAGAGAATATTTAAAAGAAGAAAAACTGCTACAAGAGGACATAGTTTTAAATTAGAGGGGCAAAGGTTTAAAAGTAATATCAGGAAGTATTACTTTACTGAGAGAGTAGTGGATGCATGGAATAGCCTTCCTGCAGAAATGGTAGCTGCAAATACAGTGAAGGAGTTTAAGCATGCATGGGATAGGCATAAGGCCATCCTTCATATAAGATAGGGCCAGGGGCTATCCATAGTACTCAGTATATTGGGCAGACTAGATGGGCCAAATCGTTCTTATCTGCCGACACATTCTATGTTTCTATGTTTCTATGTAGAATATTGCCAAAAATGGGTGTTTTTTAAACCCAGAAAATTATTGCAGTATTTCAAGCTTGCATTTCACACTGACAAATGCTGCAAAGGTCCCAGATGTAGGGTCTTGCAAAAAATGGGTGATTTTTTTAAACCAAGAAAATTATTGAAGTATTGCAAGCTTGTATTTCACACTGACAAATGCTGCAAAGGCACCAGATGTAGGATATTGCCAAAAATGGGTGTTTTTTTTAAACCCAGATTATTATTGCAGTATTTCAAGCTTGGATTTGAATGTCACAAATGCACATATGCTGTGCTAGTGCACTGAGCTTGCATAAAATGTCCGCAGCCGCCCACCTAACTAACAGACGGATAAAAGTTTTTTTTCTGTGTCACTGGGCTCAGGCCAGGGTAAAAAGATTGTGCACTGCACCCACAAAACTAAATCTATGTAGATCGCTGAGTTAACAAGCACTTCAGATTAAAGATACTGTCCTATTCTCTCCCTTACAGCAGTGCATCCTATCCCTACACTAATCAGAGCAGAGTGACGTGCAGCGCTACATGATTCCAGCTTATATAGAGGCTGGGTCACATGCTGCACTGGCCAATCACAGCCATGACATTAGTAGGCATGGCTGTGATGGCTTCTAAGGGCACAAGAGTAAAACGCTTGTTGATTGGCTGCTCTGCAGCCTTTCAAAAAGCTCCAATAAATCGCCGAACACTGAACTCGAACCCGAACTTTTACTGAAAAGTTCAGGTTCGGGGTCCAAAAATCCGAAAGTTCGCTCAACCCTAGTCTTTAAGAAAAAGTCGCATGTTCTATTAAAAAGTCACATAAGATAAGCATGGTCCTCACTGGAGTGAAATTGCGCAATGTTGTTTGCACAATTTTGTGTGACTTTTTAAATTGTCGCAATAGTAAATCTGTCTAGAGGTTAATTTACATATGAAAACACACCCACTTTCAGAAAACTGGCGAGCGCTATGCGCTATGCAAAGCCAATAAAAGTCGCAAATTTTTGTGCAGTTTTAGCGCAAAAATGTGCGACCTTTTTCACGCCATTATTTTGACTTGAGCTAATGATAAATCTGGCCCATATTTAAATTCAGTTTCATGAATTAGGTATAAGCAAGTAGGAAGAAAAGAAATATGTGTATTTGTAAAACTTGTGGAATATTTTATTTTTAACCCCTTAGGGACCGGGCTTATTTTCACCTTAAAGGGAACCTGTCACCAGTTTTATGGTGTCCTAACTAAGGGCAATATAAATAAGTGACTGATTCTCTTAGCAAAATGCTGGGTCACTTTCTTTAATTGACCAGGTCAATCTGCCAACATCTTGTATTGAAAAGCTCCAGCTCATAATGATGAGTCCTGAATATTCATGAGCTCCTGACTCTCCCCGCCTACCTGCTGCTGATTGACAGTTTTCTTCCATATGAATCAGCAGTAGGTGGGCAGGGGAGTGGCAATAGCTGGACTCAATGATGTCACGCTGGACTCCAATTAACTCATTAGCATACGGCATGTGGCAAGTTTGTATATACACTCACCTAAAGAATTATTAGGAACACCATACTAATACGGTGTTGGACCCCCTTTTGCCTTCAGAACTGCCTTAATTCTATGTGGCATTGATTCAACAAGGTGCTGATAGCATTCTTTAGAAATGTTGGCCCATATTGATAGGATAGCATCTTGCAGTTGATGGAGATTTGAGGGATGCACATCCAGGGCACGAAGCTCCCGTTCCACCACATCCCAAAAATGCTCTATTGGGTTGAGATCTGGTGACTGTGGGGGCCATTTTAGTACAGTGAACTCATTGTCATGTTCAAGAAACCAATTTGAAATGATTCGAGCTTTGTGACATGGTGCATTATCCTGCTGGAAGTAGCCATCAGAGGATGGATACATGTTCTCATTCTGTTTACGCCAAATTCGGACTCTACCATTTGAATGTCTCAACAGAAATCGAGACTCATCAGACCAGGCAACATTTTTCCAGTCTTCAACAGTCCAATTTTGGTGAGCTCGTGCAAATTGTAGCCTCTTTTTCCTATTTGTAGTGGAGATGAGTGGTACCCGGTGGGGTCTTCTGCTGTTGTAGCCCATCCACCTCAAGGTTGTGCGTGTTGTGGCTTCACAAATGCTTTGCTGCATACCTCGGTTGTAACGAGTAGTTATTTCAGTCAACGTTGCTCTTATATCAGCTTGAATCAGTCGGCCCATTCTCCTCTGACCTCTAGCATCCACAAGGCATTTTTGCCCACAGGACTGCCGCATACTGGATGTTTTTCCCTTTTCACACCATTCTTTGTAAACCCTAGAAATGGTTGTGCGTGAAAATCCCAGTAACTGAGCAGATTGTGAAATACTCAGACAGGCCCGTCTGGCACCAACAACCATGCCACGCTCAAAATTGCTTAAATCACCTTTCTTTCCCATTCTGACATTCAGTTTGGAGTTCAGGAGATTGTCTTGACCAGGACCACACCCCTAAATGCATTGAAGCAACTGCCATGTGATTGGTTGACTAGATAATTGCATTAATGAGAAAAAGAACAGGTGTTCCTAATAATTCTTTAGGTGAGTGTATATTATGAAGTAACCATCTGTCAAACCAGTCAATACATCTAAAGTACTTTTTAGTAGTTAATGATTGTATATAATTAGTTGGATAATAATCAAATATCCACATGACAGGTTCCCTTTAAGTACCAGGCCATTTTTTGCAAATCTAACCAGTGTCACTTTATGTGGTGATAACTTTAAAATGCTTTAACTTATCCAGGCCATTCTAAGATTATTTTTTCGTCACATATTGTACTTCAGGACACTGGTAAAATAAAGTTAAAAAAAAAATTTTTTTATTTAAAAATAAATAAAATAAATTGCCAAAAATTTGGAAAAATTAGCAAATTTCCAAGTTTCAATTTCTCTACTTCTATAATACATAGTAATACCTACAAAAATTGTTATTACTTTACATTCCCCATATGTCTACTTCATGTTAGGATCATTTTGGGAATGACATTTTATTTTTGGGGGACGTCACAAGGCTTAGAAGTTTAGAAGCAAATCTTGAAATTTCTCAGAAATTTTCAAAAACCAACTTTTTAAGGACCAGTTCAGGTCTGAAGTCACTTTGTGAGGCTTACATAATAGAAACCACCCAAAAATGACCCCATTCTAGAAACTACACCCCTCAAAGTATTCAAAACTGATTTTACAAACTTTGTTAACCCTTTTACAAACTTTGTTAACCCTTTATGTGTTCCACAAGAATTAATGGAAAATAGAGATAACATTTAAAAATTTCACTTTTTTGGCAGATTTTCCATTTTAATAATTCTTTTCCAGTTACAAAGCAAGGGTTAACAGCCAAACAAAACTCAATATTTATGGCTCTGATTCTGTAGCTCGCCGCAGCAATTACAGTGGTGAACAGAAGTTATTACAAGAATGGTGTCCCCATTCACGTCTATGGGTCAGCTCCCTCATGTGCACTTCAACACACAGAGCTATCCAATAGAAGTGAATGGGAACGCCATACCTGTAATTACACCTGTTCACCACTGCAATTTCTGCAGCAAGCATGTAAACAGAACAGAGAAAGCTGCTCTCATATGAGCGCTGCCTTCTCTTCAAACAGCTGATCAGGGGCGGTGTCGGGTGTCGGACTCCCGTTGATATGATATTGATGACCTATCCTGAGGATAGGTGTTCAATATCTGTAGCTGGGAGAACCCCTTTAATTCTTTAACTGCTTTGTGAATGTATGTTTGTTGATGCATGCATCACAACTCCGATATGTGGTAGCACCCTTGTAGCAGGAGATAGGACAAGCTGCGCCTCACAGTACAGTTTTGGTACAGCTGCTGAATGTGATTTTCTGCTTAATTAAGAAATAGATCCTATATAGATTTTATCCTGATTTTGGCTAAAAAAAGAAAAAGATCAAATGCATTTGGGCTCAAATCACGCATTAAGTTTTTATGCTTTTTTTTTTCCAGCCAAAGCCTGTATACTGTATATAAGGGCACTTCACACAGAGTATTTTTCATCAGTTTTTGGCCCCATGCACACAACCATATATTCAGGGGCGTACATAAAAATCATTGGGCCCCATAACAAGAATCTGAATTGGGCCCCCATTTCCGCAAGCGCCAGATCCGGCACTACCGTGATTTTCGTTGTTGTGCTTCTATGACAGAGCAGAACAGTGAACATCACTAGCACAGATGTGATCAAAGCCTAATATACACCTCAGCTGCTGCAGAACATCATAATAGTAATAACAGAACTACAAGTCTCATCATAACCAGGTTAGGCCTGTTTCACACTGCCAGCAGTAGTCCCAGCAAGCTGTTCCGGAGGAGTACGGCCTGCCGGAGTTCTCTGGGTTCAATGGGGCCTGCGGGCCCTCCAATAACCTCTAGCAATGCCGGATCCAGAGAGCAGTGATGGCCAGTTTGCGTGTTCGCTAGCGAACACATGCGGGATGCCATCTTAACTCACAAGTCGGGCGAGGCTCAGGTAAGCCCTTACCCGTGCCGCGATTCGGTCTGAAACAAATGCGAAATGCGGTCAGCGGGAGCAGGCAGTTCAGAGAACAGCCCGATGAAGGCCCCCGGCGGCTGTTATCTGAACTGCCTGCTCCTGCATTTGTTTCAGACCGGATTGCGGCACAGGCACAGGTTAGGGACTAACTTGTGCCTTGCCAGACTTGTGAGTTAAGATGGCAGCCCACATGTGTTCGCAGGCGAAAAATGCGAACTAGCCATCACTGCCAGAGAGCTCCAGCAGGTTGTTCTTTGCCTGAACAGTTTACTGCAACTACAGGGAGTGCAGAATTATTAGGCAAGTTGTATTTTTGAGGATTAATTTTATTATTGAACAACAACCATGTTCTCAATGAACCCAAAAAACTCATTAATATCAAAGCTGAATATTTTTGGAAGTAGTTTTTAGTTTGTTTTTAGTTTTAGCTATTTTAAGGGGATATCTGTGTGTGCAGGTGACTATTACTGTGCATAATTATTAGGCAACTTAACAAAAAACAAATATATACCCATTTCAATTATTTATTTTTACCAGTGAAACCAATATAACATCTCAACATTCACAAATATACATTTCTGACATTCAAAAACAAAACAAAAACAAATCAGTGACCAATATAGCCACCTTTCTTTGCAAGGACACTCAAAAGCCTGCCATCCATGGATTCTGTCAGTGTTTTGATCTGTTCACCATCAACATTGCGTGCAGCAGCAACCACAGCCTCCCAGACACTGTTCAGAGAGGTGTACTGTTTTCCCTCCTTGTAAATCTCACATTTGATGATGGACCACAGGTTCTCAATGGGGTTCAGATCAGGTGAACAAGGAGGCCATGTCATTAGATTTTCTTCTTTTATACCCTTTCTTGCCAGCCACGCTGTGGAGTACTTGGACGCGTGTGATGGAGCATTGTCCTGCATGAAAATAATGTTTTTCTTTAAGGATGCAGACTTCTTCCTGTACCACTGCTTGAAGAAGGTGTCTTCCAGAAACTGGCAGTAGGACTGAGAGTTGAGCTTGACTCCATCCTCAACCCGAAAAGGCCCCACAAGCTCATCTTTGATGATACCAGCCCAAACCAGTACTCCACCTCCACCTTGCTGGCGTCTGAGTCGGACTGGAGCTCTCTGCCCTTTACCAATCCAGCCACGGGCCCATCCATCTGGCCCATCAAGACTCACTCTCATTTCATCAGTCCATAAAACCTTAGAAAAATCAGTCTTGAGATATTTCTTGGCCCAGTCTTGACGTTTCAGCTTGTGTGTCTTGTTCAGTGGTGGTCGTCTTTCAGCCTTTCTTACCTTGGCCATGTCTCTGAGTATTGCACATCTTGTGCTTTTGGGCACTCTAGTGATGTTGCAGCTCTGAAATATGGCCAAACTGGTGGCAAGTGGCATCTTGGCAGCTGCACACTTGACTTTTCTCAGTTCATGGGCAGTTATTTTGCGCCTTGGTTTTTCCACACGCTTCTTGCGACCCTGTTGACTATTTTGAATGAAACGCTTGATTGTTCGATGATCACGCTTCAGAAGCTTTGCAATTTTAAGAGTGCTGCATCCCTCTGCAAGATATCTCACTATTTTTGACTTTTCTGAGCCTGTCAAGTCCTTCTTTTGACCCATTTTGCCAAAGGAAAGGAAGTTGCCTAATAATTATGCACACCTGATATAGGGTGTTGATGTCATTAGACCACACCCCTTCTCATTACAGAGATGCACATCACCTAATATGCTTAATTGGTAGTAGGCTTTCGAGCCTATACAGCTTGGAGTAAGACAACATGCATAAAGAGGATGATGTGGTCAAAATACTCATTTGCCTAATAATTCTGCACTCCCTGTACTGTCGGCAGTGTAATAGAGGTGAAAATTAGTGGGCAATACATGGAGGGGTAAAAGAGGAGAGAACTACAACTCCCAGCATGCCCATACTGTCATTATAGAACACAAGTTGACATTACAGGGAGAGGGTATAAGAGGAGAGAACTACAACCTCCAGCATTAGCAGACTTATTATACAGCATCAGTGGATATTAAAAGAGGAGAAAACTACAACTACAAGCATGCCCAGGCTGTTGTAGGGAATACAGGATACAGTAGGACAAAACTACAACTCCCAGTATGAGGATGTTATAGGCAATCTCAGGAGACCACTTACCTCTCTTCCAGGCACACACAGAAGTTCCTCCTCATGTAGTTTCACTCCATTTTCCTCTCCATAGCTCAGCTTCCTCTCCCTGCCTGCGTCACATGACGATGACATCATCACAGGTTCCACAGCTGTAAAACTACTGACTCTGTACTCTGTATGGCTGCCCTGATCACATGCTACCTTTGTAAGTGTAATTGGGGGTGGGGCTTTCCTGCAGGGCCCCATAGCAGCGGCATGATCTGCCTCTATCAGAAGCACGCCATTGCGTATATTTTATCCGTGTGCTATCTGCATTTTTTTGCTGAAAAAAACACTGATCCATTCACTTCTATGGGGCCATTCGTAATTTTTTGTGGATCTGTGTGGCCATTCCGTAAATTATAGAAAATCTTCTATTCAGGTTTACATTGCAGACGAGAATGGTAATTTCTATTGTTAGGGGTGAGAAGAATGCCGGAGTGCACATGGAAGGTATCTGTATTTTGGGGACTAAAATACGGGCACAGCCGTGTGCACAAGGCCTTTGTATGGGTCCCTTTACATGGACAAATATGGGGCTGATTATTGGGAACGAATGTTCGTATGAGTATTCCTGATAATCAGCCTGTATAAATGTGCCGCCAATCACCCAATGAATGAGCAAATGCTGCTTCGTCAGGTGGAAGCATTGTTAATACATCACCCCAATCATTGTTTCTGGGTAGCCAGTCTTGCTGTGTAAGCAGGGATCTGCTGCCCAGAAACCATTATTTATGGATACAAGCGATCGCTTGTCCCCACACGGGGAGGTTGGGTAAATGCTCCACTCAGCTCTGGCAAGCAGGCAATTATCAGGAATGAACTATTCCTTCCCGATAGTTGCCTGCTCAGTCATCCTGTGTAAAGGGACCTTAAAGGGGTTGTCTCACTTCAGCAAATAGCATTTATTATGTAGAGAAAGTTAATACAAGCCACTTACTAATGTATTGTTATTATCGATATTGCTTCCTTTGCTGGCTGGATTCATTTTTCCATCGCATTATATATAGCTCATTTCCATGGTTATGACCACCCTGCAATCCATCAGCAGTGGTCGTGCTTGCACACTATTGAAAAAAGCACCAGTCGTAACCCTTGTATACGAGCAGTGTATAATGTGATGGAAAAATGAATCAAGCCAGCAAAGGAAGCAATATGGATAATCACAATACATTAGTGAGGGCCTTGTATTAACTTTCTGTACATGATAAATGCCACTTTCTAAAGTGATACAACCCCTTTAAATACTGATGACCTATCCTCTGGATAGGTCATCAGTATCTGGTCGGTGGGGACCCTTTACACGGGATGATACAGCAGCGTTCCTTCCCGACAATCACCCACTTGTTACTGAAGGAGAACGATGCATTTACATACAGCGATCTCCTTCACAGTATGGGGAGGAGAAATCACTAATGCCGTCACTCGTCCCCATACAGAATCATTTTTTGCAGGCAGCAGAGCACGTTTACGCAGCACGATCTGCTGCAGATAAAAGATTTTTGTGTCCGCATGAAGGATTTATTTCCCGATGAACGAGTGCTTTGGGTAAGCGGCAGTACTTTTACACTGCCAGATAATCACTAACAAGCATTCTTATGAACACAGAGATTATCTTGCGGATTCTCGGCCTGTGTAAAGGGCCCTTAAGTCTCAGAAAATCCTTTTAACTACAAACTATTTTTGAAACATTTTCTCCGGCTTCATTTGCTGCACTTTTTATCTGTACTTGCATTTGATATCTTTAATTGGAGTCATTTAAGTATTCCTCCTACTATATGCTTTGTTAATAGTATGGCACATTTTCCACTGGGGTGTCGAGCTGAGGCAGAGGAATCAGCAGATCACATAGGCATGCTGTTTACAGGGGAATGTATGAAGAGCAGCAGAGGGCAGGCCCGTGGGAGCGTCATGGTAGGCGGTGATGGACGTGCTTACGCATAAGATAAACTGTGTCATACAGGAACAGAGAGTTCTCAGGTCATAGAATAACACACACACTATGTTCCAGAGCCTCAGACCTTGTACCAGGAGGATAAAAGATGGACGTGTCATGGCAAGGCTTTCTTCTCTATACACGCCAAAGGACGATCAGAAAGGAAAATGTCACACGCAGTGAAAAGCAGAACAAAAATTCCTTCGTTTAGAGCGTACAGAACATTCTTCCTCACTCCATGCCTTGTAACTAGAGATGAGCAAATCGACTTCGGATGAAACATCTGAATTTGATTCGCATAAAACTTTGTTCTAATACTGTACGGACCAGGAGCTCCGTACAGTATTAGAATGTATTGGGTCCGATGGCTAAATGAGCCGATGGTACCTTGGAACCGAACCCGAGTTCGGGAAATGTTTTTTTTACAGTACAAATTAATTTATGAAGTTACAGCGCGAAGTCTTGCGAAACTTCGCAAAGCAATAACTTCGGCTCATCGGAGCCAATACATTGTAATACTGTACGGAGCTCCTGCTCCGTACAGTATTAGGACGAAGTTTCATGTGAATCGACTTTGGATGTTTCATCCGAAGCCGATTCGCTCATCTCTACTTGTAATAATACAATGAAAAGTACAAAATTCTACATTGATGACATACTGGGGGAGATTTATCAAATCTGGTGTATAGAAAAACTGGCTTAGATGCCTATAGCAACCAATCACATTCCACCTTTCATTTTCAAAAGGAGCTTTGAGAGATGAAAGGTGGGATCTTATTGGTTGCTATGGGCAACTGAGCCATTTTTCAGTTACACCAAAACATCAGTAAATTCATTTAAACTTCGAATAAACCTATGGTCCTTATGTTAGGAAACTGCAGATACAATCCCCTAAACTGTTCACAGTAGCAGTTTTCTTTTTGGTATATACCTGATCCAAACAAATTGGATGTTAAGGATGAAATCACATATGCAGTTTTTGCTGCAGTTTCAGGTGCATTTATTTTTTTTTTTTACCAAAGTCACATGAGGATCCAGTCTTATAGATTCTGCCATTATAGACCACAATGCAAGCCTTGTGCAACTGCGACTAGCCTGTACCTTTTCTGCGACTTGGTTGTGTTACTTTTAAATCACTATTGTAAAGGCTCATGTCCGCGAACGTGTGCCCGACAAGCCGTGTGCCCGACGTTTGTGGAGGTCCACACTGCAAAAAAATACAATATGTTCTATTTTTTTGCATTGTAGGGGCATGTACTGAAATCCCACGGAAGCGTTCTGTAGTGCTTCCGATCCGTATCTTGCGGATTGTGGACCCATTCAAGTGAATGCCCTTAGCTTTAGAATTGCAATTTATACAGTTTCCTAATACATAAGTACATATTCAGCTAAAGCCTGTATTACACCTGCTGACCTTGCAGTGTACAGGGAGTGCAGAATTATTAGGCAAGTTGTATTTTTGAGGATTAATTTTATTATTGAACAACAACCATGTTCTCAATGAACCCAAAAAACTCATTAATATCAAAGCTGAATATTTTTGGAAGTAGTTTTTAGTTTGTTTTTAGTTTTAGCTATTTTAGGGGGATATCTGTGTGTGCAGGTGACTATTACTGTGCATAATTATTAGGCAACTTAACAAAAAACAAATATATACCCATTTCAATTATTTATTTTTACCAGTGAAACCAATATAACATCTCAACATTCACAAATATACATTTCTGACATTCAAAAACAAAACAAAAACAAATCAGTGACTAATATAGCCACCTTTCTTTGCAAGGACACTCAAAAGCCTGCCATCCATGGATTCTGTCAGTGTTTTGATCTGTTCACCATCAACATTGCGTGCAGCAGCAACCACAGCCTCCCAGACACTGTTCAGAGAGGTGTACTGTTTTCCCTCCTTGTAAATCTCACATTTGATGATGGACCACAGGTTCTCAATGGGGTTCAGATCAGGTGAACAAGGAGGCCATGTCATTAGATTTTCTTCTTTTATACCCTTTCTTGCCAGCCACGCTGTGGAGTACTTGGACGCGTGTGATGGAGCATTGTCCTGCATGAAAATCATGTTTTTCTTGAAGGATGCAGACTTCTTCCTGTACTACTGCTTGAAGAAGGTGTCTTCCAGAAACTGGCAGTAGGACTGGGAGTTGAGCTTGACTCCATCCTCAACCCGAAAAAGGCCCCACAAGCTCATCTTTGATGATACCAGCCCAAACCAGTACTCCACCTCCACCTTGCTGGCGTCTGAGTCGGACTGGAGCTCTCTGCCCTTTACCAATCCAGCCACGGGCCCATCCATCTGGCCCATCAAGACTCACTCTCATTTGATCAGTCCATAAAACCTTAGAAAAATCAGTCTTGAGATATTTCTTGGCCCAGTCTTGACGTTTCAGCTTGTGTGTTTTGTTCAGTGGTGGTCGTCTTTCAGCCTTTCTTACCTTGGTCATGTCTCTGAGTATTGCACACCTTGTGCTTTTGGGCACTCCAGTGATGTTGCAGCTCTGAAATATGGCCAAACTGGTGGCAAGTGGCATCTTGGCAGCTGCACGCTTGACTTTTCTCAGTTCATGGGCAGTTATTTTGCGCCTTGGTTTTTCCACACGCTTCTTGCGACCCTGTTGACTATTTTGAATGAAACGCTTGATTGTTCGATGATCACGCTTCAGAAGCTTTGCAATTTTAAGAGTGCTGCATCCCTCTGCAAGATATCTCACAATTTTTTACTTTTCTGAGCCTGTCAAGTCCTTTTTTTGACCCATTTTGCCAAAGGAAAGGAAGTTGCCTAATAATTATGCACACCTAATATAGGGTGTTGATGTCATTAGACCACACCCCTTCTCATTACAGAGATGCACATCACCTAATATGCTTAATTGGTAGTAGGCTTTCGAGCCTATACAGCTTGTAGTAAGACAACATGCATAAAGAGGATGATGTGGTCAAAATACTCATTTGCCTAATAATTCTGCACGCAGTGTAATACTGCCACCGATTGCCTGATGAGCGCACAAATGCTCGATCATCGGGCAATCCAAATCTTAATGTTAAAAAATTGTTTTCAGGCAGCAAAACCACTATAGCGATGGTAAAGCAATCACTCCTCCCCATGCTGCGGAGGAGATTGCTGCATGTAGTGTTGATCGAGCATGCTCAGCCGAACACCAGTTCAGCCGAATACCGCATGTGCTCGAGCGCGATGCTCGAGTCTCCTCCCCGCACGTTTTTTGGCTAAAACTTTACCGACCCAAAAGTCCTTTTAAGGACTATTGTTGTGTGTGGCAGCAGCAATATGTATTTTTAGCGCAACCTGCGCTAAATTTCTAAAACTTTACCAACCCAAGAGTCCCTTTTAAGGACTATTGTTGTGTGTTGCGGCAGCAATATATATTTTTAGCACAACCTGTACTAAATTGCTAAAACTTTACAGACCCAAAAGTCCTTTTAAGGACTGTTGTGTGTGGCAGCAATATGTGTAAGGCCGATTCATTGGCCTGTATTTGTGGGAGGGGCATAGCTGCCTACTTCAAGGGCCAGCGTCCCTCCCACTCTGTACGTCGTTACAGCGTTTGAGGAGCCACACCTGGTTTCCCAGTGAGAGGAGTGCAGCATACCTGGATATCCTGACATCGGTGAGGGTAAGAAGCTGCTTCTCTGCAGCACGCAGGGTTAGAGTCCAGCCGCCGGGGGTCGGCCCCCTAGGTGAGGGGGGGCACCCACGCACCGGAGCATAATGTCAGGGAGTCGCTCGGCTCTCCACGCGGCAACGATTTCAAACCGGCGGGGGGCGGGGCCCATGATGGAGGAAGGGCTCCCCCTAACCTGGTTCTTAATGCCAGGGAGCTTCGCTGCTCCCCACGCAGCAGGAGTGTCCAGCCGGCGGCGGGTCGGCCCTTTAGGTGAGGGGGAGCACCCCCGCACTGGGGCACTCTGCCAGGGAGCTGTGCGGCTCCCCACGTGGCAACGTTTTCATACCGGCGGGGGGCGGGGCCCGTGATGGAAGAAGGGCTCCCCCTACCCCGGTTCATAATGCCAGGGAGCTGCGCTGCTCCCCACGCGGTAGGAGTGTCCAGCCGGCGGTGGGTCGGCCCCTGGCTGAAGGGGGGCTCCCCCGCACTGGTGCACTCTGCCAGGGAGCTGTGCGTCTCCCCACGCGGCACACGAGTCAAGCCGGTGGGGGGCGGAGCCCATGGTGAATGAAGGGCTGCCCCGGTGCACTATGCCAGGGAGCTGCGCTGCTCCCCACGCGGTACGGGTGTCCAGCCGGCGGTGGGTCGGCCCCTGGCTGAAGGGGGGCTCCCCCGCACTGGTACACTCTGCCAGGGAGCAGCGTGAGCTCCCCACGCGGCAATTGGGTATAGGTGCAGGGGACAGTGTGTCCCCGCTCCTCCTTTTCAATAAAGTCTGGCACGGGCCGCCGTGCCGTTAGTTAGGCAGGGTTCAGGGGTAGAACTAGGCTTGGTCAGGGTGAGCAGGTTATAGGCGGTGGCTGTCTTCCTCCTGCCGGCCGTACATAAGGTTTCCCAGGGGGGTTATTTAGATACAGGGTGTTAATGAGTCCATGCAGGTGATTTATTTTAATTTGCAAAGGGTTAATTTCATTAAATAAAAAATAAAAAAATAAGTAATGCGGCCAGCACTGGTGCACTCTGCCAGGGAGTAGCGCGAGCTCCCCACGCGGCAATGGTGTAAAAGTACAGGGGACAGCGTGTCCCCGCTCCTCGTTTTCAATAAAGTCTGGCACGGGCCGCCGTGCCATTAGTTAGGCAGGGATCGGGGGTGGGAGAAATAGGCTCGGTCAGGGGGAACAGCTCATAGGCGGTGGCTGGCTTCCTTCTGCCGCCCGTACATAAGGTTTCCCAGGGGGTTCTTTAGGTACAGGGTGTTAATGAGTCCATGCAGGTGATTACCAGGGATCTTAGGCGGGTGTGTTGGGTCTGGTTTGGTAGGGACGGGATACAATTAAAAAAAAAAAAAAAAGGGGGGCGGGAATTCGTAGTTGGTGAAGCAAGGTCTCCGGGAAAGAGCGGGTTACAGAGTACCACACTGTCTACAGGCCTGGTCCGCCGTGAGCAATCCTAGCGGAGGCTGCAGGTCAGGGGCCTAAGTTCGCTTGTGTCAGTGTTAAGCCAGTACGGGGGCTTAGTAGGTGCGGCTTGCCGTGGGATTTTACCCTCCCTAGGTTACCAGGTTAAGTAATTTTTAATTTGCAAAGGGTTAATTTGTAAATTTAATTTAAAAAAATAAAAATAAAAAACTGCTGCTCTTGTTCCATCATTTACGTTTTACATATTTGCATGGTTTCCTCACGACGTGTGCACAATCCAGTGTTGATGCCTTTATTGTTTTGCTTCTAGGTCCAAACCTTGTCTCAAGTTACATCCTGAATTTTGGCTTATCGGCAAGGTAGTAGGGGCACACGTCGGGGAGGGGGGGGGGGAGGAGAGGAGTCACAAGCTTGGTTTGTGTCTCATGCACTGTCTCATGTCCAGGTCGTGCTGTATTACTACCGTTCTGCGGTTGTCAGTCCGTAGGTATTCTGAGCGGGTAAGTGCATGGTCTCACCCTCTGTGTGTTACTTTCTGGGTGTCTGTTCTTGAGACCGAGTTGGATAAGGGTTTTGATCGGTCCTTTTGAAGTGCCCCCCTTTAGCGGTAGAGAGTTAGTCCCGGTGGGGTGGTCACGG
Source organism: Bufo bufo (assembly GCF_905171765.1). Classification (NCBI taxonomy): domain Eukaryota; kingdom Metazoa; phylum Chordata; class Amphibia; order Anura; family Bufonidae; genus Bufo; species Bufo bufo. The sequence goes on along the minus strand of NC_053394.1, from coordinate 274,357,170 downwards.
GTAAGTTTAGCAAGAAGGAGAGACTTATCATCGACCTGTCAGCCCCACATGGTTCCCACGTCCCTAGTCTTAACTCCCTCATTCCTTCAGAGGAAGTGGGCATGAGGTATTCTTCTATTGATAAGTGGAAGGTCCGATACTACTTTTCCACCAAACTCACTTTCGGTTCTAGGAGCACCCCGTGGCTCTTTGATCAGTTGGCTCTGGGCCTCCATTGGGTTTTAGAATATAAGGTACGCTGTGAATTTGTTATTCATTTAGATGACTTCCTTCACTAAGGCTGATTTACAGTCGTTACTGGGTATGTTGAAATCCGCCATACGTATCGTGCCGCTAGGTAGGTCGTTCATCTCCCGTTTGCTGGCGCTCCTGGCCACAGCTCCGAAACAGGACAGCCCAGTGCGTCTGGATAGTCAGGCCTTAGCTGACCTACACATGTGATATTACTTTCTTTGCCAGGGGAACGAGGTGTCCTTGTTTATCCCCGAGTTGTCTAGCCAAATCTCCTGTAGTATTTTCGGACGCGGCTGCTAGCTCAGGTTTCGCTGCTATTTTTGGCACCCACTGGATCGCAGGCGAGTGGCCTGCTGAGGTGAGACAGATCCCAGGTTTCCTGCAAACCTCAGCACTTTTCGAGCTGTACCCCATTGTGGTGGCCGCCTGTGTTTGGGGGCAGCCGCTGGGTAAATCGCACTGTTTTGTTTGTAACCGACAACGCTGCGGTGGTAGATATCTTAACTAATGGGTTGTCTAAGTCGTCTTATGTCATGTGTCTCTTGAGACGTCTAGTTCAACTCTCCTTGCAACATCATTTTGTGTTAGTAGTACGCATGTGCCGGGTTCTCAGATGTGGCAGCTGACGCTTCATCGAGGGCTAATTTCTCCCTTTTTCGCAGGTCATGCCAGAGGCAGATGTTGTGGGCGCTACTGTCCCCCTTCACGAGTCACTAATACTGGTTTAACTGGTCACCTAGAGACGGCCCACTCCTTACTAGTCAAGTCCCTTTCACCGTATACGGCTAGGGCGTATCGCACTGGGTGGAGGGCATTTGCAAGTTTCAGGGAATATGCCCTCAAAGGGCATACTGAGTCCAGTTTGTGGAATACATCCTTACCTTCATTGGATACTGCCACTCGGAGCTTAAGCTGTCCCACAACACGGTGAAGTCATACTTGTCGGGGGTTCAGCATTTCTTCTCTGTCAGTCATCCTGAACGGGCATCGGTGTTTTCTGTGCATGCTGTCGAAAGCTACGTTGAGGGGTTTGAGGAGATGTGGACCTGGAGGCCAAGTACGCAGATAAGCTGTTACTGGACTGCTTTTCGGAACCTAAGTGACATCCTGGATAGGAACCCTTCCGGGGTTTTGCCCAGCCTGGTGCTTAAATCCGCTGTTTATTTAGCCTTCTATGGTTTCTTGAGGCCTGGGGAGTTTACTTGTTCCCCTAATAGTAGCAAGTTTCTCACAGTCAGCCAGTTGGTCCAGGGTCCCGAGGGTTACGTGATGCTGCTGAGGACGTCCAAGACCTCGCAGATGGGTCCCCCAGTCCCAGTGTCCTATTTCTCTACGTCTCATCAATGGTTCCCTGTCAGAGTTCTTCGTCAGTTGCAGACAGCCTTAGCTGGGTTCAGGACAGATAGTCCACTGTTGCCTTTCGGGTGGTACCACTCGCTACTCACCAGTTCGTGTCTCACATACGCTCCTTAGTTGCCAGTTTGGGCGGCGACCCAGCTACGATCTCAGGACATCCATTCTGTATAGGTGCAGCATCCAAGGCCTCCAAGAATCAGGTACCGGCGCATGCCATCCAGAAGTTGGGTCATTGACGCTCCTCGTGTTTTAGCCGCTATATACCTTACCCCAAAACTGAGATGTCAATGGCTTTCCAAAGTCTGGTATTGTGATTTATGCTGTAATAATTACTCCTGCTACTCAGTATGTCTTTTGCCCTCTTTCAGGTGTCCCTACTACGGCGCGGTTGCGGCATAACTCTAACCGCTTAGGGGCAGGGTAGTCTCAGGTGGGACGGGGTGCATTCTCTTGGTTGCCACGACCACAAGTGTAAGGCCGATTCATTGGCCTGTATTTGTGGGAGCGGCATGGCTGCCTACTTCAACGACCAGCGTCCCTCCCACTCTGTACGTCGTTACAGCGTTTCCCCACCCACCCACCCACCCTTACTATCCACTACTCTTAAAGGGGATGCCCTCTTTCAGGTGTCCCTACTACGGCGCGGTTGCAGCATAACTCTAACCGCTTAGGGGCAGGGTAGTCTCAGTTGGGACGGGGTGCATTCTGTTGGTTGCCACGACCACAACTATAAATAGCGTACAATAGTTAGGCCGCTGCAGACAGGGACATTATCTGCGCTAAATCTCCTGTGTAACGTGTGCGCATCCCAAAAATATCTGTGACATCCAGAGTACTTTTTCTGTAGATGGTGTCCGCTGCGGACAGTGACATTACCTGGGGTAAATCTCCTGTGTAACGTTTCCACATCCAAAATACCTGTACAGTGACATTACCTGGGGTACATCTCCTGTGTAACGTTTCCACATCCAAAATACCTGTGACATTCCCTGTAATTTTATATTAGCTGCTGCTGACATCAGCAACATTATCTGCGGTATTTCTCCTGTGTGACGTTTCCACATCCCAAATACCCTTTTTTATTTTTTTGCCCATACACTTACAAATCCTACGCTACTGTACGTGTGACATACTTTTATGCATATATAACATTTCATATGAAGAAGGCAAGCAGTAAGGGACAGGAAAGTGGCCGTGATGCTGATGGTGCACGCAGAGGCCGTGGTCCTGGGCGCGTTGAAACTGTGCCTTCTGCCAGATCACAAGAAAAACAATCATCCACGATACCTAGCTTCATGTCCCAGTTTGCAAGGTGGCGCAGGACAACGCTCTCGAAGTCAGACCAGTGCGACCAGGTGGTCGGTTGGATTGCAGCAGATAATGCTTCCAGTCGGTTAAGCAACACCCTGTCTTCCACCAAGTCCAGTCTCAGTAGCCAAGAGTCTGGTCAACACAATCCTCACCCTGATCCTCCTTCCTCCCACCATGGAGAGTCTTGCCAAACAAGTGATCCCACACTTGGATATTCAGAGGAGCTATTTTCAGCGCCATTCCTTCATTTGGGCCTCTTGACAAGCCCGCTTGAAGAGGGACATGAGATCTTGTGCCCTGATTCTCAAACTCTTGAGCATCCACAGTCACAAGAAGATGACGGTGGTGAACAGCAATTAGTGTTTCACGAGGTGGATGATTATGATGAGACACCGTTGCCAATAAGTCAACGGCAATTAGTGTCTCAAGAGGTTGATGATGATGATGAGACACAGTTGTCAATAACTGAGGTTGTTGTTAGGTCAACAAGTCAGGAGGATGAGCAGAGTGAGGAAGTGGAAGAGGAGGTAGTGGACGATGAGGTCAGTGACCCAACCTGGGAAGGTGGCAAGCCGAGCGAGGACAGCAGTACAGAGGGGGAGGAACCCGCAGCACTGCAACAGGCTAGAAGAGGCAGTGGGGTGGCAAAAGGGAGAAGGTGGGCCACACCAAACAGGGCCGCAACTGTTCCCCAGAGCACACCCTTGCAGAAATCTCCCTTGCCAAGGGGTAGGTGTTCCGCAGTCTGGCGCTTTTTCGAGGAAAGTGAGGACGACAAAAGAATTGTAATTTGCAACCTGTGCCATACAAAAATGAGCAGGGACGTGAACACTAGCAACCTCACCACCACCAGCATGATCCGCCACATGGCATCAAAGCACCATAATAGGTGGGCCGAACGCCTGGGTCCTCAATCTGTGTCTGCGGGTCACACCACTGCCTCTTCTTCCCCTGTGTTACGTGCTGGCCAATCCCCTGTCGAAGGTGCAGGCCCAGATGCCTCCCGCCCTGCACCAGGTCCTTTGCAAGCACCATCAGCGACCACATCCACTTCCGTGTCCAAGCACAGCGTACAAATGTCCTTACCCCAGCCACCCACCCACAGGCCATAGCACTAAATGCGCAACTTTCCAAATTACTGGTCCTGGAAATGTTGCCATTTAGGCTTGTGGACTCTGAGGCCTTCTGCAGCCTGATGTCGGCGGCCGTCCCTTGTTACGCAGTCCCCAGCCGCCACAATTTTTCACGGTGTGCCATGCCCGCCTTACACCAGCATGTGTCCCGTAACACATGGACAAGTGCTTTCGACCAGGGACGCTACATTTCCCTGATGGAACACTGGGTGAACGTTGTGGAGGCCGGGAGCGAGTCGTACCCTGGGATGGCACAGGTGTTACCGACGCCAAGGATTGCGGGCCCTACGTCCATCAGGGTCTTCGCCAGCAGCTATGTTACTGGCTCCAACCCCCACTTCTCCTCCTCCGCCTCCTCCTCCACTTTCACCTCAGAATTATCATCTTGCAGCACCAGTTAGCCATCAGTCGGTAGCTGGAAGCAGTGTAGCACTGAGGTGGGGAAGTGTCAACAGGCCGTGCTTAAGCTGATCTGCTTAGGTGACAAACAGCACACCGCCGCAGAGCTGTGGCAGGGGATAAGGTACCAGACTAAGCTGTGGTTCTCGCCACTCAACCTAGAACCGGCATGGTTGTGTCTGATAATGGCCGTAACTTGGTGGCGGCTTTGGAGCTCGGCAAGCTCACACACATCCCATGCCTAGCCCACGTCTTCAACTTAGTGGTTCAGCGGTTTCTCAAAACCTACGCCAATTTGCCTGAGCTACTGGTGAAGGTGCGTCGTGTGTGTGCCCATTTCCGCAAGTCATCGACAGCTTCCGCCGGCCTGTCAACACTGCAGCAGCGCTTACAATTGCCAGCTCACCGACGGTGCGACGTGAGCACAAGCTGGAACTTGACATTCCAGATGTTGGCCAGGCTTTGTGAGCAGCAGAGGGCAGTAGTGGAATACCAGCTGCAACATGGTCGTCGCTTTTTCAGTCAGTTTCCGCTCTTCACAAGTGAGGAGTGGGCATGGATGTCTGACCTCTGTGAAGTTTTAAGAAACTTTGAGGAATCAACACAGATGCCTTCTGCCCTGCAATAATGCTATTATCAGCGTCACCATCCCACTTATGTGTCTACTCAAATGCTCGCTGCTCACAATTAAGGCCGGCGCTTTGCATGTGGAAGAGGTGGAAATGGGGGAAGACATTAAATTGTATGATGATGATGAGGAGGAGTAGCAGGAGACGGTTGCCTCCGCTACAGAGGGTAGTACCCATGGAAGTTTAATTCCATCTGTAACGAGCCCCTGCTCGCTCTATTCTGCTCTCATGGCACTCCCTGATGTGACCACAATATCTGCTGGTTCCGCCGTTGATGATCCGGCCTCAAACAACCGCTCGTGTCGTTTTAATTCTCACAGATCTAACACCTGTCAGGCTGTATGTGAGTTCAAACTGACCAAATCTTTATTGAATGCATCACATATATTTATAATGACAGTTGGAACACCCCCTCTGATTGGCTATGCAAATGAGGTAAGCAGAGATTAGTTCAAGAGCTTGGCTGGGAGGCAGATGGGTGTGGCCATTGTCACAGAGAGAGTCAAACCATGACATTACCCCCCCTCCCGGGAAACAGTCCAACAGCCACAGTGGGACCCTCACCGGGTCAACTCGAGGATGTTGGAAAAGTAGTCTTAAGATTCCAGGTCCGTTTGCCGTGACAATCCATCCGCATTCCCGTTTTGAGGCCCTGGCCGATATTGAATAGTGAAATTGTAGGGTTGCAAAGCCAGGCTCCACCTTAGTAATCGGCCATTCTCTCCCGCCACCCGGTTTAGCCATATCAAGGGATTGTGGTCCGTCATGATGGTAAAAGAGCGTCCATAGACGTAGGGCTGCAATTTCTTTAAAGCCCAGACTAAAGCCAAACATTCTTTTTCCACGGCAGCATATCCAACTTCACGGGGTAACAACTTGCGGCTGAGATACGCCACCGGGTGCTCCTTCCCATCGTCGCCAACTTGACTTAGTATGGCTCCCAGTCTGAACATGGAGGCGTCTGTATGTACGACAAAGCGTTTGTTAGGATCGGGTGCCGCCAGTATAGGAGCTTGTGTTAGGGTGGTTTTCAACTGTTGAAATGCTGTTTCGCACTCCGGGGACCACAGGACCTGTCTAGGGAGATTCTTTTTGGTCAGGTCCGTCAGTGGTTTGGCTATGTCACTATAGTGAGGTACAAACTTTCTGTAGTACCCGGCTGTCCCTAAAAATGCAAATACCTGATCCTTGGTTCTGGGAACCGGCCAGTTTAGGATGGCCTCGATTTTTGCAGGCTCCAGCCTCTGCTTCCCACATGCCACTCTATGTCCAAAATATTGTACCTCAGACATCCCGATATTACACTTGTCTGGCTTCAGGGTCAGGCCTGCAACTCTGCTTCTGTTTAGCACTATGCCCAGGTGTCTGAGATGCTCCTCCCATGTCTGGCTATAGATTGCGATGTCATCAAGATATGCGCATGCAAAATCCTGCAGACCACCGAGGAGTTGATCTATCATTCGTTGGAAGGTAGCCGGAGCATTTTTCATCCCGAATGGCATTACCCGGAACTGGTAAAGGCCAAACGGGGTGATGAAGGCCGACTTTGGAATGGCGGCCGCCTCCAGGGGAATCTGCCAGTAACCCTTACACAGGTCAATAGTCGTCAGATAATGTCCCTGAGCTATTTTGTCCAACAATTCGTCCACTCGGGGCATGGGGTAGGCATCTGTCACAGTACAGTCATTCAGTCGCCTATAGTCCACACAAAATCGGGTCGTGCCATCCCGTTTTGGGACTAATACTACAGGGGAAGCCCAGGGGCTTGCTGATGGTTCGATCACCCCTAACTCAAGCATCTCCCTAATCTCTGCTCTCATCCCTTCTTGCACAGCTCCAGGAATCCTATAGGCTGATTGTCTCAGGGGCTTCTGCCCGAGGGTCTCCACCTTGTGCACTGCCAAGTGAGTGTATCCAGGGAGTGTTAAGAACATCTCTTTCCGGTCCTGGAGTAATTCCCTGACCTGTCCTTGGTCCTGGGGTCCTAACCCATCTCCTAACTGAACATCTTCCACCCCCCCAGAATGATTACTGATTGCAGGAAGCTCCAGCATCGGCAGGTATTCAGAGTCCCCGGTGGCAGGAGCGCATATGGCGGCTACTTCCTCAGCCCTCTCGTGATAGGCCTTCATCATATTGATGTGGAATGTCCTCTTAATTCTTGTGTCTGCACAGCTGGCGACCACGTAGGTGGTGTCGCACAGCTGTTTTACCACCTGATAGGGGCCCTACCAGGAGGCCTGTAATTTATTTTGCTTCAAGGGTTTTAGTACTAGGACCTTCTGTCCGACACAAAAAGTGCGATTCCGAGCAGATCGATCGTACCAAACCTTCTGCTGACTCTGGGCTGATTGCATATTCTCATGGACTAGCTCGGTAAGTTCCCGCAGTCGATCCCTGAGTTCCAAGACGTAACTAAGGATGGGAAGGCCTTCAGGATCCTCTCCCCCTTCCCACTGGGCCCTCACTAAGTCTAAGGGTCCCCTAACCCTCCGCCCATACAACAGCTCAAATGGTGAAAACCCTGTGGACTCTTGAGGTACCTCCCTGTATGCGAACAGTAGGTGGGGAAGATATTTTTCCCAATCCTTCCTACTCTCCACGAAGGCCCGAAGTAGCTGTTTTAGGGTCCCGTTAAATATCTCGCACAGCCCATTCGTTTGGGGGTGGTAGGGTGCACTCTGGAGGGTTTTAATACCACAGAGGCGCCAGAGCTGCTGGGTCAGCTCAGCGGTGAACTGATTTCCTTGATCAGACAATATCTCCTGGGGAAATCCTACCCTAGTAAACACCCGCAGTAAGGCATCAGCTACCGTGTCAGCCTGGATATTGGATAGAGGAATAGCTTCCGGGTAGCGGGTGGCGTAATCCACCACTGTAAGAATATACTTCTTCCCAGTAGCACTGGGGCGGGCCAGTGGGCCAATAGTGTCTACTGCTATCCGGCTAAAGGGTTCCCTAATTATCGGCATGGGGTGCAGAGAGGCTTTTGGATGATCCCCCGCCTTTCCTACTCTCTGGCAAGTCTCACAGGTCCGGCAGTATTCTCGTACCTCTGCATGTAACCTAGGCCAGAAGAAAGCAGGAGACAACCGACTCCGGGTCTTAGCTATCCCTAAATGTCCGGCCAAGGGGATGTCGTGAGCCAGCCTCAATAGCTCCTGTCTGTACTTCTGGGGTACGACTAGCTGTTTGTGGGGGCCCTCGCGTTTCCTGTTGCCCACCCCTTCAGTGTAACGATAAAGAAGCCCTCCCTCCCACTCTATTCTGTCTTCCCCTAACCCCCCTGGATCCTTGCCCGCCCCTGTCCCGATAGCACGCTAAAGTAGGGTCTCTCCGGGTTTCTTGCCTAACATCGGAAGGAGAATCCCAGGACATGGGGTTGTCAAGTCGGGGTAACGTGGGAGGATTTGGTCTTACCTGGGTCCCCATAGGAGTGGAGTTACCTTGTAGGTGGCTTTGTTGTCGGGTGGTCACGGCCATGGCGGTTTCTGGTGCAAATGAAGAAGTCAAATGCCCCAAGTCGTTCCCCAAAAGTACTTCTGCGGGTAACTCACGGAGTATCCCTACTCTCACTTGCCGCTTCCCTGAGCCCCAATCCAGGTGAACTCAGGCGGTGGATAAGCGCAGCACCTTGCCCCCTGCTACCCTGGCCGGTTCGGGCCGACTGAGGAACCATGTGAGGCTGAATAACCGTAATCGTAGCCCCGGAATCACGAAGTCCCTGGGCCGGCTGCCCATTAACCCATACCGCCTGACGATGGTGCTGCCGATTATCTTCAGCTGCGGCCTGGACGGGATCCGCCTCGAACAGCTCACCAAACTCTTCCAGAACATCTAGCGGGTTGGCCTCGTTCTGGAGGCAATAATTCGCCGACCTGGATAACTGGGCAGTCTCTTTGTACCTCGGGGATCGGTTAGGGCAATAACGCTGCAGATGACCTGTTTGATTACATGTATAGCACTTAGGCCCGGTAGAAGATTTTGATTGGGCTAAGGGTCTAGAGGCAGCCCACTGAGATACTGGAGTTGGGCTCGAGGTCGGTACACTGGGCCGCAGTAGTGGATAGCGCTGGCCTCCAATTGATCTCCGAGAGTCCAGATATTCATCAGCCAAAGTAGCTGCTTGCTGTACCGTCTGTGGCCGCTTATCTCGCACCCAATCCCGTACTATCGGAGGGGTGTGGTCAAAGAACTGCTCTAAGAGAACTAGCTGGGTGATGTCCTCTATGGTATGAGCATGGCTTCCCTGGAACCAGCCCTTGAGGTTCCGCTGCAGACGATGTGCCCACTCCACGTAGGTTAGGTTGCCTTGTTTCCGGGATTCTCGAAACTTAATCCGGCTGGCTTCAGGGGTAATGGCAAATCAGGCTAGCAGGGCTTCTTTTACCCGGTCATAATCCATGGCGTCCTCATCCTCCATGGCCCGATACGCATCCGCAGCTTTGCCAGTTAGGTTACTCGCCAGTAACCTGGAGGAACTCTTCTATTTCCTCCTCTCCTTCCTTAAATAATTTGAATGCGCGAAAGGGCAACTTACGGACAGGTGCTGTATCTCTAGGTGCTGTCTCTGATCGCCGTATTTCCGCCATTCTCCACTCATGTTGTCGCTCCAATTCTCTCTCTTGTCGCTCTAGTTCTTTATCTTGCCGCTCATCCTGCAGCTGGATGTCTCTGATGGCATTCTGTATGGCGGTCTCGGATGGGTTGGCACCATATAATGCCAACCGTTCTTTAACTCGTTGCTGAAACAAGGCTTCCACGGACCGAGGTCCAGCATCACCATCCCTCTGATCCATCTCAGCTAACTCACTGATCAAGGTGGCCTTGTTCTTTGTCCCAGCGATGTCTCCTCGGCTCTCAAGTAAATCTTTCAGCGTGTCTCTCCTGCAGGCTGCGTAGCTGGTCATTCCTAGTTGTGATTTGGAGTGTCCCAGTAACTGGAGAGCCAATCCCACCGCTGCCACCAATGTAACGAGCCCCTGCTCGCTCTATTCTGCTCTCATGGCACTCCCTGATGTGACCACAATATCTGCTGGTTCCGCCGTTGATGATCCGGCCTCAAACAACCGCTCGTGTCGTTTTAATTCTCACAGAACTAACACCAGTCAGGCTGTATGTGAGTTCAAACTGACCAAATCTTTATTGAATGCATCACATATATTTATAATGACAGTTGGAACACCTCTTTCAATTGGTAAATTGTAAAACCCCCTCTGATTGGCTATGCAAATGAGGTAAGCAGAGATTAGTTCAAGAGCTTGGCTGGGAGGCAGATGGGTGTGGCCATTGTCACAGAGAGAGTCAAACCATGACACCATCTGTTCAGCATGGATGGGCAGAAGAGGAGGAAGAGGATGAGGAGATTGAGAGTCATTCTCCTGATGACGACAGCGAAGTCTTTCCTGTTGGGATTCTGGCACACATGGCTGACTTTATGTTAGGCTGCCTTTCCCGTGACCCACGCGTTTTACGCATTTTGGACAACACCAATTACTGGTTGTTCACCTTTCTCGACCCCCGCTACAAAGAAAACTTCTCATCTCTCATTCCTGTGGTGGAGAGGACGAGCAAAATGGTGCAATACCAGAAGGTCATTGTGGAAAAATTGCTCCAAAAATTTCCAGCTGACAACGCTGGCGGCAGAGTACGTAGTTTCTCAATCAGTCCTGTACAATGTTAACTGCACAGGACCTTAGGACCTTTTGACAAGGGAAGTCCACATGAGGTCCCCATCTAGTTTTAGTAAGAACCACACCAGGGCCGCCCAAAACCCAAGTAAGGCTTCGTTCACGTCATCATCCAGCCTTTTCGTTCTCCTGCCCCGTTTAGGGGCAGGAAAACGGAAAGGACGGATTCAGCACATAATTAAGCCGAACGGAGCCCACGGGCCCCATAGACTATAATGGGGTCCGTTGGGTTTCCGCTCAGAAGATGATTTTGGAGTGGAGACAAAAGTTGTGCATGCAGGACTATGTAATACACATAGCTGGGCCTAACTCAGTAATATCAGGACAGACAGCAGCAGCTGGAAAATGGTAACAATGTAGTGGCAGGCGTACACATATTTGGGCGTAAATCAGCAGGAACAGAACAGACAGCAGCAGGGAAATTTAAACGCTGTAGTATAAGTCATTGTCATGGTCTTACCTTCTTGCTGTTCTCCTTCGTTTGACATGTGCTGGCGGCCATCTTGGTTTCTGGGTTTCTTGTAGCCTCCCACCCTGCGGCTCCTCCTTCCCACTGGGAGGAGCTGGATGCCCAGCTCATATATATAGGAGGTCTGTGGCTTCAGTTCCTTGCTTGGTCCTCCTGTGTTCACATGCTTCTAGACTGCTGCTGCTTCTGGTTCCTGATCCTGGTTTCGTCCGACTACCCTGCTGGTTCTTGATCCTGGTTTCGTCCGACTACCCTGCTGGTTCCTGATCCTGGCTTCGTCTGACTACCCTGCTGGTTCCTGATCCTGGCTTCGTCTGACTACCCTTCTGGTTCCTGACCTCTGGCTTCGCAAAGACTCTGCTTCGGTTTCGCCATCCGTTTGGACTTTTGCTTTACAGCTTTATTTTCAATAAAGCCTTCTTATTTTCACTTATCCCTTGTTGTACGTCTGGTTCATGGTTCCGTGACATTAGGACCAAGCCATGAATTCTGACGGTACAGGGCCATCCTCGCTACCCACGCTGGTTGCCAGACTTGATCAGCAGGATCACCTGTTGGGTCGGTTCGCTGTGGCGTTGCAAACCCTGCTTGAACGCACGGCTCATTTCGCTCCCGTTGCCGATGGGTCGGTTGTCGCTCCTGGGTCCGCTCCTACTGCCGCTCCGGTTGTTGCGCCAGAGTCTACCCCGACACCTGTTGTTGCACCTGCGGTGTTTCGGGGTATGACCGGTTCTGCCCCTCTTCCACAGCGCTTTGGGGGAGAGCCAACTCAGTGCCGAGGTTTCCTTAACCAGGTGGGCATTTATTTCGAGTTGCTGCCACATGCCTTTCCCACTGAGAGATCAAAGGTGGGCTTCTTGATCTCGCTGCTCTCGGACAAGGCCTTGGCCTGGGCCAGCCCTTTATGGGAGAACAACAATCCGGTGGTTGCCGAGTTTTCCGGTTTTGTTGCTTCTCTTCGGAAGGTATTCGATGTGCCGGCTCGTGCTGCCTCTGCTGCGAAGCTCCTTATGTCCATCAGACAGGGTTCACGATCCGTAGCTGAATACGCCATTGAGTTTCGTACCCTGGCAGCAGAGGTGGGCTGGAATAATGAGGCTCTGGTCGCTGCTTTCTCTCATGGTCTCTCGGATGCCTTGAAGGATGAGGTTGCAGCTAAGGACCTACCAGTGGAGCTCGAGTCTCTTATTTCTTTCCTGATTTTGATTGACACCAGACTCAGGGAGAGACCTTCCTTTAAGGAGAGCCTGCGGAGGTTTTCTAACAGATTGGCGCCTACGTTTGCTGTCCCACCCGTGCCTCCCTCTCCTCCCACGCCTCCTGGGGATGACTTGTCTGGGGGTGAACCCATGCAGCTGGGGTTTGCTCGCCTGTCCGAGGGGGAGAGGGTACTCCGGAGACGCGAGGGCCGATGCATGTACTGTGGTCTCGGTGGGCATTTTCGGTTGGCATGTCCGAACCGTCCGGGAAAACGCTCGTACCTGAGATCCTGTCGGGGGCAGATCTTGGGTGGAGTCTCCTCGTCCCCGGTTTCCCGTGTTGACAAACCACTGATCACTGTTGTCCTCTCCTGGGTCGGGGGCTCGGTGACGACCCAGGCGTTGGTGGACTCTGGTGCTGGTGGTTTGTTCATTGATAGTGTGTTCGCTGCCGCCAATTCCATTCCTCTGCAGGCTCGAGGTTCCCCACTGGCTCTTGAGGCGATAGACGGCAGACCCCTTCTGCCGCCACACGTGACTCATGAGACCCTTCCAGTGGGGATAGCCATTGGTGCCGTTCACAGAGAGTCGGTCTGCCTCCAGGTTATTTCGTCTCCACACTACTCGGTGGTCTTGGGGTACCCCTGGCTCCGGAAGCATAATCCGACTTTCGATTGGAGATCGGCCGAGATCCTCTCGTGGTCACCGCAGTGTGGGGCTAGTTGCATCCATGGGTCTGTCAAGTTGCTGTGTACTTCCTCGGACTCTCTGTTGCCTCCTGAATATGAGGAGTACCGGGATGTATTCGATAAGGTGCGCGCGGTTGCCCTACCTCCGCACCGCCCATACGATTGTGCCATAGAGTTACAATCTGGTGCCGTTCCTCCTCGTGGCAAAGTCTATCCACTGTCGGTAGCGGAGAATGAGGCCATGGAGGAGTACGTGAGGGAGGCGCTTTCACGCGGACACATTCGCAAATCCTCGTCCCCGGCAGGGGCTGGATTTTTCTTTGTGAAAAAGAAGGGCGGTGAGTTGAGGCCTTGCATCGATTACAGGGGTCTCAATCGCATCACGATCAAGAACGCTTACCCGATACCCTTGATTTCCGAGCTGTTCGATCGCCTTAAAGGGGCCACGGTCTTTACCAAACTCGACCTGAGGGCGGCATATAACCTGGTAAGGATCAAGGCGGGCGATGAGTGGAAGACCGCGTTTAACACCAGGACCGGTCATTATGAATCCTTGGTTATGCCCTTTGGGTTGTGCAATGCGCCCGCAGTCTTTCAGGAATTCATCAACGATGTTTTCCTTGACCTGTTGCAGCAGTGTGTGGTGGTCTATTTGGATGACATCTTGGTATATTCCGAATCCATGGAGGCCCACATTCTGGATGTCAGACGAGTGTTGCAACGGTTACGAGAGAACAAGCTGTTCGGTAAGCTTGAGAAATGCGAATTTCACCGATCCCAGGTAACCTTCTTAGGTTACATCATTTCCGCTGAGGGGTTCTCCATGGATCCTGAGAAGGTTTCGGCTGTCTTACAGTGGCCCCAGCCCAGTGGTCTTCGTTCCCTGCAGCGCTTTTTGGGCTTCGCCAATTATTATCGGAAGTTCATCAGGGACTTTTCCATGCTAGCCAAGCCTCTCACGGATCTGACCAGGAAGGGCAGTAATTCCCAGGTCTGGCCGCTCGAGGCCATCCGAGCTTTTGAGGCTCTAAAGTCCGCCTTTGTGTCGGCTCCGATTCTGTCGCATCCCAACCCTGGGTTGCCCTTTGTCCTCGAGGTGGACGCGTCTGAGACGGGAGTAGGCGCCCTTCTGTCTCAGCGTAGAACACCAGAGGGTCCTCTGCTTCCTTGTGGGTTTTACTCCCGGAAACTGTCTTCCGCGGAGTGCAACTATCAGATTGGTGACAGGGAGTTATTGGCCATCGTGCAGGCCCTTAAAGAATGGAGGCACTTGCTCGAGGGTTCGGTGGTTCCGGTCCTCATCCTGACGGACCACAAGAATCTGACCTACCTTTCTGAGGCCAAGAGATTGACACCACGTCAGGCCAGATGGGCTCTGTTCTTGTCACGTTTTAATTACATGGTCTCCTACCTACCCGGTTCCAAGAACATCAGGGCGGATGCCTTATCACGGCAGTACTCCGAGCTGTCCAGGGAGGAGTCGATTCCGACTTCGGTCATACCTCCGAATCAGATCTTGGCCGCCATTCGCACCAGCCTGACCTCTCCCCTGGGTGAGCAGATTTTGGCGGCTCAATCTGGTGCTCCCTCTGGGAGACCCAACGGCAGATGTTTTGTGCCTGAGGAGTTGCGCACTCGGTTGTTGCGAACCTACCATAACTCCAAGACCGCGGGGCATCCTGGAAAGAATCAGCTGTCCTGGGCTGTTTCACGTCTGTTCTGGTGGCCTTCCCTACGTTCCGACATCGCCGCATATGTAGCGGCATGCTCCGTTTGTGCCCAGAGTAAGTCCCCTCGGCACCTTCCGTTGGGCCTTCTGCAACCCATAGCCACCGGGGAGCGCCCATGGTCACACCTGGGGATGGATTTCATTGTGGACCTCCCTGCATCCCGAGGCCATACGGTCATTCTCATGATTGTGGATCGGTTTTCCAAAATGTGCCACTGTGTTCCTCTCAAGAAGTTACCCTCTGCACAAGAGTTGGCCACGATTTTTGCCAGGGAGGTCTTCCGGTTGCACGGTTTGCCCAAGGAGATTGTGTCGGATCGGGGGAGTCAGTTTGTGTCCAGGTTCTGGCGCGCCTTTTGCTCCCAGTTGGGGATTCATCTCTCCTTCTCCTCGGCCTACCACCCTCAGTCCAATGGGGCCGCAAAACGATCCAATCAGGCCTTGGAGCAATTCCTTCGTTGCTATGTCTCCGATCACCAAGACAATTGGGTTGACCTCCTGCCTTGGGCTGAGTTTGCCAGGAACACGGCGGTGAACTCTTCCTCTGGGACGTCTCCCTTCATGGCCAATTATGGGTTCCAACCTGCCATGTTACCGGAGGTATTCTCTCCCCAGGATATTCCGGCTGTGGAGGATCACCTTTCCGTCCTACGTGCTTCTTGGGTACTGATCCAGAAGTCCCTTGAGGTCTCTGCGCAGCGCCAGAGACTCCAGGCTGATCGCAGACGAGCGCCTGCTCCTTCCTACCAGGTCGGAGACCGTGTATGGTTGTCCACCCGCAACCTCAACCTTCGAGTGCCCACTCCCAAGTTGGCGCCTCGCTTTGTTGGTCCCTTCCGAGTGCTTCGCAGGGTAAACCCGGTAGCCTATGCCCTTGCGCTTCCTCCTCGCATGCGGATCTCCAACGTGTTTCATGTCTCCCTGTTGAAGCCACTGGTGTGTAATCGTTTCACTTCCTCGGTTCCTCGGCCTCGTCCGGTCCTAGTGGGTAATCGTGAGGAGTATGAGGTGAGCAATATCCTGGACTCACGCCTGGTCCGCGGTCGGGTGCAGTTTTTGGTCCATTGGCGTGGTTATGGTCCAGAGGAGCGTTCCTGGGTTCCCTCCGCAGATGTCCATGCTCCTGCCTTGCTCCGAGCCTTCCACGCACGCTTCCCTCAGAAACCGTTCTTTACTCCGCGGAGGAGGGGCCCTTGAGGGGGAGGTACTGTCATGGTCTTACCTTCTTGCTGTTCTCCTTCGTTTGACATGTGCTGGCGGCCATCTTGGTTTCTGGGTTTCTTGTAGCCTCCCACCCTGCGGCTCCTCCTTCCCACTGGGAGGAGCTGGATGCCCAGCTCATATATATAGGAGGTCTGTGGCTTCAGTTCCTTGCTTGGTCTTCCTGTGTTCACATGCTTCTAGACTGCTGCTGCTTCTGGTTCCTGATCCTGGTTTCGTCTGACTACCCTGCTGGTTCTTGATCCTGGTTTCGTCCGACTACCCTGCTGGTTCCTGATCCTGGCTTCGTCTGACTACCCTGCTGGTTCCTGATCCTGGCTTCGTCTGACTACCCTTCTGGTTCCTGACCTCTGGCTTCGCAAAGACTCTGCTTCGGTTTCGCCATCCGTTTGGACTTTTGCTTTACAGCTTTATTTTCAATAAAGCCTTCTTATTTTCACTTATCCCTTGTTGTACGTCTGGTTCATGGTTCCGTGACAGTCATACACATAGCTGGCCCTAACTCAGCAGGAACAGAACAGACAGCAGCAAGGAAATGGTAACGCTGTAGGACAAGGCCAACACATAACTCATCAAGATCAGGATAGACAGCAGCAGATAAAGGTAATGGTGGAGTATAAGGCCTACACATAACTTAACATGATCAGGACAGACAGCAGCAGGTACATGGTAATGGTCGAGTCTAAGACCTACACATATCTTGGCCTAACTCAGCAGGAACAGACAGCAGCAGGTTCTTTGCTTGCAGCAGGAATGTGTTCCCAGGATTGGGCCACCACCAGACCTGGGCAACATCAAAAATAAACTTAGACACCTCTTACAGCAGCAGGTTCATCGTCTAGAGCAGGAATGTGCTCCCATGCATACAAAAAGCAATATTTTCCTTTGACAAAATTGTTTATCGATTGAATTTTAAGTTTGTACAGCCCACAATAAATTAGTACGACATTAGCTCCACACGCTGCCCGCACCGGTCTGCTTTTAGTTTTCATATCGGGCACATCGAGTCTAGAGAAGAACACTGCGGTAACGCAGCCTGCCGCGCCACGTGCTGATTCCTGCAGGACTGGCGTGGTTTAGCAGCGGCTCTTTCATCCTCCTTTTGTCTGTGAAGAGGCCTGTTTACTGCGGATTGCACGAACCATACATGATCAGCGCCACACACATGCCGTGCTACAGCCGTTGGCAGCACCCAGCCGTCCTCTGCCCGTCAGAGCACAGAAGCCAGTGGGGAACCAGCTTGCCTCGGCCCGGGTGTGGAAGTGTCCCCGGCTCTGCCGCCGGGATCAGCTCCCCTCCTCTTGGTGATGACTCAGTCATGGTCCCCGGCTGCTGGTGGGGTCCTCGGCGGCTGCCTCCAGTGCGCAGCCCAGATCATCGATCGCAGGTCATGCTGCACAATAAGCCTTTATCTGCGAGGCTTGGCTACACACGGGGGGTAGTGTCACACAGCCCAGGGCTGACTTCACCAAGAAGGGCCTGACAGGCACATGGGAGCACCTACACTGTCAACCAGCAGAGCGGAGTTTGGATTCTGTTTTGAAGGCACCATGTGTTCAGCACACGGCACGACAGGCTGCGTTATCGCAGTGTACTTCTCCAGACTCAATGTGCCAGATATGGAAACTGAGAGCAGACCGGTGTGGGTAGCGTGTGGAGCGCTGTGTGCCAATTGGTATCTGAGAGGTCTATTTTCCAGTATGGTTTATGTATGGAGGGCAGTGTCCAGAGGACTAAGGGTTACACTATACTAGGGCTGAAACTATTAATCAATTTAATCAAGTTATTCGACACAAAAAGCCAATGTGGTCAAGTTCCCTTGACATTTAAAGGGACTCTGTCACCACTTTCTAACCCCCCCTTTTAAAAGTATTGTTCTCTCCATGGCGCCCTTGTGATTACAAAGGTGTTGTTATAACATAAATTCGCCGTCTCGTTTTGATAAAAATACCTTTTATCTAACCTGTCAATCTTGTGGATAAGGTGCCCAGGGCGTTTCTGAAGCTCTGAAGCTGCTGCCCTCCGCCGCCGCCGCCGTTGGTGCCCAGCTCCTCCCCTGATCCTTTCAGCGCCGCCTGAATGTAAAGAAATCCGCCTCCGGCTCTCGCTCAGTGCCCCCTCCTTCTTTTCAAAGATCCTGCGCGTGCGCACAGGCCTGAGCTCGTCTTATGAGGAGGTTGAGCGAAGTGCGCGCATGCGCACTTCGCTCAATGAGGCTGATTCTAAATGTCCGCACGGGCGCATCAGGCACAGGCCTGTGCGCACGCGCGGGATCTTTGAAAAGGAGGAGGGGCACTGAGCGAGAGCCGAGCCGGAGGCGGATTTCTTTACATTTAGGGGAGGAGCTGGGCACCAACGGCGGCGGCGGCGGGCGGCAGCTTCAGAGCTTCAGAAACGCCCTGGGCACCTTATCCACAAGATTGACAGGTTAGATAAAAGGTATTTTTATCAAAACGAGACGGCGAATTTATGTTATAACAACACCTTTGTAATCACAAGGGCGCCATGGAGAGAACAATACTTTTAAAAAGGGGGGTTAGAAAGTGGTGACAGAGTCCCTTTAAGGTCTACTGTTCCTACTGTTTATGCACTACTGTTCTAGCGCCCGTATATATACACTCACCTAAAGAATTATTAGGAACACCTGTTCTATTTCTCATTAATGCAATTATCTAGTCAACCAATCACATGGCAGTTGCTTCAATGCATTTAGGGGTGTGGCCCTGGTCAAGACAATCTCCTGAACTCCAAACTGAATGTCAGAATGGGAAAGAAAGGTGATTTAAGCAATTTTGAGCATGGCATGGTTGTTGGTGCCAGACGGGCCGGTCTGAGTATTTCACAATCTGCTCAGTTACTGGGATTTTCACGCACAACCATTTCTAGGGTTTACAAAGAATGGTGTGAAAAGGGAAAAACATCCAGTGTGCGGCAGTCCTGTGGGCAAAAATGCCTTGTGGATGCTAGAGGTCAGAGGAGAATGGGCCGACAGATTCAAGCTGATAGAAGAGAAACGTTGACTGAAATAACCACTCGTTACAACCGAGGTATGCAGCAAAGCATTTGTGAAGCCACAACACGCACAACCTTGAGGCGGATGGGCTACAACAGCAGAAGACCCCACCGGGTACCAATCATCTCCACTACAAATAGGAAAAAGAGGCTACAATTTGCACGAGCTCACCAAAATTGGACTGTTGAAGACTGGAAAAATGTTGCCTGGTCTGATGAGTCTCGATTTCTGTTGAGACATTCAAATGGTAGAGTCCGAATTTGGCGTAAACAGAATGAGAACATGTATCCATCCACTGATGGCTACTTCCAGCAGGATAATGCACCATGTCACAAAGCTCGAATGATTTCAAATTGGTTTCTTGAACATGACAATGAGTTCACTGTACTAAAATGGCCCCCACAGTCACCAGATCTCAACCCAATAGAGCATCTTTGGGATGTGGTGGAACGGGAGCTTCGTGCCCTGGATGTGCATACCTCAAATCTCCATCAACTGCAAGATGCTATCCTATCAATATGGGCCAACATTTCTAAAGAATGCTATCAGCACCTTGTTGAATCAATGCCACATAGAATTAAGGCAGTTCTGAAGGCAAAAGGGGGTCCAACACCGTATTAGTATGGTGTTCCTAATAATTCTTTAGGTGAGTGTATATATATATTTCAACAATTAGTTAAATGAATGAATAAATCAATAAGAGGTTTAATAAATTAATGAAAAAAAATATATAAATAAACTCATCGATTCGAAAAAATAAATAAAAATTGTTCGCCAAAAAAAATACATAAAGAAATTCAACAATAGAGAAATATATAAATAAAGTCTCAATAAATAAATAAATAAATAAATAAATAAAAATGCATCATAAATAAATTCATCAATATATAAATACATAAATAAATGCTTCAATACAGAAATATATAAATAAAGTTATAAATGAATATATAAAAAAAAAATCATCCATAAAAAAATAAATAAATATATAAATAAATAAATGTATCAAGAAATATATACATAAGTTAAAAAAACAACGAAGTTTGGGAGGGAGAGCCAAGGAGAGGGATTGACAAGGGACCCTTTAGTGCCTGGAACCGACGGCGGGGGCCAAGAAGTCGCTGCCGATCCAGGACTTGTTCATTTTGATAAATGTCAGTCTGTCCACTGAGTCAGTGTAGACGGGTCCGCTTGTCGGTGACCACCCCACCTGCCGCACTGAATGTCCGCTCAGACAGTACGCTGAAGGGGGGGCAAGACAGTACTTCCAGCACATACTGAGCGAGCTCACCGCAGGTGTCCAGCCTGGCAATCCAATACTCCACGGGGTCGTCGGTGCTCATGCTGTCGGAAGCACCAACGGAACCCATGTAGTCTGCCACCATGCGGGCCAGCATGGCTGCTGCTGCTGGATCGTGCAGACTGGTAGAGCAACCTCATCTCACCCATAAGATCACATACTCGGCTGGAGCTGCTTGGGCTTGCCACCTGCTGGGTGAGATGAGCGGGGAGAACTGGAGCGTGAGGCTGAGGGTTTGCCTGCTCCAGCTGGAGGATCAGACAGGCCCACAGTTTATTCATACGGGCATCCGTCCGGCTGGCTGGGATAAACTGCTCTAGTTTCCCCTTGCAGCGAGGGCCTAAAAGGGTGGTCAACCAAAAATCATCCCTCTCCTTAATTTTCTTGATCCGGAGGTCCCTCCTGAGGCATCGCAGCATGTGGACAGCCATGGGGAAGAGGACAGCCCGCTGTGACTCTTCTTGGCTGCCCGGGACAATGACATCTTGGTCCTCCCTGCTGCTGCTCCCTGTGGGTGCCGCTCCACCCCCGGACTAACGGTGCCCCCAGCTCCGGCTCTCCCCCCTGACCAGGTCCAGACTCCTGGATGTCGGCAAACTCCTCAACAAATTCTTCCTCCTCCTCGTCCTGGGCCTGGTCTTGGTGGAGCATTGATGCCTCTTCTTGCTCCACCAAGGCACTCTCCCCAGCATCGAGCAGGCGATCTAGTGTCCTGTCCAGCAGGAACACTATGGGGAGCACGTCATTAAGGCCGACATGCTCCCCGCTGACCATCTTGGTTGACTGCTCGAATGGGGCCAACACGTGGCAGACCTGGTGTATCTGCCCCCACTCCGCATTGGTGATGTAGGGGAGTGGATGTGATGGCCCGGAAGTGCCTTGGTTCAGCAGGTATTCTTTCACCGCCCGTCGCTGCTCCCACAACCTCTCCAGCATGTGGAGGGTGGAGTTCCACCATGTCACGCTGTCCACAATCAGCCTGTGAGGTGGCAGGCTGTTGTCCTGCTGCAGTTTGGACAGGGACGCGGTGGCGGCTGGGGAGCATCGGAAATGGCTGGCAATGCTACGTACACGTTGCACGATGTCGCTCAACCTTGGGTATGTGCGTAGGAACTTCTGTACCACAAGGTTAAGGACATGTGCCATGCAGGGCACGTGTGTTAGACTGCCAGAATTGAGGGCGGTGAGGAGGTTGCTGCCATTGTCACAGACAACCATACCTGCCTGGAGCCTTCAGGGTGTCAGCCACTTGTGGACCTGAGCCTGGAGGGTGGCCAGAACATCAGGTCCAGTGCGTCTTCGTTCCCCTAAGCTCACAAGCTGGAGCACGGCCTGGCAGTGGACGTGCCCCACACTTCTGTAGCTACGGGGACGCTTGCTGGGGGCTCAGCAACGGTGGAGACAGTGGCTTGATGGAGAGCAGCAGTTCTCCCCTGGACACCCCGGGGTGGCACCACAAACTGAGATGCCGCCACATCTGATGATCCCTCCCAGCGCCTCATAGGGACACCCAATGGGCTGTAAAACTGATGCATCATCCCTGCCCATGTCTGCTGGTCCAGGCAACCATTGTCAGATGCACCCTGTCGCTGACAGCATGATCCAGCGACAGGGATACATTCTGCACAATGTGCTGGTGTAGGGCAGGGACGCCGGTCCTGGCAAAGAAATGGGGGCTGGGGACACGCTATCTGGGTTGGGCCTGCTCCAACATCTGCCGGAATGGATTGCAGTCCACAATATTGAAGGGCAGCATATGTTGGGCGATAACCCTTGCCAGAGGCCCATTGAGTGAACGCACGCGTCGGTCCCCGGGGGCGTAGGGCGCGGTGAGTTCAAATGCATCGGCAACCGATGGCTGGCGACGGACGGCAGTGGAGGCGATAGAGGAGGTGCAGAGGAGGCAGAGGTCTGGCTGCTGGTACCAATACCTCTAGGAGAGGGAGTGGGGAAGTGGGAATGCCTTGTTGGGAGTGGGTGGGGTGGCTGCAGGACAGTGGCAGGAGCTGCTGTCCCCTGCGCACTGCTGCTGGCGCTTCTGCGACCACCCTGCATATGTTCCCACTCCCGCCAGGGGTTGACTCTCAGGTGCTGGGTAAGGGTAGTGGTACCCAGCTGAGCAACAGACCCCCCTCTCCTCACCCTGGCATGGTACAGCTGACAGATAGCAATTGTCATATCGGGTGAAGTAAGCCCAACACCGAAAAATACTTTTTTGTTGTTTTTTTTTCACAGACAAAAGACGATTACACTAATCACTACCCACTCGAAACCCTAAAACACTAATCCTAAAACACAGAAAAATACTCTTTTTTTGTTTGTTTTTTTCACAGAAAAAAGATGCTAACACTAATCACTACCCACACGAAACCCTAAAACACTAAGGCCTCTTTCACACGGGTGTCGCGTGTGAGGGTCGGATAGGATGCGGGTGCGTCGTGGGAAAATGCACGAATTTTCCGCACAAGTGCAAAGCGTTTTAATGCGTTTTGCACGCGCGTGAGAAAAATCGGCATGTTTGGTAAGCAGACCCGAACCCGGACTTCTTCACAGAAGTTCAGGTTTGGGTTAGGTGTTCTGTAGATTTTAATATTTTCCCTTATAACATGGTTATAAGGTAAATTAATAGCATTCTTAATACAGAATGCTTAGTAAAATGTCCATTGAGGGTTTAAAAATAATAAACAAATTTAACTCACCCTATCCACTTGGTCGCGTAGCGGATCTCCTCTTCTTTCTTCAGGACCTGGGTAAAGGACCTTTGATGACGTCACTGCGCTCATCACATGGTCCATCACCATGGTGATGGACTATGTGATGGACCCTGTGATGAGCGCAGTGACGTCATCAAAGGTCCTTTACCCAGGTCCTGAAGAAAGAAGAGGAGATCCGCTAAGCGAGCAAGTGAATGGGGTGAGTTAAATTTGTTTATTTTTTAACCCCTCCATCCCTAATTTACTTAGCATTCTGTATTAAGAATGCTATTATTTTCCCTTATAACCATGTTATAAGGGAAAATAATAAAGATCAGGTGCCCATCGCGATCGTCTCCTTAGCAACCATGCGTGAAAATCGCACCGCATCCGCACTTGCTTGCGGATGCTTGTGATTTTCACGCACCCCTATTCACTTCTATGGGGCCTGCATTGCGTGAAAAACGCACAATATAGAGCATGCTGCAATTTTCACGCAACGCACAAGTGATGCATGAAAATCACTGCTCATGTGCACAGCCCCATAGAAATGAATGGGTCCGGATTCAGTGCGGGTGCAATGCGTTCACCTCACGCATTGACCCGCGCGGAAAACTCGCCCGTGTGAAAGAGGCCTAACTGTAAAACACAGAAAAAGACTTTTTTGTTGTTGTTTTTTTCACAGACAAATGATGACACTACCCACACGAAACCCTAAAACACTAACCCTAAAACACAGAAAAATACTTTTTTTTTTCCCCAAAGACAAAAGACACTGACACTAATCACTACCCACACAAAACCCTAAAACACTAAAACACAGAAACAAACTTTTTTCACAGACAAAACAGACACTACACTACACCCTGCACTGGAACCTATCAGCTACACGATTCACTCACTAACCTACACTATCTAACACTATCTGGATTATATATATATATATGAGGAATCAGTTGTCACAGGAATTCAGCACAGCACAAAGATCACACTCCTCTCTCTCACACAACTGCAAGAAACAGCACAAAATGGCTGTGGGGAGGTTCTCTTACAGTTGCAAGAAAAAGTATGTGAACCTTTTGGAATGATATGGATTTCTGCACAAATTGGTCATAAAATGTGATCTGATCTTCATCTAAGTCACAACAATAGATAATCACAGTCTGCTTAAACTAATAACACACAAAGAATTAAATGTTACCATGTTTTTATTGAACACACCATGTAAACATTCACAGTGCAGGTGGAAAAAGTATGTGAACCCTTGGATTTAATAACTGGTTGAACCTCCTTTGGCAGCAATAACTTCAACCAAACGTTTCCTGTAGTTGCAGATCAGACGTGCACAACGGTCAGGAGTAATTCTTGACCATTCCTCTTTACAGAACTGTTTCAGTTCAGCAATATTCTTGGGATGTCTGATGTGAATCGCTTTCTTGAGGTCATGCCACAGCATCTCAATCGGGTTGAGGTCAGGACTCTGACTGGGCCACTCCAAAAAGCGTATTTTCTTCTGTTTAAGCCATTCTGTTGTTGACTTAGAGAGTTGGGCCATATTCATTGGGGCTTGGGCCCCGGATCTTTTGAGACCTTAACAACGCCCCTGTCTAGGTGTAATGGCAATGCCCCATTGTTCCTGACAAATCTGCTGATGGATGCCCTTTAAAGGGGTTTTCTAGCAGTTCATGATTGATGGCGTATCCTCAGCATAGGTCATCAATATCTGATTGGTGCTGGTCCGAAACCAGGCACCCCTGTCTGTTTGAAGAGACAGCGGTGCTTCTCAAGGCATACCAGGCACAGAGCTATACATTATATAGTGGCTGAGCTTGGTTTGGCAGCCCAGACCCATTCACTTGAATTGGACTGAGCTGCGTCTAG
Source organism: Bufo bufo (assembly GCF_905171765.1). NCBI lineage: Eukaryota > Metazoa > Chordata > Amphibia > Anura > Bufonidae > Bufo > Bufo bufo. Next base: position 274,332,227 of record NC_053394.1, on the reverse strand, counting down.
GACATATGTCCAAAGAACATTACATTACTGGCCTGGCAAGAGGCTGCGGCCTCTTCAAAGAGCCGATTGGCAGGGGGTGCCAGGAGTCAGTATCTTAACGATCAGTTATTGATGACCTATCCTGAGGATAGCTCAATTCACTACCCACGAAAAATTACTATAATAATACACTGGTACACCCCCTTCATCACATTGTGCATATGTGTGGTTAGCTCCACAAAAACATGTTTACCAGTATAAATGTGGAAAAGACTTCTCAATAGTCTCATTGTAAGCGAGGAATGATGCTGATCCACTACTTTAACGCTTTCTCTCATTGTGACCACAAACTGTGCAATACCAGCTACAATGTTCTGGTAATTTTCTCAGAAATAGTCTAGAACTCATAATAATGTCCTTGAGAAAGGTTACTTAACTAGGTTTTCCCACAAATTACATTTATTACCTATCTACAGGATAAATAATAAATGTCTGCTTGGTGGAGACCCCGCTGATCACTAGAACAGGGGTGCAAGACCCTTCCCCCCATTCCTCCTCATTGCACGGCTGCGCTGAGCTGGAGTTTGAATGGAGCAGCGTTTAAGCCTGCCGCTCTATTCAAAGTCTATGAGGTTGACCGAGGTGCACAGCGAGAATGAACAGGGGGCTTGGGACCCGCTTTCTTGTGCTTGTTGAGGGCTCCTCGGTGGCCCACAGCAATCAAGACCTATTTCTGAGAAAATTACTTTAAAAGCAACTACCTAATATGAAGTGTGGGATTAGAAAAAAAAAAGGTCTACTTTTTTTCCCCTCCAGAAACAGCGCTGGTCTTGCAGCGAATTGAGCTGGACAACAACGCTAGACATAACCATGGACTAGATGGTTTATGAAATCTTGGACAACACAGCCTTCCTGCAGCACTGCACCATTCTATACTGTATAAATGCCTTCATAGAATACAGACTGCAATAATCAGCAGATTTATAAGATGTTATAATTACCTGTGGCCTAGGGAACATTCTTACAACTGTCTATTAGTTTTTGAAGTCACTCAATGTATTATACTTTCTGAAGTCACTCTATGTACTCTACTTCCTGTCTAAGGCTACTTTCACACTAGTTTTAATATTTTCCGGTATTGAGATCCGTCATAGGGGCTCAATACCGGAAAAAAAAACGCTTCAGTTTTGTCCCCATTCATTGTCAATGGGGACAAAATTGAACTGAACAGAACGGAATGCTCCAAAATGCATTCCATTCCGCTTAGTTGTGTTCCCATACCGGAGAGCAAACCGCTGCATATTGTACTGTAGTAAAAGGTAAAGAAGGCGGCACTCACTTATGCAGTTCGGTAAAAGTAATCCTTTATTTCCTCCGGGGTACCCTCAAAATATTAGCAGAGGTGACGTGGGCGGATGGCATTAAGTCCACACATAGCGGTGACGGACGTTTCGCGCAGGATGGCGCTTCCTCAGGCCGTCGCCGCTATGTGTGGACTTAATGCTATCCGCTCCCATCACCTCTGCTAATATTTTGAGTGTACCCCGGAGGAAATAAAGGATTACTTTTACCGAACTGCATGGGTCAGTGCCGCCTTCTTTACCTTTTACTACAGTGCTCTCTTGTTTCTTTTTGGCTTGTGCACCGCCGCTGTGCAGGGTAGACTGAAGAGGTGCGCCTATCCCTGTTTGAGGTGCTGTTGGTACATTGACTGGGCTTATAGCGGTGCCGCCTCTGCAATACCTCTTTATTTTCGCAACATGTTGTAGTTAGCTTTCCGTCCTGGGATGCGGAACAAGTCAATGGGGACAGATCCGTTTTCTCTGCCACAATAGAAAACGAATCCGTCCTCCAATGGAGTTCATGACAGATCCGTCTTGTCAATGTTAAAGATAATACAACCGGATCCGTTCATAATGGATGCAGAGGGTTTTATTATCAGTAACATCAATATCAAATCAGCGGGGGTCCGACACCCCACACCCCCGCCGATCAGCTGGTTGAAGAGAGCGGCCTTCTCTTTATACAGCTGTGACTGGTGTTGGACCCCTGCCGATCTGATACTAATGACCTATCCTGAGGTCATCGATATTAAAATCCCAGAAAACCCCTTTAATTGCCAACCAATCAGATTCCGCCTTTTGGTAAATGAAAGATGGAATCTGATTGGTTGCTATGAGCAAGCTTGACAGTTTTCTTCTGCACCAGTATAATAAATAGGGACCAGGGTTTTTAGAAAAGATGCTGCAGAATTGTGATTTTATGGGGAATATAATTGTTTACTAGAACAGACATGTCATGGGTGGTGACAGATCCCCTCTAAACCTAGGAAAAGACATTGCAACTTTTTGGATGGTCAAAGAAGGTGCACTTGACCAACACTACATGAAAGGTACAATGTTTCATGCATATGTTCAAGTTGCAATACTTTTTGATTTCCACACATGTATGGTCCAATGTGCATCAAATCATGAAATGATATCCAAGCATGGGTCTAATATGCAGTTATTAAGCAATAATTTTTAATGCAAATCTATTTATTGCATCAAACAGAATGACATTTAAGGAGCAAAGAGTCACAGGGAGATTTGGACCAAAAGTACGTGCTGTCCCTAAAAGGACATTTGGAAGGTACATTACATTGGAAGATGATGACTGATAGGAATGTGGCATTTATGATTGTGCATGGCACAGGTTTAGATATTTATAACTCCGAAATGAGAAATACAACTACACAGTACACAATAAGTTCAGAAAAAAATATATACTGTATTAATCAAAAACAATATTAAAAAGTCATGGTTGGAGTCACACTGGTCGGTATTCATTTCCATGATTTGTTCCCTAGTGGACTGTCCTGTTAGGGACTGTTTACTTATTTTATACATAATTCTCTACTTAATGGTAATTTTGCCTACTAGAGTCTTTTTATATGCACTAAGGGCTTTATTTTCTTGTACTAGTAGAAGTGTGGAGACACTAAGGCCCCTTTCACACGAGTGAGTATTCCGTGCGGGTGAAATACATGATGCGAACGCATTGCGCCTGCACAGAATCCGGACCAATTCATTTCAATGGGTCTGTGTACATGAGCGTTGGTTTTCATGTATCACTTGTGCGTTGCGTGAAAATCGCAGGAGGTTCAATATTCTGCGATTTTTCACGCAGCCCTGGCCCCATAGAAGTGAATTGGGCTGCGTGAAAATCGCATCGCATCCGCAAGCAAGTGCGGATGCGATGCGTTTTTTCACTGATGGTTGCTAAGAGATGTTGTTTGTAAACATTCAGTTTTTTTATCACGTGCGTAAAAAATGCATTAAATCGCTTTGCACCCGCGCGATTAAAACTAAACAACTGAACGCGATCACAGACAAAACGGAATGAACTTGCTTGTGAAAATGCGGATTTTTCCCTGAGCACATCTGCAACGCATCCGGACCTATTCCACTCAAGCTCGTCTGCAAGGGGCCTAAGGGAGGTGTAGAGTTTGTCTGCACCCAGTCCATCTATGGCATTAGTTATAATGTGTACATATCCAGTGTGCCTTGTTTTTTTGTATATGCATGCCACCGCTATTGACTTTTTAATATTGTTTTTGATGGATTAATAAAGTACACTGCTCAAAAAAATAAAGGGAACACTTAAACAACACAATGTAACTCCAAGTTAATCACATTTCAGTGAAATCAAACTGTCCACTTAGGAAGCAACACTGAGTGACAATCAATTTCACATGCTGTTGTGCAAATGGGATAGACAACAGGTGGAAATTATAGGCAATTAGCAAGACACCCCCAATAAAGGAGTGGTTCTGCAGGTGGTGACCACAGACCACTTCTCAGTTCCTATGCTTCCTATGCTTCCTGGCTGATGTTTTGGTCACTTTTGAATGCTGGCGGTGCTTTCACTCTAGTGGTAGCATGAGACGGAGTCTACAACCCACACAAGTGGCTCAGGTAGTGCAGCTTATCCAGGATGGCACATCAATGCGAGCTGTGGCAAGAAGGTTTGCTGTGTCTGCCAGCGTAGTGTCCAGAGCATGGAGGCGCTACCAGGAGAAAGGCCAGTAAATCAGGAGATGTGGAGGAGGCCGTAGGAGGGCAACAACCCAGCAGCAGGACCGCTACCTCCGCCTTTGTGCAAGGAGGAACAGGAGGAGCACTGCCAGAGCCTTGCAAAATGACCTCCAGCAGGCCACAAATGTGCATGTAACATAGTAACATAGTAACATAGTACATAAGGCCGAAAAAAGACATTTGTCCATCCAGTTCGGCCTGTTATCCTGCAAGTTGATCCAGAGGAAGGCAAAAAACCCTGTGAGGTAGAAGCCAATTTTCTCCACTTTAGGGAAATAAACAATTTCTTCCCGACTCCAATCATGCAATCAGAATAACTCCCTGGATCAACGACCCCTCTCTAGTAGCTATAGCCTGTAATATTATTACGCTCTAGAAACACATCCAGGCCCCTCTTGAATTCCTTTATTGTACTCACCATCAGCACCTCCTCAGGCAGAGAGTTCCATAGTCTCACTGCTCTTACCGTAAAGAATCCTCTTCTATGTTTGTGTACAAACCTTCTTTCCTCCAGACGCAGAGGATGTCCCCTCGTCACAGTCACAGTCCTGGGGATAAATAGCTGATGGGATAGATCTCTGTACTGACCCCTGATATATTTATACATATTAATAAGATCTCCCCTCAGTCGTCTTTTTTCTAAAGTGAATAACCCTAATTTTGATAATCTTTCAGGGTACTGTAGTTGCCCCATTCCAGTTATTACTTTAGTTGCCCTCCTCTGAACCCTCTCTAGCTCTGCTATGTCTGCCTTGTTTACAGGAGCCCAGAACTGTACACAGTACTCCATGTGTGGTCTGACTAGCGATTTGTAAAGTGGTAGGACTATGTTCATATTACGGGAATCTATGCCCCTTTTGATGCAACCCATTATCTTGTTGGCCTTGGCAGCAGCTGCCCGACACTGGTTTTTGCTGCTTAGTTTGCTGTTTATTAAAATTCCTAGATCCTTTTCCATGTCAGTGTTACCGAGTGTTTTACCATTTAGTATGTACGGGTGACTTGCATTTTTCCTTCCCATGTGCATAACCTTACATTTATCAGTGTTAAACCTCATCTGCCACTTATCTGCCCAAGCCTCCAATCTATCCAGATCCCTCTGTAGTAGTATACTGTCCTCATCAGTGTAAATTAATTTACACAGTTTAGTGTCATCTGCGAAAATTGATACTTTACTATGCAAGCCTTCTACAAGATCATTAATAAATATATTGAAGAGAATAGGGCCCAATACTGACCCCTGAGGTACCCCACTAGTGACAGTGACCCAATCTGAGTGTGTACCGTTAATAACCACCCTCTGTTTTCTATCACTCAGCCAGTTACTTACCCACATACAGATGTTTTCTCCCAGTCCGAGCATTCTCATTTTATATACTAACCTTTTATGCGGTACAGTGTCAAATGCTTTGGAGAAGTCCAGATATACGACATCCATTGATTCGCCGCTGTCAAGTCTAGAACTTACCTCCTCATAGAAACTGATTAAATTAGTTTGACATGACCGATCCCTCACGAAGCCATGCTGATATGGCGTTATTTGCTTATTTCCGTTGAGATGCTCTAATATAGCATCTCTCAGAAAACCTTCAAACAGTTTACCCACAACAGATGTTAAACTTACCGGCCTATAGTTTCCAGGCTCTGTTTTTGGCCCCTTTTTGAATATTGGCACCACATATGCCACGCGCCAATCCTGTGGGACATTCCCTGTCAGTATAGAGTCTGCAAATATCAGAAATAAGGGTCTGGCTATGACATTACTTAATTCCTTTAGGATACGGGGGTGTATGCCATCCGGTCCTGGCGATTTGTCTATTTTAATCTTTTTAAGCTGCTAATGTACTTCTTCCTGGGTCAGACAGGACACTTTTAATGGGGAATTTATTTTTGCATTCTGCATGTCATCTGACAATTTATTTTCCTCAGTGAATACATTGGAGAAAAAAATATTTAACAGCTTTGCTTTCTCCTCGTCGCTCTCTGCGACTCCCCCCTCATTACTCTTTAAAGGGCCAACACCTTCAGCTTTATACTTTTTAACATTTATATAATTGAAGAACATTTTAGGGTTAGTTTTACTCTCTTTGGCAATTAATCTCTCGGTCTCTAGTTTGGCCGCTTTTATTTGTTTTTTACATGTTCTATTTTTTTCCTTATAGTTTTTCAGTGCTTCCGTGCAACCCTCCTGTTTTAGTGTTTTATATGCTTTCTTTTTGTCATTTATTGCTTTCTTTACAGTTCTATTTATCCACATTGGTTTCTTTTTGTTCCTTAACCTTTTATTACCATACGGTATGTACCTCTCACAATGAGTTTTTAGGATGTTTTTAAAGATATCCCATTTTGTGTCTGTATTTGTGAGGACTTTGTCCCAGTTAGTTTGGCCTATGGCCTCTCTTAGTTGGCTAAATTTAGCTTTTTTGAAGTTTGGTATTTTTGTTCCTCCCTGTAGAAACGCTCTTTTGAATGATAATTGGAAGGTTATTACTTTATGGTCACTATTTCCCAGGTGTCCCCTGACCTGCACGTCTGTTGTTCTGTCAGGTCTATTGGTTAATACTAAGTCCAGTATGGCCGTCCCTCTAGTCGGGTCCTGAACCAGTTGGGAGAGGTAATTGTCTTTGGTTATAGCCACGAACCTGTTTCCCTTATGAGATATACAAGTTTCAGTTTCCCAGTCTATATCTGGGTAGTTGAAGTCCCCCATAATAACCACCTCATTATGATTTGCCGCCTCGTCTATCTCGTTTAGTAGTAGATTTTCTGTGGACTCTGGTATATTAGGTGGTTTATAGTAAACTCCTATTAGTAATTTATTGTTGTTTTTAGCTCCATGTATCTCTACCCATAGTGACTCCACATGTTCATGTCCCTCACTTATATCTTCTCGGACTGTGGGCTTTAGACAGGACTTTTTTATAAAGGCAGACCCCTCCCCCTCTCCGGTTTTGACGATCCTTTCTAAACAGACTGTAACCTTGTACATTAACTGCCCAGTCATAGCTATCATCCAGCCATGTCTCAGTTATTCCCACTATGTCATAGTCCTCCTCACACATCACTAATTCCAGTTCACCAGTTTTATTAGTCAGGCTTCTGGCATTAGTATTAGTGTCTGCTCAAACGGTCAGAAACAGACTCCATGAGGGTGATATAAGGGCCCGACGTCCACAGGTGGGGGTTGTGCTTACAGCCCAACACCGTGCAGGACGTTTGGCATTTGCCAGAGAACACCAAGATTGGCAAATTCGCCACTGGCGCCCTGTGCTCTTCACAGATGAAAGCAGGTTCACACTGAGCACATGTGACAGACGTGACAGAGTCTGGAGACGCCGTGGAGAACGTTCTGCTGCCTGCAACATCCTCCAGCATGACCGGTTTGGCATTGGGTCAGTAATGGTGTGGGGTGGCATTTCTTTGGAGGGCCGCACAGCCCTCCATGTGCTCGCCAGAGGTAGCCTGACTGCCATTAGGTACCGAGATGAGATCCTCAGACCCCTTGTGAGACCATATACTGGTGCGGTTGGCCCTGGGTTCCTCCTAATGCAAGACAATGCTAGACCTCATGTGGCTGGAGTGTGTCAGCAGTTCCTGCAAGACAAAGGCATTGATGCTATGGACTGGCCCGCCCGTTCCCTAGACCTGAATCCAATTGAGCACATCTGGGACATCATGTCTCACTCTATCCACCAACGTCACGTTGCACCACAGACTGTCCAGGAGTTGGCAGATGCTTTAGTCCAGATCTGGGAGGAGATCCCTCAGGAGACTGTCCGCCACCTCATCAGGAGCATGCACAGGCATTGTAGGGAGGTCATACAGGCACGTGGAAGCCACACACACTACTGAGCCTCATTTTGACTTGTTTTAAGGACATTACATCAAAGTAGGATCAGCCTGTAGTGTGTTTTTCCACTTTAATTTTGAGTGTGACTCCAAATCCAGACCTCCATGGGTTAAAAAATTTGATTTCCATTTTTTTATTTTTGTGTGATTTTGTTATCAGCACATTCAACTATGTAAAGAACAAAGTATTTCAGAAAAATATTTTATTAATTCAGATCTAGGATGTGTTATTTTTGTGTTTCCTTTATTTTTTTGAGCAGTGTATATATATATATTTTTCTGAACTTATTGTGTACTGTGTAGTTGTATTTCTCATTTTGGAGTTATAGATTTAGTCTAGCATACGCAGTGGTTATATACATTTTTGGAGCCCTATTTGTATTGAGGTTTAAATATTTGTTATGTTACAGTATTTTCAACATCGACAGTTTAATGTGCTATATTCAGAATACCAGGAAAGTCCAGGACTGGAGGTAGACTTCTCTATGAGTGTAATGTTCTTGGAATGATCTTCATAACAACACATGCCTGAGGGTGCTTCCCTATGTGTTTGTGTACTAGTGTTTAGGCATCCATCCAGAGATATTCTGTGCCAGATGCACCTTTTGTGAACCTTTGCTTGCATGTTACAGAATAGCATCAGTAATTTACTAGCTGGAGTAGTAAAGCCTCATTCACACGTCAGTGTTTTGGTTAGTGATTTCCATCAGTGATTGTGAGCGAAAACCAGGATTGGAGCCTCCACAAGAGATAATATTACATCAAAATAGCCTAAGCTATACAGTTCTGTTTACGGCCTGTTATTCTTTCGTTTTAAAATATAACTATTATTTTCAAATAATTAAAACCTTAGTGTGTTAATTACAAAAAGCCTTATGTGATCCTAAAATTTTTCAAAAGCTTTGGTATTTCCTGCTTCACTGATTTATCAGAGCGGCAATATTTAGGATTGGGTGCAAAGAGAAACATAGAATGTGTCGGCAGATGAGAACCATTTGGCCCATCTAGTCTGCCCAATATGGCCCATCTAGTCTGCCCAATATGGCCCATCTAGTCTGCCCATCTAGTCTGCCCAAGTGTTAATTTCACACTATCTCCATTCTTTTTGCTACTTTGTTTCATTTACTGCTTCAATTATTTATCTTCTAGCAAGGGTTATATGTTGCTTCCTGTTAGTAAACCTTTGTCTAATTCCCCTAGGTACTTGCAACAATTAGTTACTTTCCTATATATTGGCTTATACGTTGATATCTAAATTCCTTCCTCAATGGACTGTGTCTCTTTCCTCAAGGTTTATATGTACAGTGGATATAAAAAGTCTACACACCCCTGTTAAAATGTCAGGTTTCTGTGATGCAAAAAAATGAGACAAAGATAAATCATTTCAGAACTTTTTCCACCTTTAATGTGACCTATAAACTGTACATCTCAATTGAAAAACAAACTGAAATCTTTTAGGTAGAGGGAAGAAAAAATTAAAAAATAAAATATTTTGGTTGCGTAAGTGTGCACACCCTTAAACTAATACTTTGTTGAAGCACCTTTTGATTTTATTACAGCACTCAGTCTTTTTGGGTATGAGTCTATCAGCATGGCACATTTGGACTTGGCAAGATATGCCCACTCTTCTTTGCAAAAACACTCCAAATCTGTCAGATTGCGAGGGCATCTCCTGTGCACAGCCCTCTTTAGATCACCCCACAGATTTTCAATCGGATTCAGGTCTGGGCTCTGGCTGGGCAATTCCAAAATTTTAATCTTCTTCTGGTGAAGCCATTACTTTGTTGATTTGGATGTATGCTTTGGGTCGTTGTCATGCTAAAAGATGAAGTTCCTCTTCATGTTCAGCTTTCTAGCAGAAACCTGAAGGTTTTGTGCCAATATTGACTGGTATTTGGAACTGTTCATAATTCCCTCTAGCTTAACTAAGGCCCCAGTTCCAGCAGAAGAAAAACAGCCCCTTGGCATGATGCTGCCACCACCATGCTTCACTGTGGGTATGGTGTTCTTTTGGTGATGTGCAGTGTTGTTTTTGGGCCAATCATATCTTTTGGAATTATGGCCAAAAAGTTCAACCTTGGTTTCATCAGACCATAACACTTTTTCCTACATGCTTTTGGGAGACTTCAGATGTGTTTTTGCAAAATGTAGCCTGGCTTAGACGTTTTTCTTCGTAAGAAAAGGCTTTGTCTTGCCACTCTACCCCATAGCCCAGACATATGAAGAATACGGGAGATAGTTGTCACATGTACTACACAGCCAGTACTTGCCAGATATTCCTGCAGCTCCTTTAATGTTGCTGTAGGCCTCTTGGTAGCCTCCCAGACCAGTTTTCTTCTCGTCTGTTCATCAATTTTGGAGGGACGTCCAGTTCTTGGTAATGTCACTGTTGTGCCATATTTTCTCCGCTTTATGATGACTATCTTCACTGTGTTCCATGGTATATCTAATGCCTTGGAAATTCTTTTGTACCCTTCTCCTGACTGATACCTTTTAACAATGAGATCCCTCTGATGCTTTGGAAGCTCTCTGTGGACCATGGCTTTTGCTGTGGGATGCGAATAAGAAAATTTCAGGAAAGACCAACTAGAGCAGCTGAACTTTATTTGGGGTCAATCAAAGGCACGTTAAATAGGAGTCAGGTGTATGCTGACTCCTATTTAACATGATTTTGAATGTGATTGCCTAATTCTGAACACAGCTACATCCTCAGTTATAGGAAGGTGTGCACACTTATGCAACCACATTATTTTAGTTTTTTTTTTTTCTTCCCTCCACCTAAAAGATTTCAGTTTGTTTTTCAATTGAGTGGTACAGTTTACAGGTCACTTTAAAGGTGGAAAAAGTTCTGAAATGATTTATCTTTGTCCCATTTTTTTACATCACAGAAACCTGACATTTTAACAGGGGTGTGTAGACTTTTTATATCCACTGTATAAAACAACACTTTAGGGCCTCTTTCACACGGGCGTCCCGGATTTGCTCCGAAAGCGTCGCATGTGCATTTCGGGAAACCCGCGTGAGTAGGCACGCAATTGCAGTCAGTTTTGACTGCGATTGCGTTCTGATGTTCAGTTTTTTTCTGCGCGAGCGCAATGCGTTTTGCACGCGCGTGAGGAAAAACTGAATGTGGTACCCAGACCTGAAACCGGACTTCTTCACTCAGCAGGACCTGCGCTGACGTCACCACGTGGTGAGCGTGATTACGTCATCAAAGCTCCTTTTGAAGGTCCTGAAAGAAGGCGATGCCGGCTGCGCGAACAAGAGAATGAGGTGAGTTAATTTATTTTTATTTTTAACCCCTCAAGCCACATTTTACTAAGCATTCTGTATTAAGAATGCTATTATTTTCCCTTATAACCATGTTATAAGGGAAAATAATACAGTGATTAGACTTTAATGGGGTCCGGGGTTGCTCATCCCTATCAACTCCTAGCAACCATGCGTGAAAATCGCACTGCATCCGCACTTGCTTGCGATTTTCACGCAGACCCATTCATTTCTATGGGGCCTGCGTTGCGTGAAAAACGCACAATATAGAACATGCTGCGATTTTCACGCAACGCACAAGTGATGCGTGAAAATCACCGCTCATCTGAACAGCCCCATTGAAGTGAATAGGTCCGGATTCAGTGCGGGTGCAATGCGTTCACCTCACGCATTGCACCCTCGCAGAATTCTCGCCCGTGTGAAAGGGGCCTATATCTCTCACTACTAGGCACTCATCAATTCCGCTTTATCTTTCTATCATAATGTGGTGTCATATATCAGCTGATCGCTTCACCACAGAGAGATCGCCTGCAGTACGACTCTCTGTCTTAATACCAATGCTTTTGTGCTAAAATGTTAGAACTAGTGTCCCCCCAACATGTTTCGCCACATCTGTGGCTTCTTCAGGGGTATGGAGCAACTAAACCGAGCGCTTATTTCTATGTATATTTATTAGGGATCAAAGCCCTCCTCTATTTTCCTTATCCATTCATAACGCAACTCATATTTAAACTATGCGGACAGTACATCTCAATTGGTAGGAGCAGAGGCGTATCTAGTGAAAATGGCGCCTATGGCAAGCACTGAAACTGCGCCCCTGTCAAAATATTTTAAACCCATCTTTCAGATAACCTTAACAAAAAAAAAAACATGATAGCTCTTTTGTAGAACCCCCATAAAAACTTACAGTTACTTGACTTGGCCCTTGGGGATCTCGGACGCCACTTCAACACTTTGGCCGGGGGCTCGGCGGAGCTGATGTTGTGATTTAACCTAATGAGAAAGATTTCATAATAAGGATTTGGAGAAAGGGCAGAGGGATAGCAGAGCAGGGAGAGGCTGGTGCTGCTACTAGGGGGTCATACCATGGGGGAGTAATAAAGCCCACCATAATGCCCCCCCAGTAGTAATAATTCTCCTTATAATATGCAAAACATTTGTAATGCCCCCAGTTGAGCTAATGTTCCCATAATGTGCCAATATAAAATACCCCTTCTCAGTGCCCCCGTAGATGACCCCCATAGTGCCCCCCCCTTCCCCATAGTACCCACCATAATGTGTCCCAGTATAAAATGCCCCTATACAGAGCCCCCATATAAAATATCTTCTTTTTTAGCCTCAGTAGATGCCCCTATAGTGCCCCCCAATAATCTGCAGTAAGATGTGCCCCCATAGATGCCCCCAATCATGTGCCAGTAATAAGAGCCCCCCCACCATCATGTGCCAGTAGCCAGAGCCCCCCCATATCATGTCAGTAGCCAGAGCCCCCCCATATCATGTGTCAGTAGCCAGAGCCCCCCATATCATGTGCCAGTAGCCAGAGTGCCCCCAATCATGTGCCAGAAATAAGAGCCCCCCCACCATCATGTGCCAGTAGCCAGAGCCCCCCATATCATATGCCAGTAGCCAGAGCCCCCCCATATCATGTGCCAGTAGCCCCCCTTATGTGCCAGTAGCCCCCCTATGTGCCAGTAGCCCTCCTTATCATGTGCCAGTAGCCCCCCTTATCATGTGCCAGTAGCCCCCTTATCATGTGCCAGTAGCCCCCCTTATCATGTGCCAGTAGCCCCCCTTATCATGTGCCAGTAGCCCCCCATATCATGTGCCAGTAGCCAGAGCCCCCCCCCATATCATGTGCCAGTAGCCAGAGCCCCCCCCCCACCATCATGTGCCAGTAGCCAGAGCCCCCCCATATCATGTGTCAGTAGCCAGAGCCCCCCCATATCATGTGTCAGTAGCCAGAGTGCCCCCATATCATGTGCCAGTAGCCAGAGTGCCCCCATATCATGTGCCAGTAGCCCCCCATATCATGTGCCAGTAGCCCCCCTTATCATGTGCCAGCCCAGTAGTCCCCCCTTATCATGTGCCAGCCCAGTAGTCCCCCCTTATCATGTGCCAGCCCAGTAGTCCCCCCTTATCATGTGCCAGCCCAGTAGCCCCCCTTATCATGTGCCAGCCCAGCCCAGTAGTCCCCCCTTATGTGCCAGCCCAGTAGCCCCCCTTATGTGCCAGCCCAGTAGCCCCCCTTATCATGTGCCAGCCCAGTATTGTACCTATATAAAAAAAAAAAAAAAAATAATACACTTATACTTACCTCCAGCAATGCGATGCGATGCAGGCCACCTCTTCCGTCTGTGTGTCCCTCGCTATACGGCTCAGGCGACGCGATGACGTCATCGCGCCATCACCGGCCTCTGATAGGCTGCCAGCACTAAGCCGGCAGCCTATCAGAGGAACAGGAGGGGACACACCTCTCCCTCCTCTGCCGCAGCACAGACAGGCATCTGTATTGCCGTCCTGAGGACGGCAATACAGATGACTATGGAGATGAGCGCTTCCGCAATGGAGGCGCTCATCTCCTGCTCTGCCCTGCCGCCGGCCGCGGCCGCCCCCACTTGTCACCAGGGCCGCAGCGCTGGGGTGCGGGGCCCGGGCACCCACTGCACCCCGTGTAGGATCGGCCCTGGTCGCCCCCCCCGCTTGGCGCCTATGGCACTAGCCATGGCTGCCATAGCTTGGATACGCCACTGGGTAGGAGAGAATGCCTATCTCCTTCTGCACCTATCGCTTACCGAATCTGAGCCCCGGAGTTCCTCTCCTATTAACTTCTCATTTGAGCGCTTGCGTGTGGGAAATAGACTCCGGACTCTCCACAAGAGATAAGATATAAGGGAAAGATCTGCACCTGTTCTGTGGTTTTGGCTCACAATCACTGATGGAAATCACTGACCAAACACTGGAGCACATTTACTATGACCGGCTTTTTACATTGCCCCCATCACGCCCAACTGGCGGACATAGCATAAAACCAGACTGACTTAATATTATCACACCACCGGTTAGAAAAGGGGGCTTGTGACTATTTTACGCCTAAAATAGTTGCAAATCCCTTAGTAAATGTACTCCACTGACTGTGTGAATAAGGCATAAAGGTACGGCCACACGTTCAGTTTTCCTGGTGTCGTTTTTTAAGCCAAAACCAGGAGTGGATTGAAAAAAGGGAAGAAGTTGTATCTGTCCTTTATATTTTATATTACTGTTATGATCCACACCTGATTTTGGCTTTTGAATCTGCATAAAAAAAGCCTGAACGTGTGGCAGCAGCCGGAAGGTTCGACCACATGTTCATGCTCATAGCTGGCATAGAATTTAGGCATCATTTACCACAAAACTGGCATAAATAATGATAAATTTGCCGGAGCTGGTGCACACACCACAACCACGTTTTGGAAAGTGGTGAGGGCAATGCCATATGCCATACACATAGATACACAACAATGAGTGACCAAATAAATATCTATTATAACCAACCCCGTTTTCCACTAATATCATATGGATCCTACACTTTTAGACTTGTGACTTCTTTAGCCTGGAGCACTGCTGCACAAACGTAGGGGCAGATTTACTAATTCTATACATGGCGTAAATTTAGACAGGCTGTCTAGACCTCCACTAGATTTCTAACAGTGGCTCAGGCTGGCTGATAAATCTGGCACAGGGAGTAGATACTTTTGTCTAACTTAATACAAACTATTGGCTTAGTTTCAGACAAAATTTTATGGTAGAATTGTAGCACAATTTTGGTATATTGCATAGTAGAAACCCACTTTCCTGTAGTCATACCCTTTTGGATAAGCCACACACCCCTTGTCAGACTAGATACAGATAATTTCTCTAAACCTATTGTAGATGCTCCAAATTACACCACTTTTTGTTGCAGTGTACATCAGAATCTAGGTGCACAGACACTTGTAAATGTGGGCCATAACATTGTGGCTTGCTGCAGCTGCCACTAGAAGGGGAATAGGAGCTTACTTCATAGTATGCAGAAAGCTGCTATGCTCCCGCTAGCTTCAGGCAGCCAGGAGATAGAGCAAATGTGTAACGCTGCAGTCAGTCCACACCCTAGTGTAAATGCTGCAGTCAGTCCACAGTCTAGTGTAAATGCTGCAGTCAGTCCACACCCTAGTGTAAATGCTGCAGTCAGTTGACAGTCTAGTGCAGTGGTGGGCAACCTTTTTTTTCAACTGAGCCAAATCTCGCCAAAACCACGATTGAAATTTATTTTGAGAGCCACATTTTTAAAACCGAAAATACATAGGATGGTACACTGTTTTTAGTTTCAATAAGTTTTTATTGAGAATATTGTGCATGCAAGTATCCACATAGGTCGGGTACTGTGGGACTCTTTGCACCGGCCCTGTCACGTGGACGTGACCAGAGCCTGTGCAAGGATTTTTTGGCAACACAAGCGAAGCTACATCTCGGTGACCCCCCCCCTCCCCCCGCCCGCAGCTCACCTGGTCCTGGTTCTGTCTGCAGCAGCTGGCTTCTCCTCTGTGTGGTCCTGATATCTTCGCTCTGCTTCAATCTGGTTTGAGGACTGTACTTTTCGCCCTATAAGATGCACATAGGTTTTAGAGGAGTATAATAAGAAACAATATTTTCCATTATACCTCAGGTCAGACCACCAATCAGACCCCCAATGTTAATCATACCTCAGATCAGCCCCCCATGTCAGCCGTCAGCCCCCATCCATCATGCCCCCATGTCAGCCGTCATGCCCCTATGTCAGCCGTCAGCCCCCCATGTCAGCACCCCATCCATCATGCCCATGTCAGCCGTCAGCACCCCATCCATCATGCCCATGTCAGCCGTCAGCACCCCATCCATCATGCCCATGTCAGCCGTCAGCACCCCATCATGCCCATGTCAGCCCCTATCCATCATTACCCCCCATGTCAGCCATCAGCCCCCCATGTCAGCCATCATGCCCCCCATGTCAGCCGTCAGCACCCCATCCATCATGCCCATGTCAGCTGTCAGCCCCCATCCATCATGCCCCCCATGTCAGCAGTCATGCCCCTATGTCAGCCGTCAGCACCCCATGTCAGCCGTCAGCCCCCCATGTCAGCACTCAATCCATCATGTCCATGTCAGCTGTCAGCCCCCATCCATCATGCCCCCCATGTCAGCCATCATGACCTTATGTCAGCCGTCAGCCCCCCATGTCAGCACCCCATCCATCATGCCCATGTCAGCCGTCAGCACCCCATCTATCATGCCCATGTCAGCCATCAGCACCCCATCATGCCCATGTCAGCCCCCATCCATCATTGCCCCCCATGTCAGCCATCATGCCCCCCATGTCGGCCGTCAGCACCCCATCCATCATGCCCATGTCAGCTGTCAGCCCCCATCCATCATGCCCCCCATGTCAGCCGTCATGCCCCTATGTCAGCCGTCATGCCCCTATGTCAGCCGTCATGCCCCTATGTCAGCCATCAGCACCCCATGTCAGCCGTCAGCCATCAGCCCCCCATGTCAGCACTCCATCCATCATGTCCATGTCAGCCGTCAGCCCCCATCCATCATGCCCATGTCAGCCGTCAGCACCCCATCATGCCCATGTCAGCCCCCATCCATCATTACCCCCCATGTCAGCCATCATGCCCCCCATGTCAGCCGTCAGCACCCCATCCATCATGCCCATGTCAGCAGTCAGCCCCCATCCATCATGCCCCCCATGTCAGCCGTCATGCCCCTATGTCAGCCGTCAGCACCCCATGTCAGCCATCAGCCCCCCATGTCAGCACTCCATCCATCATGCCCATGTCAGCCGTCAGCCCCCATCCATCATGCCCCCCATGTCAGCCATCATGACCTTATGTCAGCCGTCAGCCCCCCATGTCAGCACCCCATCCATCATGCCCATGTCAGCCGTCAGCACCCCATCCATCATGCCCATGTCAGCCGTCAGCACCCATCCATCATTACTCCCATGTCAGCCATCATGGCCCCCATGACAGCCGTCAGCCCCCATCCATTATGCTCCCTAATGGGGGACAATGTTGGAGTCTGCACCATCGGGGGGGGTGACATGATGAGGGACAATGTTGGAGTCGGTACCTGATATATCACTGGGGTCTGGCTGGAGTGGGGTCGGTCTGGTCCTGGCTCCAATCTCAGCTGGCTCTGCCTTAAGGTGTCTTCTCCAGAGTCCAGACTAGAGTCCAGCAGGGTCGGCCAAGTTCCAACAAGTCGTGCCTCAGTGTTACTCTGTGACTGTGTTCTTCTGCTGCCAGCCTGGAGGGGCAGCTTTTACAGGCCATAGCAGACAGAGCAGCTCCGCCTCCTCGCCTCCCTCCACCGCGGCCCCACTGACAGTCAGTGACGCCTCCTTTGGCCTGAGCGCCGCACGGCACACATGTAGGCAGGACAGCCGCAGGCTGCCGCCCCCGAGAGGAGGGAGGGGAGCGGGCGCCCGGCACACAGAACAGTGCTCCAGACTAAAAAAAAATCCTAGTAGCCATTGGCTCCTGAACTGAAAAATTTAGGAGCCAAATCACATTTTTAGTCGCCAAATCGAAACTGAATCAAAATTTTGGTATCGTGACAACGCTACGCCGATCAGATCGGCGTAGGGTTGTTTTGAAACCAAAATTTTGATTCGCTTTCGTCACAATAAAAAAGTATTGTGATACTCAATACTGTGCAAAAAAAAAAAAACACCAAAAAAAGCTGCGTGCATTTCGCATTTTATGAAACATTCGGCCCATAATAGAACAGTCCTATGCTATTTTTTGGGGTGACAAGGTGACTAAAAAGGCTATGTAATATGTTTATTTATTTATTGTTTATATATTTTATATGTAAAATTGGGAAAGGGGGGATTTAAACTTAATATTTTAAAGTACTTTCACATTAGCGTTTTTCATTTCCGGCACTGAGTTCCGTCACAGGGGCTCTATACCGGAAAATAACTGATCAGTTTTATCCCCATGCATTCTGAATGGAGAGTAATCCGTTCAGGATGCATCAGGATGTCTTCAGTTCAGTCATTTTGACTGATCAGGCAAAAGATAAAACCGTAGCATGCTACGGTTTTATCTCCGGCGAAAAAAAAATGAAGATTTGCCTGAATGCCGGCTCCGGCATTTTTCCCCATAGGAATGTATTAGTGCTGGATCCGGCATTCAAAATACTGGAATGCACCCGCACTAAATCCAGACCCATTCACTTCTATGGGGCTGTGCACATGAGCGGTGATTTTCACACATCACTTGTGCGTTGCGTGAAAATCGCAGCATGCTCTGTTGTGCATTTTTCGCGCAACGCAGGCCCCATAGAAGTTAATGGGGCTGTGTGAAAATCGCAAGCAAGTGCGATTTTCACGCATGGTTCCTAGGATGAAAGTCTATTCACTGTATTATTTTCCCTTATAACATGGTTATAAGGGAAAATAATAGCATTCTGAATACAGAATGCATAGTAGAAGGTCAATATAATAAACATTGGTGGCGCAGTGCGCCCCCCCATCACCCCAATATAATAAACATTGGTGGCGCAGTGCGCCCCCCCTCAATATAATAAACATTGGTGGCGCAGTGCGCCCCCCCATCACCCCAATATAATAAATATTGGTGGCGCAGTGCGCCCCCCCTCAATATAATAAACATTGGTGGCGCAGTGCGCCCCCCCATCACCCCAATATAATAAACATTGGTGGCGCAGTGCGCCCCCCCTCAATATAATAAACATTGGTGGCGCAGTGCGCCCCCCCCATCACCCCAATATAATAAACATTGGTGGCGCAGTGCGCCCCCCCCTCAATATAATAAACATTGGTGGCGCAGTGCGCCCCCCCATCACCCCAATATAATAAACATTGGTGGCGCAGTGCGCCCCCCCTCAATATAATAAACATTGGTGGCGCAGTGCGCCCCCCCATCACCCCAATATAATAAACATTGGTGGCGCAGTGCGGCCCCCCCTCAATATAATAAACATTGGTGGCGCAGTGCGCCCCCCCATCACCCCAATATAATAAACATTGGTGGCGCAGTGCGCCCCCCCATCACCCCAATATAATAAACATTGGTGGCGCAGTGCGCCCCCCCAACACCCCAGTATAATAAACATTGGTGGCGCAGTGCGCCTCCCCATCACCCCAATATAATAAACATTGGTGGCGCAGTGCGCCCCCCCTCAATATAATAAACATTGGTGGCGCAGTGGGCAGTGCCAATGAGGGTTAAAAAATAAAAAAATTATTAACTCACCTCCTCCAATTGATCGTCTCCTGTTCTTACTTCTTTCTAGTTTCTTCAGGACGCAGGACCTGTGGTGACATCACTGTGCTTATCACATGATCCATCACCATGGTAATGGGCCATGTGATGAGCTCAGTGACGTCACCACAGGTCCTGAAGAAACTAGAAAGAAGTAAGAACAGGAGACCGGCAGCTACCTGATCAACTGGAGGAGGTGAGTTAATTTTCTTTTATTATTTTTAACCCTCATTGGCACTTCCCACTGTGCCACCAACGTTTATTATACTGGGGGGAAGGGGGGGGGGGGCGCACTGTGCCACCAACGTTTATTATACTGGGGGGGGGGGGGGGCGCACTGTGCCACCAACGTTTCTTATACAAATACAGGAGGCGGGTGCTGGAATCAAATAGCCGGCACCCGACCTTTGTGACAGGGAGCTGCGATCAGCGGCAGTTAACCCCTCAGGTACCTGTCACGGATGGTGTACAGGAAACAATATGATACAAATAACAAACGATGACTAACTGGATCCACAACTAAGGAACAAAAGGGAGACCCCTGCAATCGACCTGCCGCTCTCCCTTATTGCTCAGCCTATGCGACCACTCTAAAGGTGAATGGGCGCATATCCACGTACCTCGGCTATCTTAACCTAAAGGCCCTACAATAGTGAGGGGACACGACCACCGGCTCCCTACATAGACACGGAGGGAGTCAGGGTCACCTGGATCCAGACAGCAGAAAATCATAAATACAAAACAGCACTTATCTGAAGACGACTGAGAACTGGGAGCTGGGAGCTGAAGACAGCATGCACACTCATTCCAGGAAGTAGTATCAGCCACACCCAACTACCTTATGGGGGAGAATATAAAGGGAGGTAATGAGTCTGACTGCATGACAGCTGAGATAGCCTAACGAGGTGAGGAACAGAAACCAAAACAAAGAAACTCAAGGGGGAGGATCTGAACGGCTCCTGTCAGAGCTTCTCAGCTGTCTGCCTGTGACAGTACCGCACCTGAAGGGTTAACTCAACTGCAGCGGATCGCAGCTCCCTGTCACAGAGGTCGGGTGCCGGCTATTTGATTCCAGCACCCGCCTTCTATATTTGTATTAACAGGTCAGTTTTCTTCATTGGTGGCGCAGTGGCCACAGCCCCTCCACTCCAACTCCTGCCTCTTCTTATTGGCAGCGGCGGGGGCAGCAGCAGCACAGGGGGGAGGGAGAGACTCCTCCTGCGCTGCTGAGAACGATCAGCTCCTGTGCCCGCCGCTGTATTGAGCAGAGCTGCGGCGGCGGGTCCAGTCGCAAATGGCATCTGGAGCCCTGCAGAAGAGCCGCATTAAAGTGTGTAAAGAGCAGCATGTGGCTCGCGAGCCGCGGCTTGCCGACCACTGGTCTAGTGTAACTGTTACAGTCAGTCCATTCCATAGTCTAGTATAAATGCTGAAGTCAGTCCACAGTCTAGTGTAAATGCTGCAGTCTGTTAGTCCACAGTCTAGTGTAAATGCTGCAGTCAGTTAGTCCACAGTCTAGTGTAAATGCTGCTGTAAGTCCACCGTCTACTGTGTAAATGCTGCAGTCAGTCCACAGTCTAGTGTATATGCTGCAGTCAGTCCACAGTCTAGTCTAAATGCTGCAGTCATTCATTCCATAGTCTAGTATAAATTCTAAAGTTAGTCCACAGTCTAGTGTAAATGCTGCAGTCAGTCAGTCAGTCCACAGTCAGTCCACAGTCTGGTGTAAATGCTGCAGTTAGTCCACAGTCTAGCATAAATGCTGTTGTCAGTCCACAGTCTAGTGTAAATGCAGTCAGTCCACAATCTAATGTAAATGCTGTTGTTGGTCAATAGTCTATCCACAGTCTAGTGTAAATGCCGCAGTTAGTCCACAGTATAGTATAAACGCTGCAGTCAGTCCACAGTATAGTGTAAATGCTGCAGTCAGTTCACAGTCTAATGTAAATGCTGCAGTCAGTTAGTCCACAGTCTAGTGTAAATTCTGCAGTCAGTCCGTTCAGTCTAGTGTCAATGCTGCAGTTAGTCCATAGTGTAGTGTAAATGCCTCAGTCCGTCCACCATCTAGTGTAAATGCTGTTGTCTGTCCACAGTCTAATGTAAATGCTGCACTCAGTCCACAGTATAGTGTAAACGCTGCAGTTACTCACAGTCTAGTGTAAATGTCAATCCATAGTCTAGTATAAATGCTGAAGTCAGTCCACCATCTAGTGTAAATGCTGCAGCCAGTTAGACCACAGTTTAGTGTAAATGCTGCAGTCCATCCACCGTCTAGTCAAGTGTAAATGCTGTAGTCTGTCCATAGTCTAGTGTAAGTGCTGCAGTCAGTCCATGGTCTAGAGTAAGTGCTGCAGTCAGTCCATAGTCTAGTGTAAGTGCTGCAGTCAGCCCACAGTCTAGTGACAATGCTTCAGGCAGTCCAAAGTCTAGTGTAAATGCTGCAGTCAGTCCACGGTCTAGTGTAAATGCTGCAGTCAGTCCACGGTCTAGTGTAAATGCTGCAGTCAGTCCACGGTCTAGTGTAAATGCTGCAGTCAGTCCACAGTACATTGCAGTTACCCACAGTCTAGAATCAATACATTCTTTATTTTTCATGTAATATTTCTGATTATTAAATTGGTGATCAAAAATATCAGTTGGTTCTTGTATGTACAACTATTCCAAACAGCCATGATGGACCCTCGTTGATGTAGTCTGTTGGGGTTATGTTGAGGTTTTTGTTGTTTTGGTGTCAAGAACAGTAATGCATGCTGTGCTATTCTTGCCGTCAAAACGGACCAAGCCCCCGAATGAGGCCCAGAATGGCAATGTGAGGAAAGCTTTAGAATTGTAATTTTTGCGGATAAACATTAATATAATAGTTTAGGACAACTGTCTGAATATAAAGAATGGAGGAAACTTGCATAATACATAAAAATAATTGCTATGGGACCAAAATATTTGCTTATATTGTTTGTGGACATCAGACATCTCTAGCAAAGTACATTTACTGGAATTCACTTTGTCCATTATGTAGAGATCTGTGTTTGCATAGCATCAGTTATGTACACATATGTAGTTAATATACAGCCATCGAGCAGAGGAAGTACAAAATGTACAAGTACTGCACTGTCATATTTAGATGCTGGAGGAAGGAGATCCTGCCTTGCAGAGTTTACAAAGTGTGCATTCCTAACAGAGCGAGCGTGTGTGCAAGAATGACTAACATAATGGCAGTATTTGTAGCTATTGTACGGTATGTACATAAGTGACGAGGGTCCTTTCAGACACAGATATATCAATACATGCCATCAGTGGCGTCGCCAGGGGGGGGGGGCCAGAGGGGGCCACGGCCCCCCCTACATCATGCTGTGCCCCCCCAAGTTAGCCGCCGCAGTCGGGCACAGCCAGGGAGATGAGCGCTTCCATTGCGCTCATCTCCATATTCATCTGCCGGCCTGTGTGCTGAGGCAGGGGAGGGAGAGGCGTGTCCCTTCCCCTTTCTCTGATAGGCTGCAGGCACTAGGCCGGCAGCCTATCAGAGGCCGCAGGCGGAGCCATACAGCGCGGGACACAGGCCGGAAGAAGAGGCCTGCATCGCATCGCTGACATAGAGGTAAGGGCTCATTCAGACGGCCGTATGCTGTCCGCAAAAATACTGAATGCTATCCGTTTTTTTGCGGATCTGCAAAAAAACGGATAGCATTCAGTATTTTTGCGGACCCATAGACTTCAATGGGGCCATGTCCTGATTTTCACGGACAAGTATAGGACATGTTTCATTTTTTTTGCGGATCCGCAAAAAAACGGATAGCATTCAGTATTTTTGCGGACAGCATACGGCCGTCTGAATGAGCCCTAAGTATGATTATTTTTTTTTTTTTTACAACAGTGTTATTGGCACATTGGGGGGGCAGCTTATTCTTGGCACATTGGGGGGGGGCAGCTTATTCTTGGCACATTGGGGGGGGGGCAGCTTATTCTTGGCACATGGGGGGGCAGCTTATTCTTGGCACATTGGGGGGGGCGCAGCTTATTCTTGGCACATTGGGGGGGGCAGCTTATTCTTGGCACATTGGGGGGGCAGCTTATTCTTGGCACATTGGGGGGGGCAGCTTATTCTTGGCACATTGGGGGGGCAGTTTATTCTTGCACATTGGGGGGGGGCAGTTTATTCTTGCACATTGGGAGGGCAGTTTATTCTTGGCACATTGGGGGGGCAGCTTATTCTTGGCACATTGGGGGGGCAGCTTATTACTGGCACATTGGGGGGGGGGGCAGTTTATTACTGGCACATTGGGGGGGCAGCTTATTACTGGCACATTGGGGGGGCAGCTTATTACTGGCACATTGGGGGGGCAGCTTATTACTGGCACATTGGGGGGGCAGCTTATTACTGGCACATTGGGGGGGCAGCTTATTACTGGCACATTGGGGGGGGGCAGCTTATTACTGGCACATTGGGGGGGGCAGATTATTACTGGCACATTGGGGGGGGGCAGCTTATTACTGGCACATTGGGGGGGCAGCTTATTACTGGCACATTGGTGGGGCAGCTTATTACTGGCACATTGGGGGGGCAGCTTATTACTGGCACATTGGGGGGGGCAGCTTATTACTGGCACGTGATGGAGGGGTCTTGTTACTGGCACGTGATGGGGGGCTCTTGTTATTGGCACGTGATGGGGGCACTTGTTACTGGCACGTTATTGGTGGGCACTATAGGGGCATCTACTGAGGCCACAAAGAAGGGGTATTTTATATGGGGGGCTCTGTACAGTAGCATTTTATACTGGGACAAATTATGGTGGGTACTATGGGGAAGGGGGGAGAGGAGTACTATGGAGTAGAGATGAGCGAACTTCTGTTTTAAGTTCGGCGTCTAAAGTTCGGCTTCCGGTTAGCGGAGGATCCCGATATGGATTCCGAATTCCGTTGTGGTCCGTGGTAGCGGAATCAATAATGGCCATTATTGATTCCGCTACCATGGACCACAACGGAATTCGGAATCCATATCGGGATCCTCCGCTAACCGGAAGCCGAACTTTAGACGCCGAACTTAAAACAGAAGTTCGCTCATCTCTACTATGGAGTCATCTACGGGGGCACTAAGAAGGGGTATTTTATACTTGCCCTCAGTGTCCCCCATAATTTGCAACTACTGGGGCACTATATATGGGGCATTTTATACTGGTACATTATGGGGGGCACTAGGAGGGAAGGGGGAGAGGAGCACTATGGGGGCATTTACTGGGGGCACTATAGAGGGGTATTTTACACTGGCCCATTATGGGGACATTAGCTCAACTTGGGTCATTACAAGGGGGTATTTTTTGCACTGTCACATTATAAGGAGAATTATTTCTACTGGGGGGGCATTATGGTGGGCTTTATTACTCCCCCACGGTATGACCCCCTAGTAGCAGCACCAGCCTCTCCCTGCTCTGCTATCCCTCTGCCCCTTCTCCAAATCCTTATTATGAAATCTTTCTCATTAGGATGAAACAGAACATCATCTCCGCCGAGCCCCCGGCCAATGTGGTGAAGTGGCGTCCGGGATCCCCAAGGGCCAAGCCAAGTAATTGTAAGTTTTCATGTGAAATATGTTTGTTATACACATATAGCCTACACTGTGCCCCACAATGTACAGTATACCGCTACACTGTGCCACACAATGTACAGTATACCTCTACACTGTGCCACACTATACAGTATACCGCTACACTGTGCCACACAATATACAGTATACCTCTACACTGTGCCACACAATATACAGTATACCTCTACACTGTGCCACACAATATACAGTATACCACTACACTGTGCCACACAATATACAGTATACCGCTACACTGTGCCACACAATATACAGTATACTTCTACACTGTGCCACACAATATACAGTATACCTCTACACTGTGCCACACAATATACAGTATACCGCTACACTGTGCCACACAATATACAGTATACCGCTACACTGTGCCACACAATATACAGTATACCTCTACACTGTGCCACACAATATACAGTATACCTCTACACTGTGGAGTCTGTTCTATAAGCACCCTTGTTCTGTGGCGGTGGACAGAAAATAATCTGGAAGTGCTGCTCCCGAGACCAGGCTCTGGATCCGCCACTGGACCGCTCACAGGAGTGTACATTTCTTCTAAACTGTAATCAGTATCCTCTGACCTGCAGAAATCAGCACTCGCTCGGTAACAACTAACAGGCAGTACCTGAAGGCTGTAGCCTGGCCCTGTTACCGAAGCTAGCCGAGTGGTGTAAGGTTAAGGTACTAGTAGAGATGAGCGGCCCTTGAATCCGGATTTAAAGTTAGTTACTGCAGGATATGGATTACAGTTTAGAAATGTCAAATGTACACTCCTGTGAGCGGCGGGGAGGGAGATCTGTGGATGACACTCTTATAGAGAGGGGGATCTGTGGATGACACTGTTATAGAGAGGGGGATCTGTGGATGACACTGTTATAGAGGGGGAAATGGGGATGACCCTGTCATGGGGTGGATCTGTGGATGACACCATATAGCATAAGATGCTATATACGGTATGTGTCATCCACAGATTCCCCCCCCCCCCCCTCATAGCAGTGTCATCCACAGATCTCCCTCCCTATAAAAGTGTCATCCACAGGCAGCAAGGACATGTTGAAATCGGAGTGATTTTTTTTATTTATTTTTTTAAACCACAGACAGCAGGACTTTTCTTCCCTGTTGCGGTTTTAGGTATTGGGTAAAGTATCGCAGCATTTCTAAGCGTACTTGTGTAAATGTATCGTTATAGCTGCCCCCCCTACTTTTGTCCTGGCCACCAGTGTGCCCCCCCAAAATTTGAAAGCTAGAGACGCCACTGCATGCCATAAGCTACCTGCACACGATGCTGATTACGTGTGTTTTTTTTTTTTTGCAGAAAAACCACAGCAAAATACAGTACCAGCAAAGTGTATGAGATTAGAAAATTCTCATGCTCGCTTACAATTTTTATCTGTGCGGAAATTGAGCTGCCGTGAAAATTTAGATATCGACAGCATTTCTGTACACCGCTGACTGCTCAGTGGTGTACAGAGCACGGACTGTGAAGTTTATGAATGGGGCCGCAGCAGCAGTGCGTACGGGCAGGAACACATATTGCTGCTCCTGCCCATGCCCCCGGGAGGTTTACTAACTCCTTGCATAACACATGGATACATGGTACCCATGTGCTATGCCAGGAGTTAGTAATCCTCCAGGGGACACGGGCAGGAGCAGCAATATGTGCTCCTGCCCGTACGCACTGCTGCTGCGGCCCCTTTCATAAAGTGCCAGCGGTGAAGTCAGCGGTGTACAGAAAAGTCAGTTTTAGGCGCACAGGGAATTGTGCTCTTTGGCTCAATTCACACCTGAGCGTTTTACAGCGCGTTCCTACGCGCTGTAAAACGCTCAACAAGGAGAAACCAATGCTTCCCTATGGGAATGGTTCTCACCTGGGCGTTTTACAGCGCGTACGATCGCGCTGTAAAACGCCCGACGCTCACACAAGTACAGGAGCGTTTTTTTGGGCGCTTGTCGCGCGTTCCCGTAC
The DNA here is from genome assembly GCF_905171765.1 of Bufo bufo. Lineage (NCBI taxonomy): Eukaryota > Metazoa > Chordata > Amphibia > Anura > Bufonidae > Bufo > Bufo bufo. The sequence continues at coordinate 274,305,203 of NC_053394.1, read as the reverse complement.
ATAGACTTTCGGGAACGCGCGACACTGTGTGCACACTTGTCTCTGTATGCGCGCTTGTAAACGTCCGTACAATCGCGCATACAGAGCGCTCCTTTCAGAACGCTCAGGTGTGAATTGAGCCTTTAGGTAGGGAAAAGTCTAATAAAAATACAAAATGCATTAATAAAGTATATTAGAAAAACTTTTATTAGGGCATTAGGGACATCTTATTAAAATTTTACTCAAAGGTTTAGTTACTCTTTAAAGCTATTTTCACACTTGCGGCAGAGTGATCCGGCAAGCAGTTCCGTTGCCGGCACTGCCTGCTGGATCCGGCAATCTGCATGCAAACGGACAGCATTTGTAGACGGATCCGGATCAGTCTTACAAATGCATTGCAAGAACGGATCCGTCTCTCCGGATGACATCACATTTCAATGTAAATTAATGCCGACATTCCGGCAACTGATCCGTAATTTTTGACGGAGACAATACCGCAGCATGCTGCAGTATTTCCTCCGTCCAAAACGCCATTCAGTGACTAAACTGAAGACATCCTGATGCATCCTGAACGGATTTCTCTCTATTCAGAATGCATGGGGATAAAACTGATCAGTTCTTTTCTGGTATTGAGCCCCTAGGACGGAACTCTATGCCGGAAAAGAAAAACGCTAGTGTGAAAGTACAGTAAGGATTCTCTTAGGGGATTCATTTTCCAGCTCATCAGTGGAATAAATCTGGAGATAAGGTCTTCTACCGTAGAACATGCATTTTGAACACTATTCTTCATCAGCTATAAGTCAGATAAACTCTCCCCCCCTTGCCCTCGCAAACCATTTTATAGGTCCAAATGCACACATTTGTTTTTTACTTCTAAATGTGAATATATATTTTTATATATGGATATTATTCTACTATAACCCATTGTTACAGTTACCATTTGCCTTCAGACATTTAAGGAACTTTTTGCAGTTTTCATTTACTTTTACAGTGACATGTAATACTTTTTAATACCACTTGTTCTAACACTAGGAGGCGCTATTCCAGAACTGCTTCAGATCTTGAAGCTTTATCTGTTTGTTCTCCATATTACACTGACTGCCACACTAGACAACTAGGTCTTATGCACATCACCATATTACGGCTCCATGGACCCCTGTCAGGCCCTACTGTGCCTACATATGACTCGCTTTGCTCAACACTAGTAATGGTAATTGGTCAGTAGTAACAAACGAGAAGAGTATCACTTATCATTCATCATAAATAGTGATGCCTAGAAATGAGCAAATTGAAATAAAAATTGGACGCAAATTTTTCATTAAGAGGGAAAGAGAGAATTTTTACAGACAATTAGAGCACTTTCACTTCAGGTCTAATTTATGCTAGCTTGAATCGAATTTTACAAATTCATAAATAGGTATGCTCACCTCACGAGATATTAGTATTCCAGAGCTTGGCCTGCTTTTTATCAAAAAGCGTCCAGCTTAGTCCCAAAAATATACGAATGGCTGACTCACGGAATAGGTTTACATTTATTATTACGAACATATACATATCATACTTTATTAATAATAGAAATAGGAATAAAATGTTCCGAAACGCATCTGGCTAGAATTGCCATAGAATAACTGGATATCACCACACCGTGACCGGATAATACCACCATAACGTGACTGAATAATGCCACCATATAGTAACTGGATAAAATCACCACACTGTGAACGGGTGACACCACTGTACCATAACCAGGTAATACCACTATACCATGACTGAATAATACCTCCAGTGACTGAATTGCATAACTATTGTAAGTCAACATTTCTACCATACTGAGACTGAATTACAGGGATCATTTAGTGGTTAGATACCACGCAGGCGGTCTGCAGACTATGACCACACTGCGGACATCCCCGCCCTTTTCACACACCCACCCTGTCACACAATGTGTATTGCAGGATAGTCAGAAACAATTTATTATAATATTCACGCCACTTTTTGCAGCGTAAAAAGGTTGCAATTTACAGAGAACGTCACATCACCAATTTCTAAAAGGGAGGGGTTTAGTGTCGATGGAATTAACTATCAGTATTCTGTCAATTTTTTTTAATTTTAAACCAGAAAATGGTGCAAAAGTGGAGCAAACCTACACCTGCTGGTATGAGGCATTGATTTAATTTTGTTGCTTAAAGGAGTTGTCTCATTTGCGGCAATGGGGACAGATCGCTAGGGACCCACACAGTCTCCTAAACAGAGCCCCGAATGTACTGGAGGGCGCACTGGGCATGCGCATCCGCCCATTATTCATTTCTATGTGTTCACTGAAAATAGCCGAGCGCTGGCACATAAAAGTGAATAGGAGCGGTGGCTGGTCATGTGTGTTGCGCTCCAATGCATTTCTATGGGGAGAGCGCTTTGTGGTGGCCGGACCGGAGTCCTCCAGCCACCAATTTTGGGGCTCAGTTCTCGATAGAGGTGTGGGTCCCAGTGGTGTGACCCACACCTATCAGATAATGGGGGGATATCCTAGCGATATGCCCTCATTGTCTCAGAGGAGACAACCCCTTTAAAGACCAAGATGCACCAAATGTATTAAGTGGCATGTGCCAATCAATAGATTTTAATCCAGTTCACGTTCAGTTTAAAAGTGTCATATAAAATGCTAGTCTTAAAGGGGTTTTGCCATCACAGACAATGGGGGCATATTGCTAGGATATGCCCCCATTTTCTGATAGATGAGGGTCCCACCTCTGGGGCCCGCACTTAGACGGAGAATGGGGCGGGGAAAGTAGTGGAGGGCGCACTGCGCATGCGCAGCTGCCCTCTATTAATTTCTATTGGGCCTTAAAGAGGATCTTTCACCATAATAAAACCTCTAAACTAACTATACAGACGCGTAGAGCGGCGCCCAGAGATCCCCCTGCACTTACTGTTATCCCCGGGCGCCGCTCCGTTCTCTGGTTATAGCTTCCGGTATCTTCATAGTTAGGCTCCACCCAGGGGAACCTGCCGCCGTCTCTTTCTCCTATGCTGTAGCGCTGGCCAATCGCAGCGCTGCGATTGGCCAGCGCTACAGCATGGAAAAATGAGACGCCGGCAGGTTCCCCTGGGTGGAGCCTAACTATGAAGATACCGGAGGCTATAACCGGAGAACGGAGCGGCGCTCGGGGATAACAGTAAGTGCAGGGGGATCCTTGGGCGCCGCTCTTTGCGTCTGTATAGTTAGTTTAGAGGTTTTATTATGGTGAAAGGTCCTCTTCCCTAAAGGGTTACTAAAGTTTGTAAAATCAGTTTTGAATACCTTGAGGGGGGTATTTTTCAAAATGGGGTCACTTTTTGGAGGTTTCTATTCTAGGGGTGCATCAGGGGGTCTTCAAATGTGCCCAGTGAAATCTGCCTTCCAAAAACCATATGGCGTTCCTTTCCTTCTGCACCCTGCCGTGTGTCCGTACAGCAGTTTACAACCACATATGGGGTGTTTCTGTAAACTACAGAATCAGGGCAATTAATATTGTGTTTTCTTTGGTTGTTAACCCTTGCTTTGTTACTGGAAAAAATGGATTAAAATGAAAAATCTGCCAAAAAAGTGAAAATTTTAAATTTCATTCCCATTTTCCTTTAATTCTCGTGGGGCACCTAAAGGGTTAACAACATTTGTAAAAATCTGTTTTGAATAGATTGAGGGGTGGAGTTTCTAATATGTAAGCCTCAGAAAGTGACTTCATAACTGAACTGGTCCTGAAAGAAGTTTTGGAAATTTTCTTACAAATTTTAAGATTTGCTTTTAAACTTCTAGCCTTCTAACGTCCCAAAAATATAAAATGTCATCTTCAAAATGATACAAACATGAAGTAGACATATGGGGAATGTAAAGTAATAACTATTTTTGGAGGTATTACTATCTATTACAAAAGTAGAGAAATTGAAATTTGGAATTTTGCTAATTTTTCAAAATTTTTGATAAATTTGGTATCTTTTTTTATAAATAAAAATGAAATATTTTGACTCAATTTTACCACTGTCATGAATTATAATATGTGTTGAAAAAACAATCTTAGAATGGCCTGGATAAGTGTTTTAAAGTTATTACCACATAAAGTGACACGTCAGATTTGCAAAATTAGGCTGGGTCCTGAAGGCAAAAAATGTCTGTGTCCTGAAGAGGTTAAAGGGCATCTGTCAGCAGATTTGTACCTATGAAACTGGCTGACCTGTTTCATGTCCACTTGGCAGCTGATGGCATCTGTGTTGGTCCCATGTTCATATGTGCCTGTACTGCTGAGAAAGATAATATATGCAAATGACCCTCTAGGAGCAACACAGATGCCTTCAGCTGCCAAGTGCACATGCAACAGGTCATCCAGTTTCATTGGTGCAAATATGCTGACAGATGCCCTTTAAGGCCGAATGCACACGACCGTGAAACACGGCCGTGAGCGGTCCGTGGTATCCCGGCCTGGCATCCTGCTGAGAGCAGGAGCGCACGGCGTCATTGGTTGCTATAAAGCCGTGCGCTTCATGCCGTCGCTGCACTACAGTAATATACTCGTATAGATCATACCAGTGTATTACTGTAGTGCAGCGGCGGCATGAAGCGCACGGCGTCAAAGCAACCAATGACGCCGTGCGCTCCTGCTCTCAGCAGGATGCCAGGCGGGGATACCACGGACCGCTCACGACCGGGTGCATTTGGCCTAAGGCAGATGTCACTAGTGGTTGGGGGTAATTTATTTTGAGACTTTTACCAGTTTTCTGGTATACTAAAGGTAACTTCTATTTGTGTGTAGGTTTTTTTTTAATTTTGCACTTTTGAAACTTAAAAAAAACATGCCTCTCAGGGTCTAAAGTCAGGCAGCAGATGTGTTTTTTGCCCCTCGCTGTGCTGAACCATAGTTATGCCTTTGGGTCACGTCACAGATTCTTGGGATGATGACATCACAAGAGGCAAGAGCAGGCCAGGATTCTAATGATGACATCACAAGTGGTGCCTTATCTTGCCAACGGCCATATTGAATGTAATTACATACCATCTAAAGATAGTGGGCTCACCTTTTGGGGTGTTCTTGGACCAATTTCTCTATAAAATCACCTCAGGAAAATCCTAATTAATGTGCTCAATTCCGGTGTTGCCAAATGTTGATGGCACCAATAAAATATGAAACATACCGTCTGCATACATGTCCATACTCTTCTGCCTGAAATTCTCTTCATGTCAGGGTCACAGAGATTTGGGGATTTTGAAGGGAATGCATGGTGAAATCTGTGTGGAAGAAAATGGCCATGTCAACATGCCCTTAGGTGAGATGTCGCTAGCAGTTGGGAGGTTATACCTGGAGGTTGGGGCTAATTTATTTTGAGACTTGTGCCAGTTTTTCCAGAGTTTAGGTTTTGGGCAAAAATATGTGACTTTTTTTTTTAACATTTTACACTTTTGAAACTTAAAAAAAAGGGCCTCTCAGGGCCTGAAGTGCATTGATAACCCTGTCAAGCTCTAGCCCTGCACCCATAAGATACCCATAGAAGACAGAGGACAAGGACAAATGGCGCAATATGATAATTAAGAAAAATAAATAAAAAATTCTTTAAAAAAAAATGTAATTTTATTATTCAAAGTTCTAGGTTCTCAGGGCAATTTTTGAGGTTCTGGCTCTTTTGAGGGTGGGGCTGCTCCTTCTTCAGTCTCTGCTGGGATTTTGATATTGGATTGGCTGGATTCAGCTTCAGAGGAGGTCAGGGTTTGCTCCTTGGATAGATTTTTGGAAGAGTGGGAGAGGGTCACGAGAAGGTTCCTCACGTTGTCTTGCAGTCAGATCTTAAAAAAGGAAAAAATCCAAATAAGCAAAAGAATATACAAAACTACAAGGAGAAAATGGAAAGAAGTGGCCAAACTTACCAGTCCTGGTGCTGCTCTGCTTGTCTTTATGGGAATTTTAGATGGTTTGGATGGTAAAGACCATCTGTAGATGGTAAATGGGGCGGATGGTAAATATGCCCCAAGCGGCAGATGGTATTGCCGAGGGACAGATGGTCTTTTTAGGGCCTAGCGGCAGATGTTATGGCCGGCGGCAGATGTTAGGATGGCCGCTTTCTCTTCAGGGGGTTAGAGGACCCGTTGGTGGTGGTGGCCCCCTGAAGGTCCTCCATCTCCACGTCATCAGCATATTGACGTGGACCAACCTCCATCCTGTCATCCTCACTGTCGGACATCTCAATATCATCTGGATATTGTCGAGGCCCAAAATCCATCATCTCTATTGCAGTCACCACAGGTACAGCCTTCGGCATCACCCTCCTCCTCTTCCGAGACACACCCATGATGACAGCCAGCTAGAGAAACTGACACTGGGCTCTGGGCGTGACCCCAATTTATAGGGCTTGCCCCATTATGACACCACAAGTAGACAAGTCATAATCCCCATTATGACACCCCAAGAAGACGTGTCATGTCCCACATTATGACATCATAAGTAAAGGGGTCACACCAGATGCATAGCTAGTGGGGTGGGGGGGGGGGGGGGGAGGCAGCCCTGGGCCCACTACTCTCAGCATGCCAATACACCTTAAGCCTGTGGGACAATAGTGAGGGAGTTTGTGTAGGTTTGGGAAAGGTAGGGTGGAATCTGGAAAAGTCAGGAGCCAAAGATGTCTCTGTTACAAGTCATGGCTGGAAAACGTCCTCACCAGATGGAAAAGACGGGGAAAGGGAATGATTCCAGATGTCACCTGTCAGCCAATGGATATAACTGCTCTGGAATCGCTTATATGTTCTGTAGAGCGCCGGCCGGTGTAACACTTAGGGCAGGTTCACATCACATTTTTCCCATCCATTTAATGTATACAAAAAACGTATGCGTTAAACGGATGCCCAAGACTGATGCCATACAGTGGCATCTGTTCACCATAGAGTTCCATTGTTAAAAAAAAAAAAAAAAAAGTTTAACTTTTTTTTTTTTTTTTTTTTACTGGACTCTGCAGGATACAAAAACGTGGTGTGCTGCGTTTTTGTATCCTTTTTTTTCCCTAACGTATATGTCAAACAAAGGCATAAAACGTGATATGAACCCACCCTAATATCTACCACTGTACAGTCACTGTATGCTGGTAATTATATTCTAGCACTATTTAGTGGTATCGGTTGTGGTCATGATGCAGAGTTACCTGGGTTGGGGGCCCACTCTGGCAATGGAGGTATTTTTTCCCCCTCGCTGTGCTGAACCCATAGCTATGCCTTTGGATCACGTCACTGATTCTCTCAGATTCTCAGGGTGATGACATCACAAGAAGCGAGAGCAGGCCAGGATTCACAAGTGGGATGGGAGCATGGCAGCGGCCATATTGAATATAATTCCATACAATCTACATATAAGGGGCTCACCTTTTGCGGTATTCTTGGGCCAATTTCTTTATAAAATCACCTCAGGGATATCCTGATGTTGACGAGCACCAATAAATGATAAAACACAACATCTACATATGTGCCCATAGACTCCTGCCTCAAATTCTCTTCATGTCAGGGTCACAGTGATTTTGGGGTGAGTGGTGGGATATGTGACCCCAAAGTGGGGGAATTATGGGCCTAAAAGAAAGACTCTTTGTTGCCCATAACAACCAATCACAGCGCAGCTTTCATTTTATATTCTGCTCATGGAAAATTAAAGCTGCACTCTGATTGGTTGCTATGGGCAACAAAGGCAGTTTCTCAGCCTAAATCTCTCAATCTTCCTGCAAACTCCATACGGGAACAATCCTCATTATGGACAAAGGGTGCCGAGAGGGCGAGATATCCACCTTTCAAAAAAGTGTGTGGGAGGAGGTGGGACATGGGTGGCACATTACACCAGAAATCTACTACAGCTGCTGGCGCCAAGGCCAT